>NC_135371.1:81598560-81901590 GCF_049243985.1 Paroedura picta
CAGTAGTGTATTCTCTAAAATGTTTATGACACAGGCAAAAAGGATAAAGGATTGGAATGTGATGTAATAGGTAGTTTTGCCCATGAGGCAGCGAGGCTAAGAGTTAATGACCTTCCCAAGCCATCAAGCTCAAATAAGAGGTTTCTGCATCACCTGCTAATTCACCTTTTCTATACCTCACAGGCCCACAAACAACATTTTTGTGACTGAGGGAAGTGAAGGAGAAACTTTTTGCATCATTATCTCCTCCTCCTCCCTTATGGGTTGCAAACAGTTTTTCTGCCTGCTACAGAAATAGCTTTGCAAATTACCCAGGTATGATTTCTGTTCTTCATTATTATGCTTCATTAAGGTCTACTTTGCCCCAGTGACTTGTCTTGCAGAGTTCCCCCATCTGCTTTTCATATACTACTCTGTTCAGTTGACTTATTGCCCAAGCAAATGAGCTATTAATCCCTTGCTTGCTATTTCTGACAAGTTGGGAGTATCCTATCTGTCACCTTCTTTTCCCTCCTCAAACTTATCTCAGAATCAATGAAGTGTAACATATCCAGGTGTTCAGAGAGAGAAGGAAAAGGAATGGAACAAGAGAGTGGTGTTATGAACACTAAAGTAAAACACTTAGATACAGGGATGGGGGACAAAATAGGGAGAGGCAGGAGAGAGAGTGGGGGGAGGTAGACTCTTGATAAGATATGATCTTGACTTCTCCTTTGTAGGAGGAGGAGCTTTGCCTCACCCCATGGAAGAAACATGCAGTGACAGGCCATGCTCAACAGGGCATTCAGTTTTGTAGGTGTGGTATCTGAGGACGTTTAAATCCAGAGGATGCACCATGATTAAGGGTAGCTAGTAAGATTCAGCTTCAGGAACTGTTGTATGTCTGTCACTGCTTGTAACTAGAAGAACCAGAAGAGAAGCTGATCAAAAGGCATATATCTTAAGAACAGTGCTGGGGCCAGACATGATCCATAGGGTCAGAAAAGCAGAGAAAGGTGTCACAAACCAAGGCTACTCTCTTGTAGGAGTCAAGAAAACAGACATTTTTCATAGAAAAGTTCAGAGCTGTTTATTGTGTCCCAGAGGGTACATATGGAAGCATCATGATAGAAAGTCTGTTACTAAGAACAACTGGCTTGACCAGTTCTAGGATACATATAGTCACCCCCCTGCCTCATCATTGCACCATTTTCCTGCCATTTGCTATTCCCATGGCAGAAGGGTGTTTATCTTCAAAGTACAGTCAGAACAATGCAAAAACTACATTTTTACACCTAGTGGCCAAAAGACAGCCAGAACTATTTGCTAGAGCCATAATAAACAAAAGATATCATTATGAAGGACACTCTGACTTCCTGGGAACAGGCTACAATCCATGTGAGAATCAAGCAAGGTGAAGGTTGAAGGGAAAACAGGAAAACGAGAGCTGAGCCTGATGGCTCCTAGGACTTTGTTTCACTTTCAACCTGAATACATGGTGTGTAGTGAGGGATGACATGATAAAAGGACTGTTCAGATCCCTGGGGATGAGAAGTGCAGCATGTAGTACAGTAATATAAAACATGGAATAAGAATGTAGACCCCCCTTCAAGGATCGCTGCCTTGTTGTGGCAAGGGGGCTTGCGTAGTTCAGTGAAGCTATGAGCTATACCGTGCAGGGCCACCCAAGACGGACAGGTCATAGCTGAGAGCTCTGACAAAAGGTGATCCACTGGAGAAGGAAATGGCAAACCACTCCAGTATCTTTGCCATGAAAACTCTATGGACAGTTCCAATAGGCATAACGATATGACGCTGGAAGATGAGCCCCTCAGGTCGGAAGGTGTCCAATATGCTACTGGGGATGAGCAGACGGCTAGTACGAGTAGCGCCAGAATGAATGAAGCGGCTGGGCCAAAGCCGAAAGGACGCTCAGTTGTGGAAGTAACTGGTGGCGAAAAGACAGTCCGATGCTGTAAAGATTTTTATTCCATAGGAACCTGGAACGTCAGATCCATGAATCAAGGCAAGCTGGACGTGGTTAAACAAGAAATGAGAAGACTGAACATCGACATTTTAGGAATCAGTGAACTAAAATGGACAGGAATGGGTGAATTTAATTCAGATGACCATCAGGTATACTACTGTGGACAAGAATCTCGCAGAAGAAATGGAGTAGCCTTCATAATCAATAAGAGAGTAGGAAAAGCAGTCTTGGGATACAATCCCCAAAATGACAGAATGATCTCAGTTCGAATCCAAGGCAAACCATTCAACATCACAGTGATCCAGGTCTACGCCCCAACCACTGCTGCTGAAGAGGATGAAGTTGATCAGTTCTATGAAGCCCTACAACACCTTCTAGAAGCAACGCCCAAAAATGATGTGCTTATCATCATGGGGGATTGGAATGCTAAAGTAGGAAGCCAAAAGATAACCGGGATAACAGGCAAGTTTGGCCTTGGAGTACAAAATGAAGCAGGGCACAGGCTGGTAGAATTTTGTCAAGAGAATACAATGGTCATAGCAAACACTCTTTTCCAGCAACCCAAGAGACGACTCTACACATGGACATCACCAGACGGTCAACACAGAAATCAGATTGACTATGTGCTCTGCAGCCAAAGATGGAAAAGTTCTATCCAGTCAATAAAAACAAGACCAGGAGCTGATTGTGGTTCAGATCATGAGCTTCTTGTTGCAAAATTTAGGCTTAAATTGAAGAAAGTAGGGAAAAGCACTAGGCCACTCAGGTATGAACTAAATCATATCCCCGACGAATACACAGTGGAGGTGACAAATAGATTTAAGGAATTAGATCTGATAGACAGAGTGCCTGAAGAACTATGGACGGAGGTTCGCAACATTGTACAAGAGGTAGCAACTAAAACCATCACAAAGAAAAAGAAATGCAAGAAATCAAAATGGCTGTCTGAGGAAGCTTTACAAATAGCTAAGGAGAGAAGGGAAGTGAAAGGCAAGGGAGAAAGAGAAAGATACACCCAATTGAATGCAGAATTCCAGAGAAAAGCTAGAAGAGATAAGAATGCCTTCTTAAATGAACAGTGCAAACAAATAGAAGAAAACAATAGAATGGGGAGGACCAGAGATCTTTTCAAGAAAATTGGAGATATGAAGAGAACGTTTCATGCAAAGGTGGGTATGATAAGGGACCAAAATGGTAGGGACCTCACAGAAGCAGAAGAGATTAAACAAAGGTGGCAAAATTATACAGAAGAACTATACAAGAGCGAGCTTAACATCCCTGATGACCACAATGGGGTAGTTACTGACCTGGAGCCAGACATCCTGGAATGTGAAGTCAAATGGGCCTTAGGAAGTATGAGCAACAATAAAGCTAGTGGTAGTGACAGCATTCCAGTTGAACTATTCAAAATCTTAAAGGACGATGCAGTAAAAGTGCTACACTCAATATGCCAGCAAATTTGGAAAACTCAACAATGGCCACAGGATTGGAAAAGGTCAGTTTACATTCCAATCCCAAAGAAGGGCAATGCCAAAGAATGTTCAAACTACCGCACCATTGCACTAATTTCTCATGCTAGCAAAGTTATGCTCAAAATCCTACAAG
This sequence comes from Paroedura picta, assembly GCF_049243985.1. Lineage (NCBI taxonomy): Eukaryota > Metazoa > Chordata > Lepidosauria > Squamata > Gekkonidae > Paroedura > Paroedura picta. The sequence goes on from NC_135371.1 coordinate 81,602,132, forward strand.
CTAGGCTCCAGCAATATGTGGACCGAGAACTTCCAGAAGTACAGGCAGGATTTCGAAGAGGCAGAGGAACTAGAGATCAAATTGCCAACATACGCTGGATCATGGAGAAAGCTAGGGAGTACCAGAAGAACGTCTACTTCTGCTTCATTGACTATGCTAAAACCTTTGATTGTGTGGAGCACAACAAATTGTGGCAAGTTCTTAAAGAGATGGGAATACCAGAGCATCTTATTTGTCTCTTGAGAAATTTATATGCAGGTCAAGAAGCAACAGTGAGAACTGAACATGGAATCACTGACTGGTTCAAAATTGAGAAAGGAGTTCGGCAAGGCTGTATACTGTCGCCTTGCCTATTTAACTTGTATGCAGAGCACATCATGAGAAATGCGGGATTAGAGGAGTCACAAATTGGGATCAAGATTGCAGGGAGAAATATCAACAACCTCAGATATGCAGATGATACCACTCTAATGGCAGAAAGTGAAGAGGAACTAAAGAGCCTGTTGATGCGGGTGAAGGAGGAGAGTGCAAAAGTTGGCTTGAAACTCAACATCAAGAAAACAAAGATCATGGCATCCGGCCCTCTCAATTCCTGGCAAATAGAAGGGGAAGAAATGGAGATAGTGACAGATTTTATTTTCCTGGGCTCCAAGATCACTGCAGATGGGGACTGCAGCAAAGAAATTAAAAGACGCTTGCTCCTGGGGAGGAAAGCTATGGCAAATCTAGACAGCATCCTAAAAAGCAGAGACATCACCCTGCCAACAAAAGTGCGTTTAGTCAAGGCTATGGTCTTCCCAGTTGCAATGTATGGCTGCGAAAGTTGGACCATAAGGAAGGCCGAGCGTCAAAGAATTGAGGCTTTTGAACTCTGGTGCTGGAGAAGACTCTTGCGAGTCCCTTGGACTGCAAGGCGAACAAACCGGTCAGTCCTAGAGGAGATCAGCCCTGACTGCTCTTTAGAAGGCCAGATCCTGAAGATGAAACTCAAATATTTTGGCCACCTCATGAGAAAGAAGGACTTCCTGGAGAAGAGCCTAATGCTGGGAGCGATCGAGGGCAAAAGAAGAAGGGGACGTCAGAGAATGAGGTGGCTGGATGGAGTCACTGAAGCAGTAGGTGCAAACTTAAATGGACTCCGGGGAATGGTAGAGGACACGAAGGCCTGGAGGATCATTGTCCATGGGGTCGCGATGGGTCGGACACGACTTCGCACATAACAACAACAACAAAGAATGTAGACATACAGTCCAACAAATAAGAAACTACTCTGAGATATTATAGCTCTAATGATTTCTATTTCATTGTCTGAGGAAGTATGCATGCACATAAAAGCTCACAACTTGAATAAAATTTTGTTGGTCTTCCAGGTGCCATTGGACTCAGTTTTTTTTCTGATACTTCAGACCAATATGGCTACCCACCAGAATCTAACAATCTACTCTGTTGTTTAATCACTTTTCTGTCAACTGTTGCTCTGGAGGCAAGCAGGGAGGAAGTGTGCTCAAAATGCAGGGTGTCAGACATGTGCATGGCACATGTACTGTAGAAATACCATGTGTCACTCTTGGTTGCATCTTGGGTCATAGCCTTTCCTTAAGGGTGGCTGTTTAAAACTCTCCCTTTGTGTCCCCCTTCTGTTTGGGAGCATTACAGTCTTTTTAAAAATCTCCTTGCTTTCTACAGGAGTGGCAAATCATGTTGCTCTTGCTATTTATATTCAGTGCCATTTGCTCAGCATCTGATTCATCTCTTAACAGTCCTCAAAATGTTTATGCCTATATGCTTCTTCAAGTTGGTTGATCCAGTTAGTTTACCTTTTGCTTCAATTGGGCATATAGCATTTTCCTACGTTTTTGGCAAACTAATTAAAAATATCATGAATATCCAAATTGTGGAATTCAACCTCTTTTGAATAATATAGAATATACTAGGGGCAAAGCCCGTTGTCTCCAAGAATACAACGGGCGCTAGAGCTTAGCAGTGGGAAGAGGAAGGGGAGGAGTTGTTCAGTCTGTAAGGGCATGGGGTTGTCATGTGTGTTGTGTGGGAGGTTGTGGTGGCATGGTGACAAATGAGGCCATGGGTGTGGAGATATGGGTGTGGAGAACCTGTGGTGTGGAATGTTCGTTGATTGTGGGAGAGGGCTGACCTTTGGGAATTGTGGCATAGTGGTTACAGATGAGCTTTCCAGAGCCATGTCCTCAGATATGTGAAGGGAAAATCAGACTGGAGACTGTTCTTAGGGGAAGATTACATGGCAACCAAATCCCCCCAGTTCTGCGTCATTTCCCTTCTTGTGTGAATTAGGCCACATTCAGTGAAATGCCCCTCTGCCCTAATACACATAGGGTAGTCACAGTACACAGGTGTCCACCCTGTTCCTTCTGTCTCCCATATTTTCACTGTTGGTAAAATGTTATGTGCCCACATGCTTCTTCCATGGTTGCTCCTTAGAAGAACGGATTTTTGTACCCTATTGCTTACTATCCAAAGGAGTCTCAAAGCGGTTTACAAACACCTTTTCCATTTGTCTCTCCACAATAGTCAACCTGTGAGGTATGTAGGGTTGTGAGAGATCTGAGAGAACTGGGAATGGGCGGCAGTAACCCAGCAGGCCTCAGGTGTCTCAAAGCATTTTCCAATCGTCTTCCCCTTCTCTCCCCATAGCAGACTCCCCATGAGGGAGGTGGGGTAGCGAGCCTCACAGGGAAGGTGGCAACCCTAAGAGGAAGACTGTCTGTGCACAGCAGTCTTGACCTTAGTAAGGTTTTTAATACTGTTTTTTTATTTGCCAGGCCAAGGTTATTTGCCAGTTACTATTTCAGTTACGATGTGTCTCCAGACATTTACTTGTTCTCTATTTAGTTTCAGGTAAACATTTATTTAGATCTTCCTGCACTTTCCAGACTCACAGGACTGATGCTGGTCTGCCTGTCTGCGCCCCAGAATACAAACAGTTGCTGATAAGGGCTGGCCATAACCCATAGGCCAGGAGGGACACTCCTGCACCACTCCCTACCAACTGCAGCCAAAAATGGCTCATTTGAAGGCTGGACTCTGAGACATTGTACGATTTTGAAGTCCCACCTCCAAACCTCCAGGAATATTTCCTACCCAGGGGTAGCCAACCTCCAGGTGGGGCCTGGAGAGCTCCTGGAATTACAGCTCACCTGCAGAGTATAAAGATCAGCTCCCCAGTCAGAAAGGGCTACTTTGGACAGGGTTGTGGTAGAGAAGAAACATTGAAGGCTTCCCACACAGGTTGTTGTTGAATTGAAAGACTTGAGGCCTACTGCACAGGGTTGTTGTGCAGATGAAACAGACAAAAGAGCCAGCTTCCTCTGCAGCATAACGCTGTGCAGTGGCCTCAAATCTGCAGAGAGTTGCAAAGAAGAAAGACACATGGCTTGGCTGTGTCTAACCCCCAGCCAGAGCAGTATTTTAAGTGAGAAAGGGCTTTTCTGTGGCCTCCCTGTCAGGCAACTGTTTGGCATAAGGGGAAAGTCCCCCCCCCTCAAGAGGAAGGCCCTCAGTCTCCCCTGCGTTGCTCTTGGAAAGGCCTCCCTCCCCTCAGTCAGGGGCTGTCAGAGGCTCCTTTGCAGCAGGCCTGAAGGGAGGGAGGGGGAGCACTCTGCAGCCTCCTGCCAGCTCTGTCAGGGTTCTGAGGCAATTTGCAGTTGGACATGACAGTTAGGACAGCCTTGGGTTGAAAAGGGCTGGCGTAGCCTGTCCAAGCCTCTGTTCTCATCCCCCTTGGCAGCCCTACTGACCTCCTCTCCCTTTGGTGGTCAGGAGCAGACTGGCAGCCAGACTGGGCTGGGTGAATGGAATTTTGGTCTGTCCTGGTGAGGGGCCAATAGGAAGGCACTTTGCGCACCTCCCCATTGGCTGCTTGGCCCTGGATGGACACTCGGAGGGCCCAATCAGGAGCCGCTTCGCGGCTCCTGATTGGGCCCTCTGAGTTTTTATCCTGGACAGGGCCCGCCCTAACTCCTCCCCAGGTGGCCTTACTCTTTTATTTAATAGGACCCTGTCCTATTTAAAGATATCGGCCTTTGGCTCTAGCATCCTCATATCATTCATTTATTTCAGTCTCATTGAAGCAGAGTACAAAAACTTAAAGAGTAGTTAGCAGCATATGTCAATATGGCTAGGCTGCAATATGCCTTAATGGAGTCTGTTGTTTACTTCAGAGCACACACTGATCTGCTCTTCCTGAAGAATCAGGAAGTGGGTGGGAGTCCATCTTAAACAAAGCACATGGCTCAGAGTGCCCTGCAACCTCACCAATGACCACTTTATGCCACTAGTAAGCACACAGGCACATTCTAGCTGCTTAAACAGCTTAACAACAGCCCCTTCAAGGCTGACTTCACCAAATTACTTGCTGACTCCAATTCCAACAGTTATGCTGAGTGTTGCAGGAAACTTCCATTCTGTGGTCTATTCCGCATGATTTTAATGTAGCAGAAGGCTTGCAAATTGTAAACACTACTAATTTGCAGTTCTGCAAGACGTCGCATACAATCTGCAGCACTCCTGCAACACTCCCACGAAAAGCAATTCATTGTAGCGCTTCTAGGGAAATCGGGAAAAGTGGATTCACCCTCCGAAAAGCACTACACTCTTGCGAACAATCTGCAACACTAGCGAAAAAGACCTTTGTGTTCCCATTGTTGCAGTTCCAACAAAGTCCCTCCCCCTTGCAGAACTGCAAATTAGAGAGCCAGTTTGGTGTAGTGGTTAGGAGTGCGTTCTAATCTGGCATGCCGGGTTCGATTCTGCACTCCCCCACATGCAACCAGCTGGGTGACCTTGGGCTCGCCACGGCACTGATAAAACTGTTCTGACCGAGCAGTGATATCAGGGCTCTCTCAGCCTCACCCACCTCATAGGGTGTCTGTTGTGGGGAGAGGAAAGGGAAGGCGACTGTAAGCCGCTTTGAGCCTCCTTTGGGTAGGGAAAAGCGGCATATAAGAATCAACTCTTCTTCTTCTTCTTCCCTGGCTCTCTCCTCCGAACTTCCGGCGAAGCGATTGCCATTTTTTCCCCTCGGAGCGAGTGGGGAAAGCAACGAACCAGCGAGGCTTCATTCACCCAGCGAGGCTTCTTCGGCTACAGTCCCTCCACAGAAGTGCTTTAACACTCCCCTAAGTCCCCAAGCACAACACAGCCCCGTTTGCAAGTTCCCTTTATTTTCAGCCGAAAATCGCACCTGTGGGGGGGGGATTTTTTTTTCACTCGGGGGAGTGTGGTAACAATGACTTGCCAGCTCACACACCAGCTAGATGGATCGCTACGTTAGGAGGAATCAAGGCATATTCATTGCAACGTGTGTTTTTCTTTTTTTTAAAAAACCTTTGCTTAAAGGGAAAGGGGCTTTTCCGTAGCATGATAACAACCGCCCATTGGCTGTTCGTTTGATTGACGGCCAGGGGCGGGACCAAGCACAGAAAAAATCGCTTCCTTTCTAGCTATTTTTGCGAGACCGGAAACCTGTGGGAAACGTTGAAACGTTACTGGATTCCACTACAAATGCAGGTATGCGTAACACTGAAATTGCACTATTTAAAATAGCGTTTCCGCTTTGTGGAACCAATTGGCAACATTGGTCCTTGTGCGGAAACACCCTGTGTTTCTTCTCAGCCTGAATGCTCACTTGAGGCCCAGAACCCTGTTTGCAGAATTTATACAAAAGAGCAAAGCACCAGGCTACTTAAATAATAAAATATTTTTTATTCAGAAGAGAAATAAATACACAACGAGAAATACTTTGTGTAGAAAGGAAAGAGACACCTGTCTAGCTAGTTGTTGTCTATAGTCATTTTTAAAATTCTGATTATTTATGCACACTGCAGATATTGCATATTCTAACAAGGACACTATTAATAGCTTGAGTCCCCAGCATTTGAGTAGTGTAAATATTTTACCTCAGAATCATCTGGCTGAATAATTGAAGACAGGGATAAACTGAAAACAGCATCACCCTTGTTATGATCCTCAGTTACTCTAAAAGTTGGAACACAGTTTGAATTTATCTCTTTGGAGGCTGCATAAGGAACACATAAGGATTGATAACATGATGGCCCCAATCCAAGTGATGAATCTTTCTAAAAGCAACTCAGAAGACTTATGGGCCTGTAGTTCTGGGGATTTTCCTTAAAAAAATAAATAAATTGAGACCACCAGTGCTACCTCCCATGCAGTCCACAAGACCATCTTACTATCACTATAAAGTCAGAAAAGGAGTCAAACCAGACTGTATCCTGACACCCACATACTCAGTTTCTTTATAAATGTTATCAGTTGTGATTTGAAGAGCCCAAATTTCCATCCACTAAAAACTGGGAATAAACATATTTTGATGTTACTTTATGCTGATGACCTAGTTGTATTTTCTGGAATGCTGATAGGCCTTAAACACCCTAAACTTTACTGCCAAGAGAATAGTCTCGTGATTAACCATGAAAAGACCAAAGTTATAGTATTTGCCAAGAAATCCAAACTCCATATATGGAGGTTAAATGGGACTGTGATAGAGTAGGTCCAGCAGTTAGATTCCAGGCAATACAGGAAAGATCTGCTCATAGCAATTAAATTTCTTTATGCACCCAATTCAAAACATTTTCTGGCAGGGATGTTATGTCCCAGCTGCAATAAACATCTTTAAGGCCAAAGCCTTGACACAACTGTTGTATGGGGTGCCAATAAGTCTATCAGGTAATCTGGACTGTGCAAAAAAAGTTCAATCTAAATTTCTGAGATCAGTTTTGCAGCTACCAAATAACATCTCAAATGCATTAGTTAGGATCAAGACAAGAGGGATCAGAGTCTAGGCTTTTGGCTAAACACATTCAATTTCTGGGTTAAACTCCTTTTCTATCAGAAGCATTTGACAAGCTTAATATTAATAGATTGTTATACCACCCCATGGCAAAGCACACTCACTAAAAAGCTGGGCCATTTATGGCCTCTATTATTAACTTGTTCTGGCCTTGGATACGACAAGAATGACAGAGACAACACAATCTTAACAGAATACTGGATCCTCTTTTTAGGAAAGATCAGCTTATCAGGGATGATCCGATGCCATACTTAATCAACTTATGATTACAGAAGATCTTTTACCCTCCTCCAGCATAACACCCTACCCTCAACTTATTTGACAGGCAGATTTAATAGGCTACCAACTGCACACCATTTATGTATATAAACAGAGAACCAAATAGAGACTATGAAGCATGTTTTGTTTGATTGTAAATTATATAGCCAAATTCGAACAGGAGTTTTAGGAAAAATGATTTCTGAGATTATTTCTGCACTAGGGTTTTGGCTCGAATTTCCATAGGGTCAAGTTATTCCTCCATTTTCGCATCAAAATTACCCTTTTTGGACGCAGACCCAACTTGTCCCCTCAGTTGTCTGACAGCAAGGGAATATTTTGAAATCCGTTTTTCAGTTTCCGAACTGGAGCAAATGGGGGTATGAGTCAGGTCTGGCCAATGTGGAAACATGGACATTCTGGCATTTCGAGTCTGTGTCCAACATTGGTCCCACCCCCTTGTAGCGTCACTTCCATCGGCAACCCTCCCAAGCCTCCCCTGGCCTTTTTCTTTCACTTGTCCACCCTGACGGGAACAGCCAATCATCCGCCACCACCATTTTGCTGCCCTCCTCCATTTCTGAAATCATGTTGTCTTTTTTTGAAACTCAACCACAACTGTATTATAACAAAATCCACTAACTTTCCACACTCTCATGTGGATAGGCATGCAGTGCATGTGTACAACTGCCCAGAGAGACACATACCCAATTTTGGCTGAATTAATTTGTTTCTCCAGCAGTAATGGAGAGAGAGAGTATACTATCACTTAACACCAGCCACTAGCAAAGAGGAAAAACAGAGGCAGACTGTGCAGCCAAGCCAGTGGTAATCTTGCTCCAGATTGCCACGTGGGCTCACCTGCAAGCCAACCCAAGGCTACAGCACTGAAACAAAAAATATCTGTAACAACTTAAAATGGATGCTTTTAGCAATTATATTGTTTTAGTCTATGATAGGTAAGACTGAAAGATGTTATTTTATAAAACCCTAAGCTCCTTTTAGTCATTTTATTAATACTATATAGAAATGTTATATTTTATGATGACATTTTTAGATTGCTCCCATTTGTAAATGTTATCTATTTGTTATCTGTATTATATTCAATGAAGAAATAAGCTGACATCGGACAATCACATGCACTTGAATGTGTTTCAAAATCAAAGTCAGAGTCAAAAAGAGCCCTGATATTGCTCACTTTCAATTTTAATTCTTCATCAGTGACTCTGTGACAATTTTTTTCAGTATTTCTTATTTGTACCTTTGTGAAGGACTTCACCAATATTTTACAAAGTATCTAATAATATCTAATAGCCCATACAATCGTCCTAACATAACTTGCTAACATGAGGCAATCCTCAATTCTGTTAATAGGACCCCATAATATCTGTATTATGTCTGTACTATGATTATTGATCTATGACAAGGAATAAATGACTGACTAAGAACTACTCTCAGGAACAGATAAGTTTCCATAGCTCTAAAATACACACAAATAGCTTAACAGCATGACAAGCGACAGAGACCCTGCCAGAACACGGTCATTATATATCTCAGCTGCTAAGAAAATGGGAGTGAGCAACTCAGGGACAAATAGTCTGCTAAAGTGGCAGTGCATAAAGGAAAGACAAAATTGTTTTTGCTATGAAGACTGGGAGACAGGTGGCAGTGAGACATTCTTTACTCTTCATATCTAGGGGCAGATTCCTAGGGACTGCTGAGATGGGACTGGGAGACAAAAGTCTAGGGGGGCCAGGCAAGTAGTTATTTGCCTTTATATTTATTTATTTATTATATTTCTATACCGCCCTCCCTGGAGGCTCAGGGCGGTGTACATTAAACTTATAAACAATACATGGAATACAATACATGATGCTTGGACAGGGATGATTGTGCCTGCATCCATGTGTGTATGTGTATGTGGAATCCCAGAGGGAATATAGGTCCATTGTGACAATCAACAATCTAGATTTTACCCTCATTTTAATCATTGCCTTGCTATCCGGTATCACAGCAATTACAACTTTCCCAGCTTCTGTGTTTGTAATTGCAGGCATTGGTAGTCCAGTAACCCACTGTTTTATCTACTGCTTTTGGGGGTGGAAGATCTGCAAAAGGCAAGGAAGAGGGCAGGGTACTAATGAGCCCTAGTAATCACCTGCACACAAAAATAATTAATTTGAATTTTGTTAACCTACAGTTCTCAGAAAGCTATCCTATATGACTGGAGCAAGAAAAGGTGTGGACGCTAACAATGGTAGTTCACAGTCTGAGGAAGAGTGTTTGCACACCTTGAGTAAATCTTTGTTGGTCTTAAAGTAAGGTGACCAGGTGTCCTGAATCTGGCGGTACAGTCACGTCTTCCCACCACGGTCTTCAGAAGTCCTGCTACCCCGACGGCACCTGGCTTCAATATGACGTTTTGGAACCGGAACTTTGGAATGGCTGTACAAGAGTTTTGTTGATAGGGTTTCCCCAGAGAATCCTGGCAACTGTATGTCAAGGACCCTGGGAATTATCTTAGAGAACCTTACAACTATAACCCTCAGAGTACCTGGATGTGGGGGAAGGAAATAACTGCTAAGCTATAAAATGGTTGCCACAGGAGGCGGAATGTTATGTATGTGGGCACTGATACTGATTTGAAGTAACATGTAAATGAAGGACTGTAAAGCAGTCAATCACTGGCAATATTGAGATTCTAAAAATGGACCAACTGTTGGGCTTCATTAAGGGCCAATCATGTTACATGGAGGCTGCCTGAATTGTATATAAGTTTGAGGGGTTCTGTTGTTTAGAGTTCCATATTCTTGTTGGAGTTAGTGTTCAATAAAGAGTTGATTGTTTCAAAGAAATTGTGCCTGTGTCTGTCGAACCCACAGACTTAACTGAGTCAACCAGAGTCAGGGAGTGAGGATGTGCACAGTAACTCTTCAACATTTCAGGCGGCAAGTCTCCTTATCAGGATGCTTTTTGGATGTACATGTTGTTTTAAAATATTTTCTTCCATATGCATTGCATACGTTCCATTATACCTTGACTAGATTTTCGGCTGATTTTCCTGCTCCGAGGCGGCGACATGCCCTCTCCAAGGCGAGGCAGGTAATGGCGGCGGGCGGCTGTATGCTGGCAAATGCGGAGGGGGGGGCGGATCGGGAGGCGCTTCATCAGTCCGGTGGCAAGGGACCAATTGTAAGCTGCACTGCGCGTGGCTCGCAATTGGTCCCTTGCTGCCGGACTGACAATTTTTTCTGTGCTTGGTCCCGCCCCTGGCCGTCAATCAAACGAACAGCCAATAGGCGGTTGTTATCATGCTTCGGAAAAGCCCGTATCCCTTTAAGCACAGGTGTAAAAAAAAAAAACGTTGCAATGAATATGCCTTGATTCTTTCTAACATAGCGATCCATCTAGCTGGTGTGTGAGCTGGCGAGTCATCGTTACCACGCTCCCCCGAGTGAAAAAAAAATCCCTCCCCCCACAGGCGCAATTTTCGGCTGAAAATAAAGGGAACTTGCAAACGGGGCTGTGTTGTGCTTGGGGACTTAGGGGAGCTTTAAAGCAGTGGTCCCCAACCCCCGGTCCGGGGACCGGGACTGGTCCGTAGATCAGTTGGTACCGGGCCGCAGCTCCTTCTTGTTTTCCTCCCCGGCTGCTGCCTCGGGGGCTGCCCTGCCACTTTGCTTTCAGCTCTCCTTTGGTGCTCTCTGGCGGCCGCCGTGGCTGTGGCTCTCCCTCGGCATGGCACTGTGCAGCTGCTGCTGGCAGTGGGCGGTGGGAAATCAGGAGCGCCAGGGCGAAAGCAAGTGGAGCAGGGGCTCAGGCAGCAGCAACGTCCCTCAGAAAAAGACTAGCCCCCCCCCCCCGGGCCTCAGTAAAATTTTCAAGCATTGACTGGTCCCCGGTGACAAAAAGGTTGGGGACCACCGCTTTAAAGCACTTCTGTGGAGGGACTGTAGCCGGAGAAGCCTCGCTGGGTGAATGAAGCCTCGCTGGTTCGTTGCTTTCCCCGCTCGCTCTGAGGGGAAAAAAAATGGCGATCGCTTCACTGGAAGTTCGGAGGAGAGAGCCAGGGGGAGGGACTTTGTTGGAACCGCAACAATGGGAACGCACAGGTCTTTCTCGCTAGTGTTGCAGATTGTTCGCAAGAGTATAGCTCTTTTTGAAGGGTGAACCCACTTTTCCCGATTTCCCTGGAATCGCTACAACGAATCGCTTTTCACGGAACTGTTGCAGGAGTGTTGCAGATTGTGTGCGACGTCTTGCAGAACTGCAAATTAGTAGCGTTTACAATTTGAAAGCCTTCTGCTACATTAAAGTCATGCAGAATCACCCTTAATCATGAAGGAATGCAGGCCAATTACGGGATAACGGGATTTGTGACATATTTCCCCAAACCAGTTTCCCAGAGGGTCACGTCTCTTGAATGAGAAGCCAACTTTCAGACAAGGAATAATCATGGACAGGAAATAGGATGGGGCTCAGAATGAACTGGGTCTTTATGCTGTTTTTTATGACAAATCAGGGGGTGGGGGGAACTCCTGTTGTACTCTGGGTATTTCCCATTCTTGTTGTGGCTGCACACTTTGTACAATGATGGCTAATCTACAAAACCGTTTTAATCTCTTGTTTTCAACCTGACTTGCTTTTTTTCCGATCTGATTGTCTGACTGATTCAACGTGCCCTTTATTGAGAGAATCTAGAGACATTCATTCATTTCATTATGAATGAATCAGCATTCAAGGTTGCCTTGAGCAACTAACAAATGATTTTTTAAACCTCCATGTGAGTTGAAACAAACACACTCTTAAGACTGTACAGCTAGAGTACATGCAGTGAAAATGTTAACAGCTCCAAAATTTATCAGAACTGTTCGAAGGCTCTCAGATATATGTAGGCACAGTTATCACCTGACAAACTTCTGGATTTCCATGGCCATGACTCCTGGTGACAGTCCTGATAACCAGAGTGTTACACCTTTAAATATCTGCAAAGCTCTCAGAGCCAACATTTTCTGTGGCAAGCTTCTGCCAAGAGGCAAGGATAAGGAACAGCCTCCATAAAACCGGGAATGGCAGAACATACAGCAGACCTCTCAAAGTCATTACCAACCCCTTCTCCAAATCTCCAAACTTCCAAACCTGGAAACATTTATTGAACTAACTAAATACACACTTAAGAAATTATAGCATTTTATTTCTACTATAGATAGATAGAAAATAACAGGCATAACTATGTATACCTTTGTATAGATGCCTCTGTAACAAAGAATGCCCTAACATGCCATGGCAACATTTAGATTAGATCACTGCAATGTGCTGCACATGGGGCTGTCATGCAGAGTGTCTGGAAGCTTCAGCTGATGAAGACCACTGCAACCAGAACGTTGACTGAAGTGGTTTGCAGGGACCAGATCACTTTAGTCTCATCCCAATTACACTAGGTCCCAATCAGTTTCCATACTCAGTTTAAGGTGCTGGTTCTGATCCCTTGCCTTGAATGCCCTATGGCAGTGGTCCCCAACCTGCGGGCCGCGGCCTAGTGCCGGCCCGCGGTTCCCTCACCCCGCCCCCCCCGCAGTAAAAAACTTCCCAGGCCGCAAGCTTGCGGCCCAGGAAGCTTCTTACTGCGGGAGGGCGGGGAGAGGGAATCAGGGCCGCGCCCGCGCATCGCACATGCGCCATGCGCGGCCGAAATCGTGCATGCGCGCCACTTTCTCGCATAGGTGGCTGGGCCGCACATGCGCGATGCGTGGGCGGGGCAGTTGCCCTGCCGGTCCCCAGCCTAAAAAAGGTTGGGGACCACTGCCCTATGAGATTGCCACAAGTCAGCTGTTACTTGACAGCACTTTCCACCACTGCCATTCAGTTAACATTTCCGCACTAACTTCCCTTCCTGTTTGTGTTTGTTTTTTAATTGGCTTTATAAAATGTATTTTTAAAAGCCATTTTAATGGCTTTGATTGTTTGCTGCCTTCAGGAACCTAATTTGGTTGCAAGGTGGCATAAAATGTTCTCAGTGCATAAACTATCCAACCCGTCAAAGCTCCAACACCAGCTATAGACAATTCTGCACCCCAAAATGAAAAGCCAAAATTACATAAGTGTTCCGCAGAACCTGTAAAACAGAGCTCTTCCGCCAGGTCTTTGGTTGAGGCTGGGTTAGCAAGATCAATGGGCCCCCCTCAAGTCCGCTGTATCTAACACACCCTTGTTAGTTGTCTGTAGGAGGTAGGAGGGATTTGGCCATCTCAGTATATTTTAGATCTGTGTTGTTTTTTAGGATAGGGTTTTATGGGGATTTTATATTATTTGTAATCTGCCTTGAGTCCAAGGAGGAAGGCAGGAGAAATTTAATAAAGAATAATAATTACTTTGAAACCATAAGTAGCTGGAGATGAGCAAATGGTGCAAATACTGCACTGGCTTTGGACAGTTTAACATTTGATTTACAATCTCATTAATTTTACAATTCACCATTCTCATCAATTTTTGTAAGCAAATACCCATTGTTTGTTTATTTATTTAAAACATTTCTATGCTGCCTTGCTACCCAATTTAGGGTTACATTTCAGACATTAAAAACACTTAAAATACAAAATATTTAAAACAATTAGATAATACATAATAGAAACAAATAAGCCCATAAAAACACAGAGAAGAGTTAGTGAGGGAATGCCACACAAAGCAAAAAAGCATTCGCCTACCGGTGGAAGACAATAATATAAGGAGGCAGAAGAATCTTGCTGGGAAGATCATGCCACCATAACTTAGAAGCCCCTTTCCTGGGGTTACCAGCCATCTAGCCTCAGGTGCCAAGCAAGCAACACAAGGCCTCCAGAGATTACTGGAGTGGTTGGGTAGGTATATATGGAGTAGCAAGTCCTTCAAGTATGCTGCCCCCAAACCATATAGGGCTTGAAAAATTAATACCAGCACCTTGAGTTGAATTGAATTCCTGGTGTAAACTGCACGGAGTTTTTATTCCAACCCCAGATCGATGCAGTCCCTGCCCTCTACACAGAATGCGATTTCCATTTGGATTTGGGGCGATTTAAAATTTCCTTCTGCAGCAAGAAGGATTGATCCGGAATGACCCTACCTTTATTGTGCGATATCTTAGAGTGCTTTTAACGCTCAATATTTCAAGATTCGGATTAGAGAAACCAGGCTGTTTTGAATCTGGGCTCTCCTCCGTGGTAGAGGACCCGTGATTGGGCACAGGTGGTCATGTGACAGACTTGCCTTAAAGGAGAAGCCCCTAATTTCTCTCAACTTCTGTCGGTCCTGGATTTTTTCTCTCTTCTCTGCCTTTTTCGATCTTCTCCCCCTCCCCTCCAAGAAAAGAAAGAGGCTCCCTGCTTGGCTTCTCCCCCCCCCCCTTCAAGAAAAGACAGAAAGAGGCTTGGCTCCCCCCCCTCTTCTGAACTACCCTAACCACGTGCAGAACACTTTCCTGTTTCAATGGGGAGTGGGGGGGAAGAGGAAGATCTGAGTTCAAAGTGATCTGAATTCAACAGGATTGACAATGGAATTAACAAAGTAAGTGCAGACTCTGCCCCTATTTGCATGGAAAGCAACAGTGTCTTTGTTCTGCAGTCCTAAAGGTGACATGGTCCTATTGTAAAGCTAATGACATACAGCTAAGAGTTGTACAACCCAGTCCTAACCTTGCTTACTGTTGAGCAAGGACACATAGGATTGCACTCTTGGATGACCAACAGTAACAAGACAAGTATTAAGAATTTGGTCCATGCTCAGTTCTGTCTTCAGCTAGTGAAATCATAACAAGGTCAAAAATCTGCATCACAGAAAAACTAAACTATTTTCACCAGATATTGTATACTTTAATGCATCATCATGTATCACAAAGGGAATTGTAAACAGTCGTGAGATATTCCTAAAAGTTTGTCTGTTTTATGATTGATCGGCTGACTCAGAAATAAAATATCCTGCTTACAAATGCTTCCTTGCTCAATTTTGAGAGTCAAAGTATGTATTCAGAAATGCCATATGGTACGTTAGAGACCTCCCTATGTTTTCAGTCTATCCAATTCATAGTGATTTTTAAAATAAATGTTAAGCGGTTGTGATGCAGTACTTTGAATACAGGGTTAGGACACAGGAAAGCAGAGTTCAAATGCCTCTCAGACATGAAGCTCACTTGGTAACCTTGGGCCATGATTCACTCTCAAACTAACCCATGTCATAGGTTTGTAGCAATATAAAATAGAAGCTGGATAACTGTATGCTACACTGACCTCCTTGGAGGAGGGATAGAATAAAAATGTAATAGTACTTAAATTTAATGGTTGCACCTGCATGGAAATTGAAGTAATATTCTACTAAGGTGTCTCCAGGCTAGTGTCTCTGTTCTCTCACAGGTCAACTATTAAAGAACAGGAAATAATTAATTAGGCTGGAAATGAACAAAATAATTATTCTCAAGGAAAGTAGAGCCCGTGCTTGATAGTGGGATCTTATTCAGGAGATGATTTTTCATGGGGAGCACAGCACAATGTGGAATCACCATTTCAGTTCTGCTTAGAGCTGAATATACACCAACTCATAATGTTGATGCAAACTAAACATATGAAAATCATGGTGACATCCCGGTGCCCGGCACTATGGCCGTGATCATGCTTCATGTTTTTGCAGCATGCTCAGTACAAATTATTGCATCACCAAGGAATGAAGGGGCTGAAGATTGGTTGAAAAATTCCTATTTGGCCTACAATGAATAAGGTCTTACATTAGAGACAAACAGTTAAGCAGGATTAGTTCTAACATTTGAGCTCTGGCCATTGTTAAGATGATTGTTCAGAAATTGGTTGCCTTTCAGCAAGGGAAGGAGCCAGGGAAAGAACGTGAGAGTGGGGCATACTGTTTGTGCCTGAGTGTAGGGACTTGTGGGGAAAGACTAAGTGGGGCTGATGCCTATGGGGAATCACTAGCAAGGTGTCACTGCCTGAGGACAGGGAACATGGGCAATTGCAGGATCTCACTTAAGCTATGAGATCTGTGGCTTTAGAAGTGGGCATTGTTATGTTTGGAGATGGAGGCAGAGTTGCTGTACTCTCTGAAAGGCCTCTTTTGATTGCTAAGTTTTATGAAGGTTGCTGACTGCATTGGAAGGACTGGAGATGGCTTAGATGATGGCTGTGCCTAACAAGCCTTGGAGTGAGTAGGAGAGAAAAGTCATGAGTAGGAACACAACAGGGAATGATTTGCTGGGACTGATCTGCATTCTGCTGCTGGCTGTTGCCTGCCCTCCACAACTTGGGTGAGGAGGATTTGTATGGCCCCATTTCCAGGGAGCTCAAGAGATTAGGGGTGGAGATGGGTGTGTCTGCCTTTGCTTGATCAGTGGCAACACCAGGCAGAAAGAGGTGCCCTCTGAGCCCTAATGGAGTTTCCATGAATGTGTTCACCACAAGAGGGGAGGGGCCATGGCTCAGTGGTAGAACATCTGCTGGGCCTGCAGATCAGAGCAGACAATACTAATCAGAGCAGACAATACTGACTTTGATGGACCAAAGATCTGATTCAGTATAAAGCAGCTTCATGTGTGTTCACTGTTCACATTCAGCATCCTTTACACAGTAACTAAAGTGCCTATTTCATGGCAAGCAATAGTGCACAGTGGTAGGATACTTGTCCTAACTATGATCATGGGCCCTTTCTCATGTGAAGGAAAAAAAGACTGTCCTAAGTATATTTGTCATTGTTGTTCTCAGCCATTCAGTCATGTATGACTCTTGGGGATCCCATGGCACAGTCGCCACCATTATCCCAAGTATATAAGAGGATCTATAACATTTCAAGTATATATAGCTTGAGTACATCCATGGAATCAAAACGAAACAGATCTATTGCCCACCAGAAGAATAGCCTCCAAACATAACATTATAAATTTACCAGCCTAGATAAAGAGGGTTGAGAGATTTCTAAATTGTATAAATATCTACTTGAGTGGTCCATGGAAGGAGAGTTAAGGAAGTGATGATTCAGTGGGCTAAGGATACTGGGCATATAAGACGACCCCCCCAATATTTCCACTCAAAATATAGAGTTTGTTACATTACATTACAGTACTATGGGCCACTATGGGCAGCTATGTCTATCCCAACTGAAGTGCACCCGGCTTATAGGACGACTCCCCACTTGGAGGCATGTTTTTTAGGATGGGAAAGTAGTCTTATACGCCAGCAAATACTGTACTTGGGAAAGATTGTGGATGCGAAATATGAGATTTACTCCTTGTTATGCAATTAGGGAAAACCAATTCAAAATGATGTACCTATTATTATTATTATTATTATTATTATTATTATTATTATTATTATTATTATTATTATTATTATTATTATTATTATTATTATTATTATTATTATTATTATTATTATTTCGATTTATTTCCCACCACTCCCAAATGGCTCGCGGCGGGTTACAATGTCTTAAAAAAACCATTAAAACTCCCATTAAAAGACTTTAAAATGTCACAACATGGCAGCACAATAATAAGATCCCCTTCCTACCCCCATTCCTAAAAAAAGGGGGGGGGTGGAGGAGAAGGAGGTCAACAATGTTCAAGAAGAAGCCCGGGGGAGAGCAGTCAATGTACCCCAGCAGCCCCAGCCTCAACCATAGACCTGGCAGAAGAGCTCTGTCCTGCAGGCCCTGCGGAATGTTAAAGGGTCCCGCAGGGCCCGCAGCTCACCCGGGAGCTCATTCCACCAGGTGGGGGCCAGGACCGAAAAGGCCCTGGCCCTGGTCGAGGCTAGGCGTGCTTCCCTAGGGCCGGGAACGGCACCTTATCCCGGCAAAGATTGCAAAGTAGGATAAAAAAATGCAAGACAAGTGTTGGAAATATAAAGTTGAAAAGGGAGATTACTATCATATGAAGTGGGATTGTAAAAAGGCAAGAAAATATTGGAGTGGAATACTCGAGGAATTAAAAATATATATGAATCGTTGGATAAAAGAACAGAATTATTTTTATTGAGTTGTGTAGAGGGGGATATACCTAGAGACAGGAGGTCCCTCCTTCTCTATGCAGTATCAGCAGCAAGACTGGTGTATGCAGCTAAATTGAGAAGTTCAGAAACTGCTACCACAGAAGACGGGCTAAAGAGGATGTTGAGCCTTGCAGACTCAGCTAGATTAACGGCACTACTAAAGGACAATAACCTTGAGAAGTATTATGAACAGTGGACACCTTTCTGGAACTACATGAAGAAAACCTTTCCAGGCTCTGCAAAATTTTACAAAATATAAAAGAAAATGAAGCAGCAGGTAATTCTAATTAATTTCTCTTAGCACTGGAGGAGGGTTTACTTCCAGGAGGGTGAGCTGGGTGGAAAGTCAAATTTTAAGTTGGAATTGTGAAGTCCGTGTTATTTCTGTATGTGTTTTGTTGTTTTGTTCAGTGGTGATATTTTTATTTGTAGATGTATATAAGCATATATGAAGCCCTACAACACCTTCTAGAAGCAATGCCAAAAAATGATGTGCTTATCATCATGGGGGATTGGAATGCTAAAGTAGGAAGCCAAAAGATAACCGGGATAACAGGCAAGTTTGGCCTTGGAGTACAAAATGAAGCAGGGCACAGGCTGGTAGAATTTTGTCAAGAGAATATAATGGTCATAGCAAACACTCTTTTCCAACAACCCAAGAGACGACTCTACACATGGACATCACCAGATGGTCAACACAGAAATCAGATTGACTATGTGCTCTGCAGCCAAAGATGGAAAAGTTCTATCCAGTCAATAAAAACAAGACCAGGAGCTGATTGTGGTTCAGATCATGAGCTTCTTGTTGCAAAATTTAGGCTTAAATTGAAGAAAGTAGGGAAAAGCACTAGGCCACTCAGGTATGAACTAAATCATATCCCCGACGAATACACAGTAGAGGTGACAAATTTATTTTAAGGAATTAGATCTGACAGACAGAGTGCCTGAAGAACTATGGACGGAGGTTCGCAACATTGTACAAGAGGTAGCAACTAAAACCATCCCAAAGAAAAAGAAATGCAAGAAATCAAAATGGCTGTCTGAGGAAGCTTTACAAATAGCTAAGGAGAGAAGAGAAGTGAAAGGCAAAGGAGAAAGAGAAAGATACACCCAATTGAATGCAGAATTCCAGAGAAAAGCTAGAAGAGATAAGAATGCCTTCTTAAATGAACAGTGCAAACAAATAGAAGAAAACAATAGAATGGGGAGGACCAGATATCTTTTCAAGAAAATTGGAGATATGAAGAGAACGTTTCATGCAAAGATGGGTATGATAAGAGACCAAAATGGTAGGGACCTCACAGAAGTGGAAGAGATTAAACAAAGGTGGCAAAATTATACAGAAGAACTATACAAGAGCGAGCTTAACATCCCTGATGACCACAATGGGGTGGTTACTGACCTGGAGCCAGACATCCTGGAATGTGAAGTCAAATGGGGCTTAGGAAGTCTGAGCAACAATAAAGCTAGTGGTGGTGACAGCATTCCAGTTGAACTATTCAAAATCTTAAAGGACGATGCAGTAAAAGTGCTACACTCAATATGCCAGCAAATTTGGAAAACTCAACAATGGCCACAGGATTGGAAAAGGTCAGTTTACATTCCAATCCCAAAGAAGGGCAATGCCAAAGAATGTTCAAACTACCGCACCATTGCACTAATTTCTCATGCTAGCAAAGTTATGCTCAAAATCCTACAAGCTAGGCTCCAGCAATATGTGGACCGAGAACTTCCAGAAGTACAGGCAGGATTTCGAAGAGGCAGAGGAACTAGAGATCAAATTGCCAACATACGCTGGATCATGGAGAAAGCTAGGGAGTACCAGAAGAACGTCTACTTCTGCTTCATCGACTATGCTAAAGCCTTTGATTGTGTGGAGCACAACAAATTGTGGCAAGTTCTTAAAGAGATGGGAATACCAGAGCATCTTATTTGTCTCTTGAGAAATTTATATGCAGGTCAAGAAGTAACAGTGAGAACTGAACATGGAATCACTAACTGGTTCAAAATTGAGAAAGGAGTTCGGCAAGGCTGTATACTGCCGCCTTGCCTATTTAACTTGCATGTAGAGCCCATCATGAGAAATGCGGGATTAGAGGAGTCACAAATTGGGATCAAGATTGCAGGGAGAAATATCAACAACCTCAGATATGCAGATGATACCACTCTAATGGCAGAAAGTGAAGAGGAACTAAAGAGCCTGTTGATGCGGGTGAAGGAGGAGAGTACAAAAGCTGGCTTGAAACTCAACATCAAGAAAACAAAGATCATGGCATCCGGCCCTCTCAATTCCTGGCAAATAGATGGGGAAGAAATGGAGATAGTGACAGATTTTATTTTCCTGGGCTCCAAGATCACTGCAGATGGCGACTGCAGCAAAGAAATTAAAAGACGCTTGCTCCTGGGGAGTAAAGCTACGGCAAATCTAGACAGCATCCTAAAAAGCAGAGACATCACCCTGCCAACAAAAGTGCGTTTAGTCAAGGCTATGGTATTCCCAGTTGCAATGTATGGCTGCGAAAGTTGGACCATAAGGAAGGCTGAGCATCAACGAATTGAGGCTTTTGAACTCTGGTGCTGGAGAAGACTCTTGCGAGTCCCTTGGACTGCAAGGCGAACAAACCGGTCAGTCCTAGAGGAGATCAGCCCTGACTGCTCCTTAGAAGGCCTGATCCTGAAGATGAAACTCAAATACTTTGGCCACCTCATGAGAAGGAAGGACTCCCTGGAGAAGAGCCTAATGCTGGGAGCGATTGAGGGCAAAAGAAGAAGGGGATGACAGAGAATGAGGTGGCTGGATGGAGTCACTGAAGCAGTAGGTGCGAACTTAAATGGACTCCGGGGAATGGTAGAGGACAGGAAGGCCTGGAGGATCATTGTCCATGGGGTCGCGATGGGTCGGACACGACTTCGCACCTAACAACAACATAACAACAATATAAGCATAATAAAATGTTTTAAAAATAAAATAAATTTACCAGCCTGGAGACTCAGCCTGAAAAGAGATGAAGGGTATTCTGATGTGCATAAGGAAATTTGGCACCATCCAGATGTAGCTGCATATTTGGAGGGAGAGTCACCATCATCTCCTTGTACCCATTGTCAAACTCAGAGCTGTAATCCATCAATTTAAGCCCATCCAAGCATGATGGGATTTTGGCTTCCTTATTATTGTTCTAGAATATTGTGAGGTATGGGGAAACAGTAGACCTGGCAGAGTTATATACCCTTCTAATTCTAACAATGTTTTATATCATGCCTTTGGTCAAACGAACTCACTAGACAAAGCCAAGCGAGATTATTGTCTGGATTCCATTCTGATAACAACAGAACTGTTTCTGGTGTGAGTTACAGCTTTGTTCGGGCAAAGTCTATTATGTCAGGAATGTTACCCAGTATGGCTGAACAAGCTTATAGCAGAATTTGTATTAACCTGCCACAGTGGGTGGAAAGGTGAAGCAGCCAAGGTTGGACTGAATCAACTGTGCAAGGTGAGCCTTGTTGCATCTTAGGCACTGGCATGCTGGCAGACGGCTCAGCAAGAGCAACACAAATGTGTGAAGCAGAGACGGCGAGTAAAGGCAACAATGCTCTATATCACCAGGAAAGGCAAACACTGCATTTTCACTCAAATGCTTTCAGCTTTTGACAATGAGGAAATGAAGACAGGTTTCTTGGCAAGAAAATCCACTGGCATTTTGCCTTAGCAACAGCTGTGCTGTTCCCTCCCCCTTCTCATAAGGCAATATATACATTCCCCTGCTCTCCTATGAAATTTCAGATCTCAAAACTCCCTTTTGCTCCCTCCCACACATCAAAGCTCTACATAATGCAAGGCCTGCAGATTGCTGAGGTCTTAAAGAAATATGAATCCTAACTCCTTGGAGAATACTTTACGCTGTTCAATCACAGTCAGATGGACCATGCGTGGAGCCAGTATTCAATGAATGCAATTCCATAAAGTCACCTCTGGACATCTTTAGTTTTATTGTTGTCAAGAATCAGCATGGTATAGTGGCTAGCCAGGTGCTCTGTGATCTGAGAGACCAAGGTTGGTTAGTGGCTAAGAGAGCCAACTTGGTGTAGTGGTTAAGAGTGGCAGCTTCTAATCTGGCAAGCTTGAGTTTGATTCCCCGCTGCTCCTCCACACAAAGGCAGCTGGGTGACCTTGGGCCAGTCACAGTCCTGTCAGAGCTGTTTTCACAGAGCAGGTCTCTCACCCTCACCTGCCTCACAGAAGAAGAAGAAGAAGAGTTGGTTCTTATATGCTGCTTTTCCCTACCCGAAGGAGGCTCAAAACGGCTTACAGTCGCCTTCCCTTTCCTCTCCCCACAACAGACACCCTGTGGGGTGGGTGAGGCTGAGAGAGCCCTGATATCACTGCCCGGTCAGAACAGTTTTATCAGTGCCGTGGCGAGCCCAAGGTCACCCAGCTGGTTGCATGTGGGGGAGCGCAGAATCGAACCCGGCATGCCAGATTAGAAGTCCACACTCCTAACCACTATACCAAACAGGGTGCCTGTTGTGGGGACAGGAAGGGAAGGAGATTGTAATTTGCTTTGAGACTCTTCCAGATAGTGAAAGCAGGGTATAAAAACCAACTCTTCTTCGTTAGGTTCAAATTGTCACTCTGCTATGGCAGCTATTTGGGTGACTTTGGGCAGGTGCTTTGTCTCTCAGCCTAACCTCAATGCGTTGTTATTGTTGGAATATGCAAGATCTATGGTGTGCATGACTGAGCAGAATACAAAGAGTGTCCTGCAGGGGCATCAGAGATGTGCATTTAGTAAAGCTAGATCAGGAACTTCAAATGAGCTCCTCCAGCATCCTGATTGGCTCAATGGGAGACTTCCTGATTCTTTGAGCCTACTTCCTTCCTGCTTGCCTCCAGAACAGGCAGGATGACTGCAGGCTACAGTTTGAACAGTTAGTTGATGACAATTATGTTAACCATTCAGTCATGTCTGACTCTTAGAGATCCTATGGCTCAGCTGTCTCCATGTCTTTCAATCTTGCACCACTTCTTTTATTTGTACAATGTTATGGCCAGTGTTAGGACTCTCCTATCTCCTCTTTCTATACATCCTTGTTTCTCTTCTTAATAAAACTAATTTGCAGCCTTGTGCTTCGCTGTTCTTTGCATATTCAAGCTCTGTGTTTTATCGTCTACTGTGTTTTATGATATTGTTATGATGATCTTAACCTTGTACCCTGCTGTTAGCTGGCTTAGTTGAGAGCACAAGGAAATAAATTGAAATATAAACAAACAAATAAACATATAAACCATTGTGAAGGTTAAAATGGATAGGCGGATAATGATGTAAGCCACTTTAGAGCTTCATTGGAGAAAAAGGTGGGGGCATAAATGAAGCAAATAAATCAATTAAATAAACCTGGAGCCCTTCTCCACCCTAGGGAGCTGGGAAGGGGAGAGGGGAGAAGCCACATAAGGAAGGCTCCTGAGACTGTAGAAAAGCTTCCCACTTTGTCCAGTGGAATGGTAGGAATGGGTTCACCCCAATCTCATGGCCAGTACAGGTGAGCGTAGAACATAGGGGAAACCACTTTAGGTGCCAAAAAGAGGACTGAAAAAGAAGCAGCCTCCTGAACTACAACACTGTTGTGGCATTTAGATACTGGATGGCCAAAGGGTATAATGGTTAGAATGTCAGATTAAGGATCTGGAAGACCCAGGTTTGAATATGCACTCTGCCATGGCAGCTTGTTGGGTGACCTTGGGCCAGCCACTCCCTCTCAGCTTAACATACACAACAGTGGCTCTGTGAAGATAAAACGGAGCAGAAGAGAATGATGTAAGTCCCCATGGAAGCAGAGTATAAATATATAAGTACATAAATAAATTTACAACATAGTCTGTTTACCCAAAAGGCACACCCGTATTTACCGGAAATTCTACTTGTGGATCTTTTCAGCCATTATGAGTTATCTTGTAAGGTCATTTAGCTTTAATTCTAGGTGGATTCCAATATACCCTGTGATGAAATGCAACAGAGACCACAATGTTTACAGGGTGGAGGCTTTAGGGCTCTTGCTGCCCAGCAAGCAATGGATCAAAACATCTGTCTTTCAGCTGAAGCCAGCTGCCATTCTTGTTCTTTCCAGGGTGTCAAATTGCAACCCATGTATTTAACATAAGTACCAGATTTCAAAAGCTTTCTGGTCCTATTCAACTTCTTATTTCATTGTTCCTCCATTAGACATGAATGCAAGGATTTTCATTTTTGCATTAGTTTCTCCTTCTTCATAAAGTATTCCTCTTTTTTTTGCCTTTATTTCATATATATGGTGAATAATGTACAAGCAGCAAGGAAAAGGCATGGAAATGGTCGATAAATGGAATAAAAGAAACGACTCGACAACAGCAAGGAAAGTGAAGCTAACAACAGCTTGGTAATACACAGACAAGGTTCTGCCAGGAAAGATCAGGGCCTTACAAGATGATGTTTAAACAGAGGTAGCATGATCCAATGTGGCCTCTATTCCAGCCTTCCACCTGGCAGACTTAACCCAAGTGACTTCTGAATAAAAAAAGTTCAGAACTCCTGAACGGAACAGAAAAAGGACAAGAGTTGTCTTTACACCCAGGGAGAGAGGAATGAAGTGGTTCAGAAAAGAGGCCAGAATCTATTCAGAGATACAAGAAGAGAAGAGTTAAGAGTTTTTTATACCCTGCTTTTCACTACCTGAAGGTGGCTTACAGACTACTTTCCCTTCCTCTCCCCACAACAAACATCCTGTGAAGTAGGTGGGACTGTGAGAACTCTGAAAGAACTGCTCTGGTTTTCTATGTACAGAGGCCACCTTAGGATGCCCTTTGCATTTTGGCTCTCAGGGGCTGTCCTGCATGAAGGGCACATGATCACATGGTTTACATTTCCTACTGGCAACAGAGAATATGGACACTGCTTGCTTGTCATTTGATCAGGAAGCCATCACTATTTTGTGAATGGAGAGAAGAAGGGGTGGTTTTTTTAATACCCCACTTTTCATTACCCAAAGGAGTCCCAAAACAGCTTCATGTGAGGTAGGTGGGCCTGAGAGACTATTAACAGAACTGCTCTGTGAGAACAGTTCTAAGAAAACTGTGAGACTGATCTAAGATCACCCAGCTGGCTGCCTGTTGAGGAGGAGCAGGGAAGGAGCAGGGAAGGAGGAGGAGCAGGGAATCAAACATGGTTCTCCAGATCAAAGGCTGCTGCTTTTTAACCACTAAACCACATTGGCTACAACACAGTCTTGCCACGTCCATTCATGTATTAAGGTGACAGCTGACAATTTAGGAGAGTAGACAACAGTTAGCAGCCAGGTTTGTATTCTTGAGGTGAATATTGGCTTTCCCTCAACCTCAGGATTCTCACAGTGTAAATCTGATCTGATAGGGTATAAAACATCAGCAACACTTACAGTTCAGATCCATATATGGGATCAGTATGCGAGGACCAAGTGCTTTCCCAAAGAAAATTCAGGCCAGATGGTTCATCATTGGTACCCTGTATTGTAACTCACTCATGGAAATGCTACAGAAGTGGCCCAATTGTTGCCTAATAGGCAGGACATTCTAGACTGACCAAAGCATTTGATCCTCTGTAATCACAAGGTGGCTCTTTTGCCCCAAGTATTCAGGCTGCAAAAGGCTATTTTTTGTCATTTCTGAAAGTGAGTTGAAAGGAGTGCCGGGTTCTTGCTACGAGTGGATTTCAGGAAAACTGAATTCATCAGAACTGGGGGCTGCTCAAATAGATGAAGTATGCACCCACCAAGAAACTACCTCGTTCTCCCAGTCCCTGTATATTTCAAACATAACCAGTAATTACTCATCCCTTGCCATTTTGCCAATGCTCTTCTGACTTTCTTAACTTCTAGAGGTGTTTTAAAAAAATAGTTCTTAAACTGTAAACTCACTAGGATCTATGCGGGCTTGCCTGTGACTTCCCTTCAGCTACAAACTTAAGTTGATTCTGAACTTCTTAATTCATTCTCCAGAACTGTATTGAGGTGGGTAGCTGTGTTAGTCTGTAGTAGTAGAAGCCCAGTAGCACTGTAAAGTTTAAAAGAATTGTCCAAAATGTAAGCATTTGTGAGTCAAAGCACATTTCGACATATACAAAATCATATACAAAATATGAAGAAGTGAAATGTGACACATGAAAGTTTATACCCTGGACAATGTTGTTGGTCTTTAAGGAGCTACTGGCGTAAAAATTTGTTCCAGAAGAGTATTGTTAGTCCGTTCTAGTAAACAAACAAACAAACAGGCAAGCAAGCAAAAATAATAATAAAGTCCCATGGGATTTTGAAGATTAACCCATTTTTGGAGCCATGAGTTTCCATAGGTGAGATTCTACTAGTCTTTGAGTTGTTCCAAGTGTAAATAAGCTGGCCATTAGACTTATTAATGGCTTAGAAATGACACCCAAAGTTAATCTAAATTCCAGAAGGGTATTCATGTCCCGACCTATGGATATTGAGCTGCAAAATGAGATGGCCCTACTCCCAAGCCCATATAGGTTACTAAAGTCCTGGGAGGGATTTTCTACTGCACCATATCTAACATATATCACCTTTACTAAATTTTGATGGGCTTTTTTGAGGGCCCGGTTCAATGCATTTCCATCAGCACTGATAACTGGAATACTGCAGCGTGTGCCTATAGAGGACCGATTATGCCCTGGCAATTCAGGTGTAATTGAATCGATTGCCTACATTATATTATACTGTGACTTTTATAAGGTTGCCAGAAGCTGTTTAATCCTGCCCTTGCTATCTAGGTTCCCTGGACTTACAGATGATCATCTAATAAAGATAATTCTGTTTCTTACATGGTGGCAAAGTTTCGCTACAATGCCAGCAGAGTGCGGAAATCTTTGGTTAATGTTGATGCTGAGTGACCTGACTTCAAAATGCTGTATTAATGTTTTGTGCCTTTGTTAACTCCCTGATGCCGAGTGTCCTGTTAAAACGCTGTAATAATGTATGTGGTCTGTAGATACTTTGATACTGGTCAATGACCGTAATAAATAATCAATCAATCAATCAATCAATCAGTCAATCAATCAAACAATCAGTCCATCAACGGCAACAAAAATAAACAGTGGTCTAGTGACATTTTAAAAACTAGCAAGACTTTATCCCGGCATAAACATTTACGGAGCATCAGGTATAAAACCTTGTTAGTCTTTCATACATCACAAGACTCCTATTGAAGATTGATTGAATAACTTTTGCATTGGTCATGCTGGCTTCCATATATATCCCACCATCTCTAAAAGATAAGCTTTTATCATTTTCATATAATAGCTATTCTGGCACAGCAGGAAACAGTCAGCAACCTCTTCAGGGGACAGTTTACTGCTAAGATTCGCTGAACCGTAATAATACCACATTGTCATCTCTACATAATTCCTGAGCAAAAAAACTACCAGATTATCCTCATTTTACAAATGGGCAAAAGTGTTGTACAGAGCTGTAAGTATCAATTTGTATTAAGGAGAACAGTGAGTTTCATTGGGTGCTTGTCAGGGGTTCCCTGAATTAGAAAACCAAAAACAGCAGCTAAACTATCAAACTTCTACTACAATGAGGAAGTGTTAGTTGTGCTCTAGGGTGGCACTCTAAATTCATATCTTAAACCGCTCTGCGGGAGTGGTATAAATGAAACAGTAAGGGCCCTGTCTGGGATGAGGAAGGGCAGCCATTGGCCCCTTCCCCCGGAATGGCAAGCGGAGGGCCCAATCGGGAGGCACAAAGTACCTCCCGATTGGGCCCTCCGCTTGTCAGTCCAGTCGCAAGGCGCTAATCAGCAGCCGCACATGGCGCGTTACTCCAGGACGGACCAGTTGGGAGGTGCGAAGCTCCTCCCAACCCACCCAATCCCCCACGTGTCCCACCTTCACCCTACAGTGGCCATTCCTATGTTGGCTGCCGAGAGGTGAGGTAGGCCCAGGGGGGGAGGCCTTCGCTGCTGGCCCAGGAGCTGGCCCAGCTCCTTCCATGGTCGCGAAGCAGCCAAGCTGGGCCGGGAGGGGGCGGGGAGAGCCTGGGTAGGGAGGGGGGGAGTAACAGTATGGGCCCTAGCGGAGAGCCCTGTCCGGGATGAGGAATGGTAGCCATTGGCCCCTTCAGGCTGGAATGGCAAGCGGAGGGCCCAATCGGCAGGTGCAAAGCGCCTGCCGATTGGGCCCTCCGCTTGCCATTCCAGCCTGAAGGGGCCAATCAGCCCCTTGGCACTGAGATGCCAAGTCGGGAGGCGCAAAGCCTTCGGCCGCGGCCGCGGCCAAGGAACAACCCTGCCACATCCCTGGCGCGCTGGGCCTGTCCCTTTGCCACTCCTTCAGGATGGGAGCCGCCCGCAGCCAGCCTGCCACAGCCATCCTTCGCCCCAGCATGACGGACAGACAGTAAGCAGCACCGCGGCCTTGCGTCCTGTCCGCCACTCGGGGGAGGGGGTCCGCTCTGCCACTTCTCCACCCCCACCCACCCGGGGCGCTCCTCCACCCCCCTCACCCCTGTGATCCCCCCGTGCCGCGGCCGATTCACCCTACACACAAACACACGCGCACACACACATGGTCACCACGCTCTTCCTCCGCCCACCCCCTGCACCGCAGCCGCTTCACCCTACATGCACACATGTCCATCTCCCCCCAACACTGCACCCTTTACACACACCCCTGTCCCATCCCATTCCACCTACCTCCATGCCTGCTTTCCTTCCTTCTGACTTCCTTCCTCCATCGTAGGTGGCTCTTTCCCAACAAATGGTGATTGAGTTAAGACCTAAATGGCCATTTAAAGTGAAAGGGTGGGGAGTTCCAGCATAATGAAATGGTGGGTAGAATGTTGGTCTAGGCCTGGGGAGATCCACAATAAAACCTGCAGTAAGCCATGAAGCTCACTGGGTAACATTGGAACCTGTCAATCTTCCCACCTCACAGAGTTCTTGTGCGGATACAGTGCACAGAAGACCCTGTCTATCACCTCCCTGATTGCACTGGAGGAAAGATGGGATTAAAATCTAATAAATGAAGAGTATGAATCTTTTGTAGTGGACCTTTATAGTGTTTCACAGCAAGACACTGACTCTGTGGTATGATATCACTCTGATTATTTTTGTTTATTTATTGCCGTTTATGCTCCACCTGTCCGCCAAACTAATTAGCAATGGAAAGGCAAAATACTCTGATTGGCCAGGAGAAAGAAGAGCGCAAAAGGCAGCTGAGGAAAAAACTGGAGACATCCAATTCCATCAAATTCACAGGATTCCTCCCCCCCCCCCCCAATTGCTTTGAGGCGTCACAAGCTATGACCTGACTCTTAATCTAGCCCCATAAACTTCAGCATTCTGAAGATACCCCCAGCAAGGGAGCAGGTTTATAAAGAATGAAACACATGCTGATTTAGAGTGAGGGGAGTTCCCCATGCCACCAAGTGCAAGAGGAAGCCATGACCGAAAAGAAGAGTTTTTTTGTGCATACCTGCTTATCACACATGCTGATGACCCCTGCAGTTACTATGCTCAGCCCATGCAGGCCCAGGGAGGTTGGCCTAAGCCGTGTATGTCATTGCAATGCATGTGGGGATCAGATTCCCCAAATCAGCATATGGGTGAAAAGTGAGCTAAACCAACCACCTTCCATATCCACAGGAGCCAAAGCTCAGGCATCCATCAACAGACTTGCATCCCGGCGTCCCTCCATGGTTGAGAGGAGGACAGGCCTTACTCCAGCCTGCTCACCACTATACTACAGGGACTGGGGACATGGGAACAAGCATGGTGCAGTGTTCAGAGCATCGGACTTGAATCCGAGAGAGCCCTCCTTCAGCCATGGAAGCTTGCTGGGCGACCAGTCACACACTCTCGGCCTAACCTACCTCACGGGGTTGTTGGGATGGGGACCGGGAGAACTCTGGGTCCGCCTTGGCTAAAAACGCAGGCCACCAGTGAAGCAAATGAACCCATCCACGGCAAAACCAGAAGGCGGGAGAGAAAGCTCCCTTGCCAACCAGCGATATCACATTGCCAGTCCCCTGACATTGGTTAGCCAATGGCCTGGAGTCCGGCAGAAGGGGGCAAGCAATCCGGCGGGGGCAGGGTGGGGAAGGCTCCTCATCCCAGCCCGGTTTTTCCCCCTCCCAAGCAGCTCAGTTTATTCAATGAAAAGAGCCCCCCCCCATACACGCTTGCACAGGCGCGCACAGAGACGCGTCTCCCTGACTCCCCAGAAGAGCAAAGCACCGTGCGGGTTTCTTGCTGCCGCCGCGGCCGCCCAGCCAGCCGGCGGCACTCAGCTTCCCCCCGCCAGTAGCTGAGCACTCCTCCGACTGGAAAAGTTCCGCGGCGTTGGGTCCGCCGCGTCATGCCGCGGTCTGCAACGGGGGGGGGGGGGCGACGGCACCCCCGCCCTGTCCCGTCCCTCCCTCCGCGAGGGTTCCGCGGCTAGCTCGGAGACATCCGCCGCCAAGTGCCCGGCTCCCAGCGACGCCTCCCGGGGGCGAAGAGCGAGAAGGGGGCTGCGGGGCAAGGGCCAGGCTTACCTGGGGACTTCAGGGGCGGCAGGGCGCTGCGGGTTCCCCCTCGCCTCCCAGTCCAGCTGCCGGCCTAACAGCTGGCCCGCCGCCGGTTCGCAGCGGAGGGGAGAAGCCAGCCTCCCGGAGGAGGAGGAGGAGGCGGCGGCGGCGGCGCGTCTCTGCCTCGCCTCTCCGGCCGGTTCCCCCGCCCTGTCGCGCTGAGCTCCGCTCCTGGGCGCGGAGCAGGCAGCTGTCGAGCGGTCCTCGCAGCGGCTTGGCGAAGGGCGCGCCGGGCTCCCGCCTGCTGGTCGAGCCGCG
Source organism: Paroedura picta (assembly GCF_049243985.1). Lineage (NCBI taxonomy): Eukaryota > Metazoa > Chordata > Lepidosauria > Squamata > Gekkonidae > Paroedura > Paroedura picta. The sequence continues at coordinate 81,633,098 of NC_135371.1, forward strand.
CTCCGAGTGGGCGCGCTCTGGCGCGGCTCTTGCCCAGCAGCGCGGTAGTTTGTCGGCTGGCGGCGACTCCCCGGGCGGGCTCCGCGAAGGGATCGGGTGTCCCGGCTCCTCGCAGCAACTGGCTGCGTCTGTCAAAACAGCAACCCGCGACGCCCCACCGCCAGCCGGCCGGCCGCTCGACCGGCCAGCCGGGGACGACTTTGGAGCGCACACCGACCCCCGGCCTGACGCACGCAGCCTTCCCGCGCACGGTTCGGTCGTGGGCTTTCTTGCACACACACACAAAGAAGAAGCTGGCTTTGACTCATCAGACGCTCAGGCACTGAAGCCAGTTTCTCTCTAGGGTCAGAATGCTCTTCTGCTTTCTGTTGCATTCTTGTGGGAATCACCTGAAAAGGAGGCCAGATCTATGCTAGGAAGTATAGCCAAGTATATTCACAAGCACAAGGAGGGAACTCCTGGCCCTTACTAGAAATCTCAGCCTGCAGAGCCTCCTGCCCCAACCCAAGGCTGATCCTAGTGTGTCAAATGGGAATTCAAGTCCCACAGGCCCCTCCCCTTCTACAAACCCCTTATAAGTTTGGGACAGGTACTGCTCTCCTCTTTACTACAAAAGGGCTGACTGCTTGACCTAGGTTTGATTGTTTTAGTGAAGCATCTGACATGAGGCTCCAGGATGGGTTTTTTTTTTTGAGAGGTTGGCAAGATGTGGACTAGACCCAATGACTATTAGGTGGCTTAAGGCTTGGTTTGTAGATGGCACCCAAAGGGTGATAGTTCATGGATCCCCATCAACCTGGGATGAGGGGAGAAGTGGGGTTCCTCAGGGTTCTGTTTTGGGGCACTTCTGTTTAACATCTGTATACATGACTTAAACTGGACTTAGATGAGAAAGTTCAGAATGTGTTCATCAAGCCTGTAGATGATACTAAACTGGGTGGGGTATTTAATAACTTAGAACAGCTGTCCCCAACCCCCGGTCCAGGGACCGGGACCGGTCTGTGGATCAGTCGGTACCGGGCCGCGGCTCCTCCTCCCCGGCTGCTTCCTCGGGGGCTGCCCTGCCACTCTGCCGCCGGCTCACCTTTGGTGCTCTCCAATGGCCGCCATGGCTGGGGCTCCCCCTCGGTGTGGCACTGCGCAGCTGCTGCTGGCAGCGGCCCCAGGGGGCGGTAGGAAGTCAGGGGCGCCGGCGGGAAAGCAAGCGGAGCAGGGGCTCAGGCGGCAGCAATGTCCCTTGGCAAAAGACTACCCCCCTGCCTGGGCCTCAGTAAAATTGTCAAGTGTGGACCAGTCCCCAGTGATACAAAGGTTGGGGACCACTGGCTTAGAAGACAGAAATAGGATGCAGCTAGACTTGGATAGGACCGAGGATTGAGAGCAGGCAAATAAAATTAAGTTTAAGAGAGTGTTGCACTTGGGCAATAAAAATCAGTTATAAAAATACTGGATGAGTGAAATCTGGCTTAGTAGAACCTCCTGAAAAGGATTTGGGGGCTGGGGAGGGTCAAGAGGACCATAAGCTTAGTATGAGCTGGCAATGTGATACAGCAGTAAAAAGGCCAGTGATTTTAGGTCGCATTAGCAGAAGTTAGGTGCAAGGGTCACTCGAGGTACTGCTACCACTGTACACTACGTTGGTTAAACCTTACCTGGAATACTGTGTTCATTTTGGGAAGCCACAGTTTAGGATGACAAAAGGTTGGAAGAAGTCCACTGTAGGAAAGTGAAAGTGCGGAGTGGTTTGGAGACTATGTCCTATGAGGAGAGACTGAAGAAGCTGGGAATCGTCAGTGGAGAAGAGATGCTTGTCATGATTACTGTCCTCTGGTACCTAAAGGAGTGCCATGCAGTGGATTGGGGGTTATCTTTCCAGTCATGTTGGATGATAGGAATCAGACTAATGAATATAATCAAAAGCAAGCAGGTTTTATCTAGAAGAAGAAGAGTTGTTTTTATACCTCCTGCTTTTCACTAGCCAAAGGAGTCTTCAAGTGACTTACAATCACCTTCCCCACAACAGACACCCTGTGAGGTAGGTGAGGCTGAGAGAACTCTGACAGAACTGTTCTGTGAGAACAGCCCTAAGAGAACTGTGACTAGCCCAAGGGCACCCAGCTGACTCCATGTGGAGGGGTGGGGAATCAAACCTAGCTCTCCAGATTAGAAGCCACTGCTTCTTAACCACGACACCAAGGTGGCTCTCTAAATTTGTGGCTGAACTTCCTGAAAGTACAGTGTGCTTGTCCAGCAGTCTCCCATGTGAGGTGGTAGATTTTTTTTTGTCATTGGAGATTTCAAATTATCACTTTGATATCTACTTGTCAGGAATATTCTAGAAGAAGAATTAGTTTTTATACCCCATTTTGCACTATCCGAAGGAGTCTCAAAGCAACTTACATTCACGTTCCTTTTCTCTCCCCATACCCTGTGCAGTAGGTGGGGTTGAGAGAGCACTGCAAGAACTCTGACTGGCCAAGGGCATGCAGCTGGCTGCTCATGGAAAAGGGGATTCTGTTCCTACACTGTCCTACCTTCTCAAATGAAATGGTATGTGTCTGTGTGGAGGGGAGGGATATCTGTGAAAGCCCATATGTATCCTTGGGAACATGTGGGTTTCTCCACATAGCACCTCCCAGGGCAGTTCCAGGCTAGGAAAATGCAACTGGTGGTTATGGGGAGACTAAAGCTCCTCCATTCACACCACTCTCCTGATTTAATCTGTATCAGGCACTGTGGAAATGGAAATAGAGAACCTGCAACTCACAATGGGTCTGTCACAGGGTAGGGACTCCAGACCCATCCTAATGTGTAGAGAGGTTGGTGTAGTGGTTAGGAGTGTGGACTTCTAATCTGGCGATCCGAGTTCGATTCCATGCTCCCCTACATGTAACCAGCTGGGTGACCTTGGGCTTGCCACAGCGCTGGTAAAACTGTTCTGACCAAGCAGGAATATCAGGGCTCTTTCAGCCTCACCTCCCTCACCGGGTGTCTAGGGAGAAGAAAGGGAAGGTGACTGTAAGCCGCTTTGAGCCTCCTTCGGGTAGAGAAAAGCAGCATATAAGAGCCAACTCTTCTTCTTCTATATAAACTGGCTGTCAAACCAGTGTATAATTCCACAGGAGGGTGAAATGTGACAGAATATGCCCCTCTGTACATATTCAACCAGTAATGGTTGACAGCAAAGGAAACATAGAATGACTGTAGCATAGAAGTTCACATGGTGGGATCAAACAAGGGACTTAAGGAAAGTTGTTTCAAGACAGAAGGATCAAATCTTCCCTCACTGACAGGTGTCTCTTACAAACCTTGCTCCTGTTGCATGCTTATCTTAATCACTGCTACTTTTCTGATCTGTAGTTCTCCTCAAGAATGTTCTATTATCTAATGACTGCCAGGTCAAGTGAAGGCTTGCATATATGAGTGAGCCACCACAGGTAGAAATTTAATGCCACCTGAGATTTTCAGTGAACTTGGTTCATGCATTCTTTCCAGTTATAATGATATAATAATAACAACTGTATTCTTGTATCCTGCCCTTCCCTGTTAGGCTCAGGGCAGGTAAAAACAGGCTTAAAAACAGTCCTATAAAGGTTTCATTATTAAAACATTCTAAAACATTTTAAAACTGCCTCCCTGTTGAATGAGTTCTCAGGTGGGGAGGTCAATATCGGTGTTATTTCCTGGCCTCAGCTGTAGACCTGGCAGAACAGTTCGGTCTTGCAGGCCTGATCTCACTAGGCAGAGCATTCTACCAGGAAAGTTTTAAGTCTCTGGGGGCAGAGACCCTGAACAAGTTTTGGATGCTTGATTTTAATGTTTTTTGGTGGTCCTATAGATATAGAGGTCCCAGACCATTTAGAGCTTTGAACGTAAAAATCAGAACCGTGAACCTGATTTGGTCTCCAGTGTGAAGTCAGTGTGTCTGAGAGAGCACAGGTATAATGTGTGCTCTCCATTGGCTCCCAGTAAGGACCCAAGATGCTGTAGTTTGGACCGGTTGGAGTTTCTGGAATAGGTTCAAGGGCAGCCCTGCATAGAGTGAGTTATAGAAGTCTAGCGTGGAGGTGACAGTTGCATTGAGTCAGGCAAAAGCAAAGGCAAAGCAAAGGTGGTAAAACACCTGGTAAGTGACGTTTGTGGCCTGGGCCTCCATAGATAGGGCAGCATCCAGGATCACACTGAGGCTCTTAACAGGAGTTGCACCACTTCAGCTTCAGCAAGCCAACTCAGCCAGAGGACCTCACTTGTAGCTGGATTTAATTTCAGCTTTTTCCACTTGAGCCAATCTACCATGGCCTCCAGACTTTTATCCAAAGAATCTGAAGGTTAGGCGGCTGGCTGCCCATCAACAGAAATAGCTGATGGCAAATACTGATGGCATCAAATGCATAGCAATCAAGGCAATTGAAGAAAAGCATGTTCATGTGTGAACCAATTCTCAGTACAAGGATAAGTAGCTCCTCCTAAAAAGTCTTTCACTTTTCCAAAGTGTTGTGCTGGTGCTAAATATCTTACTGCTGACTAGGAATGTGGTGTTGGAATAAATCACACTTATTCAGCCAGAAATGCTATGAATCCAACAGTCTGAATCTAGACTTAAATTAGATATTTCCTACTATCTACCTTTTGGTTACACAACCCCTCCTTGTGTTCCTTTCTCTGGAATGGTGTTTTTGTGGAGTTCAGTGGACTTCAAAAAAAGGGATGGAGTAGGAACATTCTATTTTATTGATTAAGACTTTAGTCTGGACCCAAACCAGAATTATAACCAATATTCAGGAGCAACTGAAAACATTATCATTATGGCATCTCACTGTCTGGTTTAATTTCCTTAACTAGCAAGAGAGAAAAAAACAGCAAGGGGATAGAGTGACTATGCGGAAAGGTTCCTAAGAGGGACATTGTCCAACCAGAGCAGTTAAGAAATCTTCCCACCAGTCAGATTTATCCTGACTGAGGGCCATTCTGCACAAGGACCAATGTTGCCAATTGTTCACAGAATGCAGAAACGCAATATTAAATAGTGGAATTTCATCATTCCGCATACCCAGTAGCGTTTCATTCATTCCCCACAGGTTTCCAGTCTCGCTGGAATTGCAACAAAGGTAGCGGTTTTTTTCTGTGCTTCTTCCCGCCCCTGGCTGTCTATCAAACGGAACAGCCAATGGGCTGTTGTGTTCATGCTCCCGAAAAGCTCCTTTCCCTTTAAGAACTGTTTTTTAAAAACCAAACACACCCGTTGCAACGAATCTGTGTTCAATTGTTGCATCGGAAAGACCTTTTTGCTGGCATAGGAGCTGGCAATTAATTGTTTACATGCTCCTCAAGTAGAAAAAAAAATTCCCCCCCACGGACATGATTTGTGGCCGAAATTACGGGCAGTGCCGAACAGGGGGCTGTGTTGGGAGCTTTGTTTTACTTTAAATCACTTCTGTGAAGGGACTTTAGCCAGAGAAGCCTCACTCGTTCATTGCTTTCGCAGGTCTAAGGGGAAAAAATCGCGATCGCTTCTCCGGAAGTTCGGGGCAAGAGCGGGGGAGGGACTTTCTTTCTACTGCTACATTGAGAACGCACATGTCTTTCTCTGGTTTGTTGCAGCTTGTGCGCAGAAGTGTAGCAGTTTTTTCAGGGGGAATCCACTTTTCTTGATTCCCCGAAAAGCGCTACAACAAAGTGCTTTTTCTGGGAGTGTTGCAGGAGTGTTGCAGATTGTGTGCGACGTCATGCGGAACCTTGAATTTGTAGCATTTACCAAAGGTAAGACTTCTGCTACATTTAAGTTGTGCGGAATGGACCTGACTAATTTTGCATACAGTTTCCATGTTCTCTTAACTGCTTTACCATGTATGAATTTTGGAAGATTTCTGTTTTGGTATAACCATGGGCCCTGTGTTTAAAAGAGGTACTTTGTTCTTCTGAGCTTTCTAGGTAATAACAAAGCCCGCTTTGTGTAGTGGTTAGGAGTGTGTAGACTTCTAATCTGGCAAACTGGATTCGATTCTGCACTCCCCTACATGCGGCCAGCTGGGTGACCTTGGGCTTGCCACAGCATTGATAAAGCTGTTCTGACTAAGCAGTAATATCAGGGCTCTCTCAGCCTCACCTGCCTCACAGGGTATCTACTGTGGGCAGAGGAAAGGGAAGGTGAATTTAAGCCACTTTGGGACTCCTTCTTGTAGAGAAAAGTGGCATATTAGAACCAACTCTTCTTATGCTTGCAGGCAAAGCTGGAAGAAGCAGAGGCTACAGTTCACCTCTCATAGGTTTGGGGGCATAGAGAGCCAAGTCTCCAATGAGGGGTTACTGAGGTTATTGATAGCTCCCTCCCTCATGATATGCCCCCAGCAGGAGACAGAGGCAGTGATTTTGTACAGAAGCTGAAAGACAGGAAAGGCTACAGAGTTGGGAGGACATAGGAACAGCAGCCTAGGTCTTGCCCAGTGACAGGCAGCCCATTTTGTTCTGCAGGTTGGGAGAGGAATAAAGGCAGAGACCCACCCAATCCCCATTACTGTGAAGAGGAAATACCTGTATAGACAAACTTAGGAGATGTGAGAGAGATCAGTGATGGTGAAGAATCCAGTCACTCTCCATGTCATGAGTTTACGTGTTTGTGTATTAAGCACATGGGGCGACTATTTTTAAAACAAAGTGAGAGCACATGAATAATCCTGCTCCCTCCTGCCTTGCCTCACTGAATTCCATGGTTTGAAGTGTATTTTCTCTCCACAAGTTTCTGATCTAAGAATTCAGCAGGGCTGGGAGAAAAATGATGAGAGGAAATGAAGCACAACAAAGTAAGACATGGGAAGAGTAAGGTTTCAGCACCCTGTCTCATTTTTGTTAAAAAACAGAATGTCTCTCACTCCCGGGAAGGAGGGATAATCTCACTGATATGCCAATTCATACTTTCCTGTGCTCACTGCCAGTAAGAATGTTAAACTGCCTATAGAACAGGGATCTGTCTGAAATCTGGCAGGCAGGATTCATTGAGTAAGGGGTGAAATCCCATAGATTTACACCCAATTGGTTGTGTGTGTGTGTGGGGGGGGAGCTATACCTGAAAATGTGTTTTCCACTGAAACCCAGTCAAACCATTATTAGACCGATTTTCCTAATACAATTAGCTGTAATCCAATTTTAAAAGACTTTGTTCAAGTTTTTATAATAGCATAAGAACCCAAAACAAATCTGACATTTCTTGTATACCCTTATTCTTGACGTGGTGTCCTAAGTAAGAAATTACATGTGATCAGGAGCTCACCCTATTTTGTTCCTAGTCTTCCCATTAAGTGCAAAAATGGCATATATCATGCAGCAATGATATTCAAAAACGAAAGTTTGAGGAAGATTGAAAGCTAACTAAACGGACCCCTGTAAAACATGAATCCGGCGAGGCACTGTCACAGCTTGTGCTGTGCCAACAAAGTTGTTTGATAGCTCACCTCACCAACTCTACACCTCTTTCTGTCTTTTGAATACACATACTGACACAGACCTTAACATGAGAATCAACTGATCTGAACTTTCGATCATAGAGGGAACCACTTCCAGGAAACCTCCTACTGCAGGAAAGAGTTATGATTATCATTCTCTTAGTTGAATGATGGCCACGCAAGCAGCTACTTGTCTTACCTTCAGGACAGAGTCAGATTCCCCCCTCCACCACCACCAATGTGTCACTCCAGTTCATGTGGTAAGAAGAACAACACGAGAAAAAGCTATGACAAAACCTCACAATGAGTGAACTGAATGCTAGCTACTAAATGGAGTTGTCGAGAAGATTGTCTCAGACTGAGAATCGGCTGCCAAACCTCACTTGCAGCCTGATCCAGTATGTATTTATCAGAAATAAGTCTCACTGACTATAGCAGGGCTAACTCCAGAGTAAGTGAGCGGAGGATGGCGTGACTTATGATAAATAGGACTTTACTTACTTGCTTTCCGAGGCTCACCAACAGGAGAAATAAGGACTCGTTTAACTTTCACCACTTTCCATTCTTGGCTTTGGTCACTTCTGTTTTTAGGCCCAGAACAGAGCAGGCCTGAAGCAGGCCTTAGAGAGTCTTTCATTACAGGATGCTCATCACTGGATCCCAGTCCACTACCATCTGTTTGGAGCAGTAGCATCTCTCCATTGGTTCTGCAGGGCTTCTGTGGAAAATGATCTCCCGTGGACTCATCTATCACTTGATCCTTTGTTTCAGATCTTTTCCCAACTGGATTGCTTTCTTTCTCCTTTCCGGGTTGCCTCCCAAGGCAACTGTAGCCTCCTCTACAACTGGGACTCTTAGAACTGTGTGGACTTTGGTTTACTTTATCAGGCCCTGCATAGTTTGACTGAGGTTGGAGACAAGGCTGCAGTAAGGTTGCCTTGAGCATTTTGTTCCCTTCCTCACCCCTACTGGATAAGGGTGAATGCTTCCTTGACTTTCTATAGTTGTAAGGATCGGCCCTTGATTAGAGCTCAGAAATAAGAGTATGATTTTGAACACGTTAGTATAATTGTCCACAAATGAGGGGGAGTAAATAACTCCCAGGCTGCGCTAGTGTACTAATCCTTTCTCCAGCCTGACCATTAAGATCTTGCAGGCATGGATGCAGATGGGTGGTACCAGATGAGAGTGTGGGTGTTGCATTTCTGCTTTCAAAGAGGAATTGCAGACTTTTAGCTGTGAATTATTCAGGGCCTCTGAAGGAGAGACTTGCCTTTGCAGACTTCAGCTGCTCAAAATGAAGAAGAATGGCCCCTTCTCGATCTCTGCTCCAGTGTTGCATGCATGAAGTCGCTTCCAAGCAAAGAAATCTAACTGGAAAGAACAGCACAAAAATAGAAATCTCATTAAAATGTTCCATTTTATACAAAAAGGTTATCTTAACCAGTATTCGTTACTTATAGTTGTATATATTACAATATTTTAAATAATAAAATCTTAAATTAACAACGTAAATACATATGTGCATACATTTAGAAACAGAGGTTAGTTAGGATGTTGTATCTGTCTTTTCCCCCTCATGGTTAATGAATAGTGGGCTAGGGCTAGATTGGGGAAACAGAATAAGAGAAAAGTTTAAACAACTCTCCCTCGTGTTGCTTTCTGGACCAAATTAGCCAGTTCCTTTAAGGACCATAATGGTGAAAGGACCTGCAAATGATCTAGCCCAGGTCTGAGGATTCTAGAGAAAGCATTTTGATGTTTCCCTGTTATCAGTTCTCAGAGATCATCTTGTTGGCATTTTTAACTTCCAAAAGGCCCTCACCTAATTCAAGACCCCCAAGAGAGAGGACACTGGGCAGACAATTCGAGGTATCCTGTATGTAAACTGCACGGAGCTTTTATTCCAACCCCAGATTGATTCAGTCCCTGCCCTCTACACAGAATGCGATTTCCGTTTGGATTTGGAGCGATTTAAATTTTCCTTCTGCAGCAAGAAGGATTGATCTGGAGTGACCCTACCTTTATTGTGCGATATCTTCCTGTGCTTTTAATCCTGAATATATTATGAAATCGCATTGTTTTGAATCTGGACTCTCCTCCATGGTAGAGGACCCGTGATTGGCTACAGGTGGTCATGTGACAAGCCTGCCTTAAAGGAGAAGCCCCTAATTTCTCTCAACTTCTGTCGGCCTTGGATTTTTTTTTGTGCCTTCTTCGTTCCCACCCCCCTTCAAGAAAAGAAAGGATTTTTCCTCCCTCCTCTGACCACAAGAAAACAAAGAAAGATTCTCCATTCCCCCCCCCTCTTCTGAGCCTCCCTAATCACATGCAGAAGCCTTTCCTGTTTCAATGGGGAGGGGGGAAGAGGAAGACCCGAGTTCAAAGCGATCTGAATTCAACAGGATTGACAATGGAATAAACAAAGTAAGTGCAGACTCTGCCCTGGTAGCCCAGTAAGGATCTGCTACGTGCAGCTATAAATTCATAATCATTTGGGAGCTATACCATAGGATTTTCTTGGCATTTTTTTTACAAGGTAGGTTGCCAGGTCTTTCCTTAACCCACCCCATTTATCCAGGCTTGTTACTGGCATGCTCAGGTGTGAATGCATTAAAGAATTCATTTTTCTGGGATCACAAGTTGATGGGAGTGGCATTTGCAGTATGGAAATAAAATGTCAGATTCTTCTGGGCCGCTCAGCAATGATGAGCTTGAACAGAACATGGAAAAGCAAGGACATAGGCCTGACTACCAAATGTAGATTAGTTAGATCTGTCATATTTCCAGGAGCCACTTATGACTGTGAAAGTTGGATAATTAAAAAATCAGACACAAGAGGAATTGATTTATTTGAACTCTGGTGTTGGAGAAAGCTTCTGCGAGTTCTATGGATGGCACAAATCACAAACAGACCAGTTGGAAGGTGTAAAGCACCTCCCAACCCGCCCAACCCCCCACGTGTCCCACAGTCGCCCCATGGCGGCCATTCTTATGTTGGCCGCTGAGAAGCGAGGTAGGCCCACAAGCCCCACGAATCTGGCCCGGGGGGGGGGGCCATCGCTGCCGGCCCAAGAGCCGGTTCAGCTTGGCTGCTTTCTGGCTGGGGAAAGAGCTGGGCCGGTGCGTCGCCAACATACCCACCCAGCTCTTTCCCCATCTGCAAGACAGGCAAGCTGGGCCGGGAGGGGGTGGGGAGAGGCTGGGTAGGGAGGGGGGGGGAGACTGCTTCTCGCCTGGGGAAAGAGTTGGGCCGGCACATTGCCAACGTGCCCACCCAGCTCTTTCCCCATCTGCAAGACAGGCAAGCTGGGCCGGGAGGGAGCGGGGAGAGGCTGGGTAGGGAGGGGGGTAGATTGCTTTGCGGCTGGGGAAAGACCTGGGTCCAGCTACTTCCTCAGCCGCGAAGCTGGGAAGCTGGCCTGGGAGGGGGTGGCGAGAGCCTCCTAGCGCCTGCTGTATTTCAAGTACAGTGGGCTTAACTCCTAGTCTCCCTATAAAACTACATTTTAATTCTGTCTTGTTGTTGTTGTGAATTGCCATGGTCAAATATATGAATGATAGCTTTGAGATCTAGCCAGTTCAAGATCTAGACATGTTCTTGGGAATTGCAGAGGATTCTTCTTCTTGCTATCTCTGAAGGATTCTTGCTTCTCCAAGCAACACTGTCTTCTGGAATTGAACAAGTGTTATTTTTTCAGTGTCCAGAAGTTCCTTGAAACCTCTAGGCACTGCTCCAAGGGCTCCAATGACAACTGGCATGATGGTCGCCTTTCTCTCACAGAGGTGCTCTAACTGTCTTTTGTAGGTGTCAGGGTCCGTGGGAGTCTGTCTGTCACTTCTTATCCGCCACGGTGCTCGGAGCTGGAAGACTGCGGAAGGAATGGCACTTCTTTGGAGGTAGTGTCTCAGAACTGAGTTGGTTAGGATTTCTCTCTTTCCTACCGCTCCTGGATTCAGGGTAGTTCCTTCACTGATGGCAACCTTCGCAGTTAAGTAGCCTTCCTCCCCACGTTTCCACCCTGAGCCTTTAAAGAAAGACTCCGCCCTTCTGGGACTCTGCGTCTTGCATCGGACACCTTGCCCATGGTTTTCCCCGTGTTCTCCCCATTTGCCCGAGTGTGCCCACTCTCCCATCTCCCTGTGGCATTTTCCCCAGTGCTTCCCGAGCTGGGTCCTTCACTTCCGTAGGTTTCATTTCCCCAGGTGAGTCCATTCATTCGTTTCTCCATCCCCAACGTCCATCTGTCTCCTCTGAGCCAGTCGAGCTGTCCTGAGTCGAGGTTAACTTACACAGTAGGCTGGGTAAACGGGGCATTCCCAACAGTAGGCATTTCATGAGTTTCTCCTGTTCTTTCTTTTCTGCTGTCTACAAGGATTATAATGTCAATGATCTAATCCTTATTTCTCATTTTTTCTGTAGTTGTGATTATGCACCAGATTTGCAGCTGGAAGTTCCAAAGAACCTTTGTTTCATCATTCTCCATGATCTTGTCGGGTTTGTGCTTTCATAAATTTCTGGTTGATGGTAAGCCATACTTCTTGCAAAGATTCCAGTGCAACATTGTTGCGACTCTACCATGACATTCTCTTAATGGTCAGTTTGAGCAACTTTACTGCAGGCACTGACAATCCAGTCGACTGTTTTATCCTTTATTTATTTTTGAGTTGCAAAACTGACAATTGCTATTATAACTATTCTTCTGACTTTTGGCTTTCATACTATTCATTTGAGGGGCTGCTGGATGCAGTTAGGATCAGTCAAGTGCTGATTTTGGAGCCACCTCCAGGTTTATCAGCTTTATTCTCTGTGTCTTTCAAGCACTGCCCATGTAAATGCTTTTCCTCCCAGTTGTCAAGGTGAGTTTTGATTGCAAACATTTTGTAATCTTATTTGATTTCTGTAACCTTAAATAAGTCTGTTTTGTACACTTCAGCTAGAAGTTCCTCTTTGTGTAGTCATTCAGTGCTCATTTTTCTTCTTCAACTGCTTGCTTAACTTTCAGGAGACCTCTTCCACTTAATTTTCTTAGAAAGTAAAGATGACCAACATCACTTCTAGGGTATGAATTGTCATTATCTTGTGAGTTTTGCAGTTTATTGCTTTTAATTCTCCTTGTTTCCAATAGATAATGCCAGCTGTGTATCTTAGAATTGGGACTTCCCACATGTTAATTGCCTTTACCTGTGTTGCCACCATTTAATTTTGTTCTCAATACCTTTTTAACTCTTTGGTAATATTCCTTGGTTGTATTTTTCTTAACAAGGATATGCTTGATGTTGTCATCCTCAGAAAATCCCAAGATATTTGATGTCCCCCCCCCAAAAAAAAAGTCAGTGTTTTGATGTTATTGTTGTTTGGCATCTTGATTTCTTCTTGCTCCTTCCTCTGTTCAGTGCTAATGATGCATAGCTGTCAAGATCAAATTCCATTGCTATATCTTTGCTGAGTATTCAGACAGTCTGTAGTAAAGAATCAGTATCTGATCATGACTTTCCATACATTTTCAAGTAATCTATATATGCAGGGAGTATAAAATCTTTGGGCCTGGCTTTGAAAGCTGGTATCCTAAGCCTGTGCTATTCAGAATGATTGTGAATGTACAGAAGTTTTGATAAATGTTGTTAGAGTTTTTTTTGATGTCTATCATTTCTAGAGTTTTCAGGATCCATGAATGTGGGACTGAATCAAATGCCTTTTTGTAATCAATCCAGGCAACAGTCAAGTTGTTTTCTGCTTTTTATAATGTTGTAAGATTATTTTGCTTGCTGGGAGGTAAACGGTAATGACTGGGGAAAGCAGTGGCAAACCACCCCGTATTGAGTCTGCCATGAAAATGTTAGAGGGCGTCACCCCAAGGGTCAGACATGACTCGGTGCTTGCACAGGGGATACCTTTACCTTTTTAAAGATTATTTTATCAATCAGTAACTGATCTTTAGCACAAGATTTTATTTGGAAAAGTCCTTTTCGTTCATATGGTAAAATTGAATTGATACATGGATATTCTTGAATGGAATTGACTACAATGCCTGTAAATAATTTAAAAGTTGTTTGGAGGCAGGTAATAGGGTCACAAGTTGTTTGGCATTGCTCCTTGCTCTTTGTTCTTCAGAATAAGAAATATCCTGTCAGTTGTTACCCAGTCGTCTACTGCTTTGGAACAGAGTGCATCATTAAGCTGTTACGCCAGTTGTGGATGAAGAGTCGTCAGTTTTTAAAGCCAACAGTGTGGACCCCATCTCTTCAATACACTCTCCAGTTCTTCACTTTCTTCAACTGTTTTTGCAGGCTTTCTAAGGTTATTGTGAGCTCTTTCATTTGCTTTCCTTTTATTTATCACATCTGTGACTCAAATGGCTTTTTTATTGTATTCTTCTGAGTCTTCCCTGAAGACTGTTGTCTTTTTTTGTCTGCTTTTACCTCTCTGCTTTCATATCCCTCAAGGGATTTATAGAGCTGTCTTTGGTTAATTTGGAATTGGAAGTTTTGTTTGTCTTCAAGCAAAGGTTGGATACACACTTTTCTTGGATGCTTTAGGATGCTTAGGGCTAATCCTGCGTTGAGCAGGGGGTTGGACTAGATGGCCTGTATGGCCCTTTCCAACTCTATGATTCTATGATTCTATGATTCTGTTGCTGGATCCTACTGTTGTACCTCTTAATCTTTTTGGATATTACAACAATTTTTGCTTGATTTCTTCTGCAACTTGGGCTATTGTTTTTATATCTAACTGATATTTCTTCCTGAAGTTTACTTTTCTTCTTTCATTCTTGAGTTTCCTTTCTTTTAATTCTTTTAAGGTGTTTAAGTCTGAATGGAGTTTGTTGATTTTTTTCTGCAATCCCATTTGCCAGTTTGATTTCACCATAAAATCTTTAACTGCCTTTTTCTTAATGTGCTTTCCCAGTTCTCTTATTATTACAGCCTTTGCACTGTACAGTTCTGCTTACTGTAGGAATTTTTTCAGTCACTGTACTATTGTTTTCGATGAGTCTTGCAAGTTCTTTCTTCAGTGTTGCTCTGAGAACAGGTAGAATCATAGAGCTGGAAAGGGCCATACAGGCCACCTAGTCCAAGTTCCTGCTTAATGCCTAAATCAGCCTAAATCATCCAGGATAAGTATCTATCCAGCTGCTGATTAAAGACCATCAGTGAGCAGGTTCTCACCACCTGCTTAGGCAACCTATTTCACTGCTGAACTACTCTCACAATGAAATTTCCCCGCCCCCTAATATGTAGCCAATGCCATTCTACATGTTGTTTAAACCCATTACTGAGGGTACTATTGTCTGCTGCCAACAGGAACTGCTCCCTGCTTTCCTCCAGGTGACAATCTTTCAAATACTTAAAGACATCAATCATGTCCCCTCTCCACTTCTTCTCCAAGCTGAACATTCCCAAACATCTCAAACTTTCCTCATAGGCTTGGTCCCCAGGCTCTGAATTATCTTTGGCATCCTCCTCTGCACCCTCTCAGTTTGGTCCACATCCTTTTTGAAGGGCGTCCTCCAGAACTGTACACAGTACTCCAGGTACAGTCTGACTATGATGTCTTTTGATTTTGATGTGATGCCTCTGTTGATAATCATTGTCTTTTTTGCTGTTAAGATTTTTGTCTTCAGTTCTTCCTTTACAGAAGTGAGCTGATGATGTATTGTTAATATCTTGATCTTAACCCATGGACTTTCAAGAGCAACTTCATATCTATGGCCTATTTCTTGGTTGGTTTTATTTATTTCTTGTTCTCCATGTTCTTTCTTTGAGTGGCTGTTATTCCTTATTTCATCTAACTTTATTGCCATGAAAAATTGTTTTGTATGATAAAATGGCACTAATTTGTTAGTCACTGTTCTCTATATTTCAAGTGCTTTGTTTTAAATAACCAGGCCTTGATTCAGATAACATTGCATGGTGATTCTGTTTTGTTCTCAAGACCATTAAAAAAATGTTGTTGGTTTTCCAGTAGCTGATCAGGTCCCTGCTCTGGTTGCTTTACAGAAGATCCAGATCCCATTAGCCCATCAGGTCTTTGCCTTGATTGCCCAACAAGCGAGTTTGTGTCCTGTAACTCATTTTTCACCAAGGATCCAGGAACATCATTCTCTGATGTGGTCATTGTTAACTTGAGCAAAAAACAACATGGTATGATGATGATGATAGTGATGAGTGGTCACAGTCAGATATTTGACTGGTTTTGGGTGTTCTGCAATTTGCGATCCAGCCAAGTTCTTGGGATCACTGATGTATCTTCCCAAGAGTCTTGCTGTTGCAAGTAACACTTTCTTTGGGAGTGAAGCTGGTGCTATCTGTTGTTATTTGCATGTGTTTTTATAACTTAGTAGCTACTGTAGTATAAAATAATATTTTTTATTTGAGTACTATGGTTGTTTTTTAAACAATAACAATTATATCATTATTGTTTTTTAAACAATAAATAACAATTATATCATTAGAAGTCTACCCCCCCCCACCCCACCCCCATGATGCAAGCTATGTGGAGGCTTTAAGACCACAAAAAAGAAACATAAGAATGTTCAAACTTCAGCATAAAGATTTTGTTTTAGCAATAATCACTTCATTCCTTTGTTGAAGGCTGCAGTTTCCTTGCACCTTGTGGTCTTTCACCCATAAATTCTGCACTGGGATTTGTCTAGGGATGACTCAGCCATGTATGATGTGGGAAAGGAAGAAAAAGAACTTTTAAAAATGATGGCAGGCAAGTTGCTTCAGGCAGGGGAATAAATTGAAGATGAAGCAGCAGACTATAGAGCAGAGCAGACTTTCCTCACTGGGGTCAGCCTTGTAATTCTCAAATGTCTGCATTCCTTACTGCTATTTAGGAAATGGTTAACTTTGCTTCTTCTCCAAGCTATTTGGTTCATCAATTTGTGGCTTTTTTGAAGATGAGATGACAAAGCCTTGAAAAGGGCTCCATTCAAGTCCAGTGGTAAATTCCACACATTCTCTGTTGGCAGCCTTAATCTCTCTGACCTAGAGGTTCCTTCTGTTTCTTTATCAGCTTGTATCATCAGGGTAATTTCCAAATGGGGTCCAGAGATAAAACCATATATCAGGGTTTAGAGGGGAATAAACTGGTGTATACGTTTGTGAACAAAGTCTGCCTGGTTGTTGTTGTTAGGTGCGAAGTCGTGTCCGACCCATCGTGACCCCATGGACAATAATCCTCCAGGCCTTCCTGTCCTCTACCATTTAAGTTTGCACCTACTGCTTCAATGACTCCATCCAGTCACTCATTCTCTGTCGTCCCCTTCTTCTTTTGCCTTACTTTTGTCAGTGCTGATCTCCTCTAGGACTGACCGGTTTGTTCGCCTTGCAGTCCAAGGGACTCGCAAGAGTTTCAAGGGACTCCAACACCAGAGTTCAAAAGCCTCAATTCTTTGACACTCGGCCTTCCTTATGGTCCAACTTTCGCAGCCATACATTGCAACTGGGAATACCATAGCCTTGACTAGATGCACTTTTGTTGGCAGGGTGATGTCTCTGCTTTTTAGGATGCTGTCTAGATTTGCCATAGCTTTCTCCCCAGGAGCAAGCGTCTTTTAATTTCTTTGCTGCAGTCCTCATCTGCAGTGATCTTGGAGCCCAGGAAAATAAAATCTGTCACTATCTCCATTTATTCCCCATCTATTTGCCAAGAATTCAGAGGGCCGGATGCCATGATCTTCGTTTTCTTGATGTTGAGTTTCAAGCCAACTTTTGCACTCTCCTCTTTCACCCGCATCAACAGGCACTTTAGTTCCTCTTCACTTTCTGCCATTAGAGTGGTATCATCTGCATATCTGAGGTTGTTGATATTTCTCCCTGCAATCTTGATCCCAATTTGTGACTCCTCTAATCCCACCTTTCTCATGATGTGCTCCGCATACAAGTTAAATAGGCAAGGTGACAGTATACTACAGCCTTCTTTCTCAATTTTGAACCAATCTGTGATTCCATGTTCAGTTCTCACTGTTGCTTCTTGTCCTGCATATAAGTTTCTCAAGAGACAAATAAGATGCTCTGGTATTCCCATCTCTTTAAGAACTTGCCACAATTTGTTGTGCTCCACACAATCAAAGGCTTTAGCATAGTCAATGAAGCAGAATAGATGTTCTTCTGGAATTCCCTATCTTTCTCCATGATCCAGCGTATGTTGGCAATTTGATCTCTAGTTCCTCTGCCTCTTCGAAATCCTGCCTGTACTTCTGGAAGTTCTCGGTCCACATATTGCTGGAGCCTAGCTTGTAAAATTTTGAGCATAACTTTGCTAGCATGAGAAATGGTTGCAATGGTGCGGTAGTTTGAACATTCTTTGGCATTGCCCTTCTTTGGGATTGGAATGTAAACTGACCTTTTCCAATCCTGTGGCCATTGTTGAGTTTTCCAAATTTGCTGGCATAAGTCTGCCTGATACTGGCTTTAAAATGTGCATTAATTGCTGTTTTTCTATTATGATTTTATTATAGTTTCAATTACATAGGGGAACAGACACAACTAATAATGTTTTCTTGTACATAGCAATACTAACAGCTAAAAGATACCATTGTAACTCTCCCATTATATCTATTCAACTCTGTAGTTTGTAAATACAATACAATATTCATTTTCATACCATGTATGTGGTGTCTATCAGCAGACATTTGGTTTTGCATTACAACAGCTTTAATAAAGTATTTATATCCCACATACAGATGTTTAAGCATTAGTGGGAAGCGCCAGCCCCAGCAGCTAAATAAATAAATATATTTATTAATTCAAAACAGCTTGGAAAGACTAATTGGATACCATCTCTTAATTCATATGTTGGACATACTTTCAGGCTATAAATTGTACTGCTGGGTGATACCTTCTAATTATTCAAAGAATAGAGAAGGTTCTTCCTTTGGGCTTTGGTAAGTCACTGGTGAAGAATAAAGAAAAAAGTGGGAACCTGCAAGGACTTGCAAGATGTATCTCATTTCCCCCTACCGCACTATTTCCCTTTCCTGAAAGCCCCCAGAGCTTCTCTCATTCTCCTGCTTCCTTCCCTCCCTCTAGGTTGCCAACCTCCTAGTGGAGCTTGGTGATCTCCTGGAATTGCCATGTATCTGATTACAGATATCAGTTACCAGCTCCTAGCTGGGAAATTCCTGGAGATTTAGAGGTGGAGCCCTGGAAAGGCAAAGTTAGTGGTTGGAAGCAACCTCAGCCATAGAGTCCACCCTTGAAAGCAGCCACATTTCCCAGAGGAACAGATCTGTCACCTAGACAGCAGTTTTAATTCTGGGTGATACAAAGCCCCCACTTGGAGGCTGGCAACTCTTCCTTTGGAGGAAATGGCTACTTTGGTGGGTAGACTGTCTGAGGTCCCTCCTCAAACCCAAACTGTCTTACGCTTTCTTTCTCCTTCCTCCCAGCAACCTCAGCCTAGGGCCTCTTCTGCATGATGGATAAGCTGATGAAAACTCACTAAATACATCGTTGTTTTTCTGATCTCTGCACAGAAGAGTTAATTTACTCAGCAAAACTGATTTTGCTCTGCATGGTGAACTGCCTCTTCAGTGCTTTAAGCATCTTTTAAGCGTTGTTTCTGAAAGATGCTTTTCACCAATTCATTTCTCTCCTGCCTGCCTGAGACGGTCTATTAGCCATGCAGATAAGATCTTTAGTTATGCAGATTAGTGACCCCATTAGAAAACAAAGTGGAGTTGGCAAAACTACAGGGGGCAGGGCTATGAATTGTTTCATGCAGAGAGCATTGCAACTGTAGTTTTTCAACAGACTATATTTAATGCAGAACAACAATTTTAATATAATAAAGTGGTCTAAACTGGTTGTTTGTTAAACTGTTTTATTTGGCTCCATGCAGAATACCTCCAGGAAAACTGTGATTTAATTGTGTAGCGCCAGCCACTGGGCCAGATCCACTCGCACGGTAGAGAACCCTCAAGGACTTGTGGGGTGGTACTTCACTTTCCCTGTATCTCCCACTCTGTACAATTTCCTCTTTTCCCCTTCCTGGCAATTCCCATATCCTGTTCTCTTTTCCTCGCTCACTTCCTTGCTCCTTCTCAACCATCCACTAAGGTATCTATTATTTGCCTTCCATCTTCAGCTGTATTTCTTATTTATTTACTTGTACCCTGTCATTCTCCACAATAGGGACCAAAGCAGCTTACATGTTCCTCTTTCCCTTTTTAACCACACAAAGGCCCTGTGAAGTAGGTTAGGCTGAAAGTATACGAGTGCTTCTAAATCACCAGGTAAGCTTCCACAACAAGATGGAGATTTGAACCTGGGTCTCCCAAACCCTACTCTGAAGCTTTGCTACACAACACTGGCATTCATAGGACAGCAAGCAGACAGGCGTGGTTGAGTTTTGCAAGTTGGGTGGTATCATGTAACCCAGGGGTTACTTGTAGAACTTGGTTTGCCAACCTGCACATGGGACCTGGATACCTCCAAAATTATACCTGAACTCCTGATTATGGACATGTGTCCTCCTGGATAAAATTACTGCTTTGGAGAATGGAATTTGTGGCATTATATTCAGTTGAAGCCTCCCCAAACCTTGCCCTCCTCAGACTCCACCACAATCTTCAGGAGTTTCAAACCTGACGATAACAATCCTAATCAGGCCTAACCCCAATGAGTTCTCTTTCAGAGGCCTGAAAAAGACCCTGCCCTCTCCCACTGACTTTACAGTCACAGAATCCTAGCCAGGAATAATGTGGTTGCCTAGCAACAGCCACTGAGGGAATCCATTTCTTAAAGCTATAGGTTCTTTTTAAATCATTTTGGGAGGGTTTTTTAAACCCATGTGGTTTGTTTTAATTTCACATTTTTCTGAAAACCTGAAGCCCTTTTTGTGTTTGCCAAAATATCGCTCTTGCCTATTCACAGCTCCAGTAATTGGATTTAAGTATCATAAGATTTGGCTGACTTCACTATTAATATATAGAATAGACTAGTAAACCCGCTGCCCTCTGAATGCAGCGGGTGCTAGCGGGGCTCGGGAGTCAGTGGGGCCGGTACGGGCATGGGGCGGCGCAGCACGGCATGGCTCGTCCGGGCCCCCACCACAGCGTGACCTACCTGGGCCCGTGTTGTGGCTGTAGGCGAGGCTGCGGCAGCGCGGCAATGAGGCGAGGCTGCAGCAGCGCGGCGAGGCAGCGACCTTCCCTGCTGGATCTCGGGGCTACGCGCGGCTGGCGGGTGCTCCCTGGCTGGCGGCCTGACACGTCAGGCCGCCGGCCAGGGAGCACCCGCCAGCCGCGCTATGCGCGGAATTGTTTTACTTTAAGGAATGAAGGACTAATGTGCTGCTACATGCCTGGCTTCTTTTGCTTGTTGTTTTTCCCCCCAGTTAACGACTGTCCAACCTGGACACTTGTAAATCTTCAGTATTGCTTGATCCTCTTCCATGTTCGGGATTTTTAAAAAGGTATAACTAGAATTCCACCATCCTCAAATAATTGTCAGTCTGAGGTTCATTTAGTAAAGCTAAGAGATGCATAAGCAGGGAAAATAATAATCATCGCTATCATCATCACTAATCAACATCACTAAAAATTATAAAGTTGAAGTTGTGTGCAGACAACTGACTCCCTACCTGCTTGGCTCTCCCTGAGGGTGGGCCGCCAAAAGGGAGGGAGTCTGCCAGTGAGGGCCAGTCATATCAAATTGTGTGCAGGCAACTCACTCCCTACCTGATTGGCCCTCCCTGGAGTTGTGCTGCCAATAGGGAGAGAGCACTCTTCCAATGAGTGCCTATTGTGGGGCTTATCTTTCTTCTTCCTCTTCTTGCTACTTGCTAGGTGGAAGAGGTGCAGGCAAAGAAGGAAACCAGCTGCTACCTTTGCCTCCAGTGTTGGTCTCAGGTTTCAGCTCTCTGCTGGAAGGAAGCACAGATGAACTGTCAGGAAGGCATAGAGAATCAGTATTTTAAAAAAGAATGCCAAGGAATAGACAGAATGCAATTAATGTCTTATCTCAGTACAGTGAGTTAAGGCATCATTCAGGCAGTCAAAGGGCATCAGCAGAAAGAGCAGTTCCACAACCCAGGCCCCCTCAAGTTAATATAGGCTGTCAGCAGCCTCTCAGTCCTCACTCTGACACGGCTGCCATTATGACGGGTGGGGGTTGGATGGAAGGAAGATGTGATGGAGGAAGGTGCGCGGCAAGTTGTGCATGAACGGCACAGTGGCAATGCCCGGAGCAGCCAGTGGCAATGGCTGAAAAGTCAGCAATGCGGAGCAAACAGGACGGGAGCGCAGCACGGGGCTTCCCGAACCCGGCCCGTCAATCAGGCCGTCCCCCCCCCGGATCTCCCTCCCCTGTGGGACATCCCCCGCCTGTCCTGTGGCTCCTGCCTCTGCGTCCTGGACTCCACGGCCACCATTCGGTCCCCGTTCCCTTCATTCCCATGCCCTGACTGTGGCTGCGCTGTACGCTGCTGGCAGTGCCTGCCAAACGTGGCGTTCTGGTGCCTGCCTCCAGGGTAGCGCTGCCTGGGTGCCTGTGGTCCTCCCCGATTATGCACACTCTCTCTACAATGCTGTGTCTGGTTGCGCCCTGGCCGGGCGTCGGGCTTCGCTTTCTTCCGTGTTTCCCTAACATAGCTTTTTTGGCATCAAACCTGCACTCAGCTGCTGCCAGTGGTGTGTATTATCGGGGGTTTTCGCCGGCGTCATTCCAGCTCTGAGGCGGACCTTCCCCTCTGTGCATAATGGGTCCTAGCGATGACTCAGAGTCTTCTGCAGTCAGCAACTGTTTTGCTAATGTGGTGTGGTGCCTTTTAGATTGGAGCTCTCTTCTAGCACATAGCTGGCATTGCTTAATTGGCTTAGGTGAGCCAGGTAGGCTGACAAGCATAGAGCTGCAGCTGGAGGCTGGGCAGAGGAATGAGGAGCTCCTGCAACAACTTTGGGATCTAATCCCTGGTTTGTTTGCAGCTCTATTCCCTCCTGCTGGTCAGAGCTCTCTGCCTGTTGAAAATTGAGCCATCCTTCCGAGGTCGGTAAAATGAGTACCCAGCTTGTTGGGGGGTAAACGGTAATGATTGGAGAAGGCACTGGCAAACCACAACTTATTGAGTCTACCATGAAAACGCTAGAGGGCGTCACCCCAAAGGTCAGACATGACCCAGTGCTTGCACAGGGGATACCTTTACCTTTTAAGCTCTCATCCAGCTGAGATCTGGGTGAAGCTGGGAGTTCCTGGGAAGGCCTTTCCTCCAAGGAGTCCTCCCTAACATCTCCCTTGGCCCTGCAGCTGCCATCAGAGTACTCTTTGCTTTTCCATACCCTCCCTCTCTTCAGAGGGGCTGGGGGGAGGAGAGATTCGGCAGCCTTCCCTACCTGGCCTGGCCATTGGAAGATTTGGGGGGATCAGAAGAAGGCAACCCTCCCCATAGCTTTACCTGAAGCTGAGAGTTCCTGGCAAGGCTTTTCCTCCAAGGAGTCCTCCCTAACAGGACCTGGGCTCACAACATCTCCCTATGGCCCTGTAGCTGGCCATCAGAGCACTCTGTGCTTTCCCCCACCTTCTCTCATTTCAGAGGGGCTCTGTGGAGGATTTGGCAGTCTTCGCTACCCATCCTGGCTCTTCAGAGATTTGGGGGGATGAGTCCACCCATAGCCTTACCTGTCTAGCCTCTCCTTTGGGAGATGTGTTGGTGGGTGGGAAACAGGCAGCTCCCCCATGGCCTTCCTTACCCAGCCTGGACTTTGGGAGATGTGTAGGAAGTGGCAGGAAGAAGGCCGCCCATTGGGGCCTTCCATGCCTGGCCCAGCCTTTGGAAAATGTGTATGTGGGGGGAAAAGTGGCTCACCCCCCTCCCCCCTGAAGCTTTCCTGGCCTAGCCTTTGGAAGATGTTGGGGTAGGAGGGTGGCAACCCTCCCCTCCATGCTGTGTCCAGTCTGGCCTTTGAAAGATGTGGGGTTTGATGGAAAGGTGGGGACAATGAGCACCTGTGTAGACCTGTTGTATGGAGGTGCGGAAATGGGGGCCAGTGTCCTTCCAAAGCAGTTGTTTTCTCCTGGATAACTGATGCCTTCCTTCCCTCTTCCCTTCTCTTCCCCTTTTTCTCTGTTTCATCTTCCTGAAGGTTTCCAGGCCCCACCTAGAAGTTGGCAATCCAGCTGGCTGCATATGGAGGAGCAGGTCAGGAATCAAACTTAGCTCTTGAGACTGGAGTCTGCTATCCTTTTACCACTTCACCATGCTGGATCTCAAGATTGAGCAAGGAGAGGGAGGGAGGAGGGCTGGAATCCAGGAAGGTCATGATGCAAGTGTATGTGCTAGTGCCCATTGTATTCCTGGGTGCAACAGGCTTTGCCTTGAGTAATCAATAATAACTTTATTTTTATAGCCCACCTTTCTAAACAGGCTCAGGGCTGGTAACATCATTAAAATAACACACACACACACACACACACACACATATATCAAATTAAATTAAGTTTCATAATAATAAATAATATGCCACCCATGGCTTCATTTTACATAAATATAAAAGAGAAAAGGGAGTTCTACGGGTTTTAAACAGAAAAGGGAAAGGAGCTAATGGTTGAAAATGGAGCTGCCCAAATAAACATGAGAACAATGTGTCCATTTCCTTCTGTGACTCTGTCATGGGTCCTACTTTATTCAAAATTTGAGCAACTAGATTAAGGGATTTGAGGATGTATTTACTGGAGATGTGTGTTGGCTTTTGGTCTTTGTTTATTTTCCCTACATGCTTGAGAACTCTAAATGTCCAAATAACACTAGATCTGAGATGCTTTCATGTGACACCTAAATTAGTTTGGCTTATAATGTAAATCTAACATCTATTAGAATTGCCAACTCTGGCTTGGGAGATTCCTGGCCCACTCTGGAGGGAGCTCAGAAAGGATGTGATGCCACAAAGTCTACCCGCTAAAGCTGCCCTATTTTTCAATGGAATTGATCTCTGTGGTCTCTGGATTAGTTGTAATTCCAGGAGATCTCCAGGCCCTGGAGACCTGGAGGTTGGCAACCATGGCACCTATGCTAGGCTGCCTTCATGTGCTATCTAGATGAGGTAGCCAAAGGGCAGGGGTGCCAGAGGCAGCTCTGCTAACCCAGCTGGTGGCTCTTAGTGTACCCCAGTTAGAGTCTTGGGGCATGCCCTGGCTGGCCACTTGGTCAGCTATCTGTCTCTAGAGATGGGTACAAGCCAACCCATGGATCTATGCCATGCCACAAAATTGGGTAGTTCATAGCTCATGAACCGGGCTCGTATGGCCACCCCCACGACTGTGCATGACCACATATGAATCTTATCCCTCTCTGTGCGTTCGCAGGCTTTTTCGGGAGCAGAATTTCCTCCCTCAGCATACGCGTGTTGAGCGTGAGAATTGCACAAAAATCTATCTTCTGGCATAGATGGGGCTTGGGAGGGTTGTCTTTTGGTTTCTGTGGCTACTCCAATGATTACCCATTTAACTTGATTGGCATCCTCATTAGCCAAGAGTAGTGCTCCCTTTGGTTTCAATGGGAATGCCGGAGTCCACGTTAGAGAGCATTGTGTTGTTTTGCTTGCAGTGGGATTGGGTGGTGGAGAGAGTGAGAGGCGCATTGCTATTTGGAGGGAGATAATTTTGTGGGATAGAGTGGTTCTAGAGAGAAGGAGCACCTTCAGCCTTACTTGTGGGTCTTTGGCTGCTCATTTCTGGCTGGCATTCAAAGCCTCCCCCCCCCCAATTTGGTGCCCAATTGGCTTTTAATCAGAGACTTGCTGTGCCAGTGGTGCTGGCTAGACTTTTGCACTGGCTGCAGGCAGACATCTTTTATTTTCTGTCTTTGAAGTATTCTGTCTGAGAGCTCCAAACCCAGCATCTTTTCCTGGTATCTGGGGTGGCTGTGGCTGGATAGCCAAATCAGTATCTTGGCTTCCACATTCCCCCTCTCACTCACTTCTTTCCCCCAGATCACACATGGGACTACCTTAAAGTGTTACCTTTACCAGTCAAGTTTTCATTTTTTTTTGTGCTTTTCTCTTTTCTACTCTCTTTCTTCAGCTCACACCCAATTGACTTTGAAGCCAGTCATGCATCACTGCTTTTGCCCCATCAGGGGATGATGACTTTGGGATCAACTTTTGTAAACCATCCCCCCAAACACACACACCAGGTTGGGTCTTCCTAAGTTGTCTCCCTTTTAAAAATGTTGTGGCTGTGGTCCTGCCTTTGGAGGACATCCATTCCACAGTCCCTCTTCCTCTCTATCTGCATCCTCATTTCCACTTTTGATATTCCGTAATCTTACAGCAAGTCCAGTCATAGGTGTCAACGGGAAAATTGGGAGGGATTTGGGAGAGGATCTTATTTGCCAATTTCATGCCCAAATAATCCCCCCCACACACACAAACACACACTAAAAATCTCCAGAATCCAGCCTGGTCTAGAGTAAAACCACCCACCATCCCACAGCAGTAATTAGCAATTCTGGTAAGCAAGGAAGGCCCACAAGAGACAAACATTGGCACATCTCTTCCTGCCCACCCACTCACAATCTGCCTAATAAAATCAGAATTTCTATCAAATGACTATCCAGCCACTGATTAAAAACTTCCAAAGAAGAACTCACCACCTCCTGAGTAAGCCTGTTACACTGAGGAACAGTGTAAGCTCTGACTGTCAAGAACTTCTTCCAGATGTTTAGCTGATAATTCTTTTGAATTAATTTCAACCCACTGATTCTGGTCCGACCCTCTGGGGAAGATGATGAAAACAGAAAACAACTCTGCTCCATCTTCTTTATGACAGCCCTTCAAGTATTTGAAGATGGTTATCATATCACCTCTTAGTTGTCTCCTCTCCAGGCTAAACAGACCAAGCTCCCCCAACCTTTCCTCATACGACTTGGTCTCCAAACCCCTCACCATCTTTGTAGCCCTCCTCTGGACACACCCCAGTTTCTCTACATCTTTCTTCAGTTGTGGTGCCCAAAGCTGAACACTCCAAGTGAGGTCTAACCAGACCAGAGTAAAGTGGTACTATCACCTCGTGCGATCTGGACACTATATTTCTTTTAAAGGTAAAGGTAAAGGTATCCCCTGTGCAAACACTGGGTCATGTCTGACCCTTGGGGTGACGCCCTCCAGCGTTTTCATGGCAGACTCAATACAGAGTGGTCTTGCCAGTGCCTTCCCCAGTCATTACCGTTTACCCCCCAGCAAGCAGGATACTCATTTGACCGACCTTGGAAGGATGGAAGGCTGAGTCAACCTTGAGCCAGCTGCTGGGATCGAACTCCCAGCCTCATGGGCAGAGCTTCAGACAGCATCTGCTGCCTTACCACTCTGCGCCACAAGAGGCTCTTATATTTCTTTTAATACAGCTCAAAATCCCATTTGCCTTTTTAGCTACTGCGTCACACTGCTGACTCATGTTCCGTCAATGGTCAAATAAGACCCCCAGATCCTTTTCACACTTACTACAGTCAAGACAAGCCTCACCCATCCAATAGTCATGTATTTGACTTTTCCTACCTAAATGCAGAACTTTACATTTTTCATGATTAAAATTCATTTTAGCCCAGTTTTCCAGCCTGTCAAGAGCATCCTGTATCCCGATTCTGTCTTCTAGTGTGCTTGCTACCCCTCTCAGTTTAGTGTCATCTGCTAATTTAATAAACACCCCCTCTATTCCTTCATCCATTTATGAATATGTCGAATAACACAGAGCCCAGGACAGATCCTTGGGGCTTTTTTAGTTTATAAACCTTTATTGGCATAATAATAAGAGGCAAATACAGCCAAGCAGGGTAAAAATATAATAGAGTAAAAGATCCCTGAGGCACTCCACTCATCACTCCTCTCCAAGAAGATGATGAACCATTTACAAGCACCGTTTAGGTTTGATCTGTCAGCCTGTTTTTGATCTACCTAACAGTCATAGGATCCATACCACATTTTACCAACTTTCCAATAAGAATATCATGGGGAACCTTATCAAAAGTTTTACTGAAATCAAGGTAAACAATATCCACAGCATTCCTATGATCTTGCAAGGTAGTAACTGCCTCAAAAAAAAGAAAGAGAGAGAGAGACAGAGATAAGGTAGTCTGATATGACTTGTTCTTGAGAAAGCCATGCTGACTCTTAGTAATTACAGCCATCCACTCTATCTGCTCAAGGACCAAATGTTAGATGATTTGGTCTTAAATTTTGCCAGCTATAGATGTCAAGCTGATGGGTCAGTAATTACTCGGATCCTCCTTTTTCCCCCTTCTTGAAGATGGGGACAACATTTGCCTGCCTCTAGTCTTCTGGTACTCCACCTGTTCTCCAAGAATTGTAAAAAAATAATGGACAATGGCTCGGAAATTACATCTACAAGTTCTTTTGGTACCCTTTGGTGCAATTCATCTGACCCAGAAGATCTGGTTTCATTTAAAGAAACAGATTTCAGAGGGAAACAGAGAGAAAAAATAAATCTTGGGAGGAAAGTTTTGCAGCCAGGAAGTCTTTGAACTAGCACCCAGCCAATTAGGGACAGACGGCTTCTCTACCTCAGTGGCAGGATCAATTATACTGAGTTATCTCTGCTCTTGGATATCATGGGGGTAAGGTAGGGTCACAGTAGCTCAGTCATTCATGTTGAAGATGGAAAATTTAAAGAACCCAAAATCAAAATGGAAGTTGAATTCAGTGCAGATGGCAGGGATTTATTTGGACTGGGAGTGGATAAAAAGCCCTGTGCAGACTCCACCCTGGTTTCTTTAGGTTCCTCCCAGTTTTCCTTCTCAAGGGAATTGTTGATTGTGCCTTCAATATTTCACTTTTGAGAAACTCCCAACCTTCTTGGACCTCCATCTACTTATGTTTTTCTGGCCATGGAATTCTTCCCAACATTAAGTTTGTTAAAACTTGCTCTCTTGAAGTCCAGCCTGTATTTTTGCCTACATTCAGCTTTTCTCTTCTCCAAGATCATAACATCCAAAATCACATAGTCATTACTATCAAGAACACCCACAACTTTTATCATCAACTAATTCTTCCCTATTGATAAGAATCAAGTCCTTCTACTTTCTGGGAAATGAAGTTATCAGCAAGACAAGACAAGAATTTATTGGACTTTTCTTTTTTAGCAGAGCTCGTCTTCCAACAGATATTTGGGTAATCACACTTTTTGAGTAATCTTTAAAAAATTACCTTTTTTATTACCTGAGTAATCACACTTTTTAGTTTTCCCTGCCTTAGGGTTTTCCCTTGTTTTACATCCAACGACAATTGAGGTATCCTCTAGTTGATTTTCTGCAAGGGTTGGTTGTGACTTGTAATAGGCATCCCACTATTATCTCCCCCCAACCCCCCCCCCCCAATTTATAGGTCTCACATCTACTTTGACTAATCTGCCAGGCCTGAATTGACAATTTGAGAGTGGCTGCTCTCTCTCCCATAGATCAAATTCCTTTTCCATTTCCCCCAAGAACATGAGTGGTAGTGTGCCAATGCGTGGTTGGCCTCAAGTGAGGAATAGGGGGCAGACGAGGGGCACACATTGTGGAGTGGGGAGGCCCACCCCCCTTCTCTTATGACACAAGGGCCCTTCCCAGTGGAGGCTTGCCCAGTGCCAAAAAAGTAGGATCCCCCACCACAGTTCACTATTCCCCCTGTCAGTCCCATGAGTTTTACTTTGGATGGTGTGGCAGGGGAAGATGTAGACGAGTGTTCTACATCACAGACTCCAAAGAGGAGCAGTTCCTTGAGCAGACCAGGGAGAAGCAGTTGCTCATATTGTTTCTGAAGGAGGAACCTGACTCTGCAGAGCTGGGGGAGGGGACTGGAGAACCTCTGTGTGCATCTGCCTCAAACACACGCTTGGGCCCATTCTTGAGGACTATTGGTGGACCTAATTCACAGCCAGGCCTTATCGGGGACTGCCTAAATGGTGGGTGATTCCTCACAACGGGGAAGTCTGGTCATAACAGAATGTACAGGTGGGACTGTAAGACAGGTGATGATGACAGTGCTATGCTCTATGGGGAGTGTAAGCATGATGAGCAAGAGGTCAACACAGATGGCACAGGCCTCTATAACTAGGCTCATTGGGGAGATGGTGACTGTGGATGGTCAGCCATCTTTGTTGGAGGACACAGGTTTTCACAGACTGCTGAATCACGTTGCACCATGGTATTGCATCCCATACCGTAAGACTGTAAGTCACCACGTAGGCCCCCCTATGTACCAGTCCATGGTAAATCTGGTAAAGGCTGAGCTATCCAAAGCCAAAGGGGGTGCCATGCATTTCACAGATGACTTGTGGAGCTGCCAGCAGCATAGCTACGTTTCCCTCCCTGCCCACTGGTGGCAGCCCGAGGTGTTCTCAGCTCACACTCATAGAATCATCTGAACACCGGCCGCGGCGCATGGCACCGCAGACTAAATAATGCCATAAGGGCTGGGGGGGAGGAGTTAGGGCGGGCTGTGTCCGGGATGATGAAGGGTGCCGATCGGCCCCTCCTCTGGACTGACAATCGGAAGGCCCACTCGGCAGGTGCTTCGCACCTGCCGATTGGGCCTTCTGATTGGCCCGCCGCCACCAAGGCAGCAACTGCGAACCGCGCTGTGCGCGGCGCCCCCGCCCCCGCGCCCGCGCCTCTGTGCATCCCTGGATGCCTCCTGCCTCGCCTCCTGACACCCGCCGTTGCCTCGATGCGTGCCCGGCCCCCTGAACTGGCCAGGCTGCTGCTGAAGCGCGACGAAGACCGCCGCCGCTCCCTGAGAGCCTCCGCAAAGTCAGTGTTGCACCGATATACGGGCGCCCGCAGCCCCGCCGACCACGCCCGGCCGCCAAGAGTCCCGCGACCCTACGATTCCCCCAGCGAGCCCCCATTTTATTTACATTTAAAATGGGCTTTTAATCTAGTAGAATAATAGAGTTGGAAGGAACTTCATGGGTCATCTATGCAGGACACTCACATCCCAATGACTCATCTACTGTAACCTGCCACCCCTTTGCCTTCACAGAATCAGCCTCTCCATCAGATGGCTATCTAGCCTCTGTTTAAAAATTTCCAAAGATGGAGAACCCACCACCTCCCAAGGAAGCCTGTTCCACTGAGAAACTGCTCTAACTGTCAGGAACTTCTTCCGGGTGTTTAGATGGAATTTCTTTTGAATTAATTTCATCCCATTCATTCTGGTCTGTCCCTCTGGGGCAAGAGAGAATAATTCTGCTCCATCCTCCACATGGCAGGCTTTTAAATGCTTGAAAATGGTTATCAGATCCTCTCTCAGTCATCTCCTCTCTAGGCTAAACAGACCAAGCTCCCCCAACCTTTCTTCATATGCCTTGGTCTCCAAACCCCTCACAATCTTTGTTGCCCTCCTCTGGACACGTTCCAGTTTGTCAACATCCCTTTTCAACTGGGGTGCCCAAAACTGAACACAGTACTCTAAGTGAGGCCAAACCAGAGCAGAGTAAAGCGGTACTATCACCTCTCGTGATCTGGACACGATACTCCATTTGATACAGCCCAAAATCCCATTTGCCTTTTTAGCCACTGAGTCACACTGCTGACTCATGTTCAATGTATGGTCCACTAAGACTCCTAGATCTTTTTCATACATACTACTGCCAAGACAAGTCTCCCCCATCTTATATTGGTGTATTTTGTTTTTCCTACCTAAATGCAGAACTTTACATTTGTCCCTATTGAACTTCATTTTATTCAGTTTAGCCCACTTCTTGAGTCTATCAAGATCATCCTGTATTCTGTTGCTGTCTTCAGTTGTGTTTGCTACCCCTCCCAGTTTAGTATTGTGTGCAAATTTAATAAATATCCCCTCTAATCCCTCATCCAAATGATTTATAAATATGTTGAACAACACAGGCCCCAAGACAGATCCTTGGGCTACTTCACTTGTCACTCTTTTCTAAGAAGATGCTGAACCATTAACAAGTACCCTCTGGGTACGATTTGTCAACCAGTTATTGATCCAGCTGACAGAATTAAGGTCCATTCCACATTTTACCAGCTTGTGAACAAGAATATCATGTGGAACCTTATCAAAAGCTTTACTGAAATCCAGATAAACTATGTCTACGGCATTCCCCTGATCCAGCAAGGTAGTCATTTTCTCGAAAAAAGAGATAAGGTTGGTCTGACATGACTTGTTCTTGCGAAACCCCATGCTGAGTCTTAGAAATCACAGCTCTCAGTTCCAGCTGCTCAAGGACCGAGTGTTTGATTATTTGTTCCAAAATTTTCCCAGCAACAGATGTCAAGCTGATGGGTCGATAGTTACCTGGATCCTCCTTTTTTTTCTTTTTTGAAGATGGGGACAACATTTGCCTGCCTCCAATCGTCTGGCACCTCACCTGTTCTCCAAGAAGTGTCAGAAATAATGGACAGAGGTTCAGAGATGACATCTGCAAGTTCTTTTAGTACCCTTGGATGCAGTTCATCTGGCCTAGAAGACTTTGTTTCATTTAAAGAAACTAGGTGTTTGTGGACTGCTCCAACAGTGATCCTAGGCCACCATTCCCGTCCCCCATGTTGTGTTACCTTTTTTCCACATTGATCACTATTTCCCTCGCTCAGGGCTTATATTTCTGTTGTTTCCCCCCAGTGAACTACCCACCCACAAAATACAAAAGACTGTGGTGGAAGAAGAAGGGGGAGGATAAGAAGGAATACCTTCTCCATTTTCCTTGTGGTATAAACACATGTCTTCAGGAGTGGGCCATAAGGGCCATAAGGTTTGATGAATCATCTTATGCTACACATTCCAATCTGTACATGAGAAACTCTGGCAAATCCCTCAAATATAGAGAAGATTTGGTTAGATTTTCATAACTTCCTGCCTCTAGTGCCTATTAGTGCAAACAGAGCAGGCCATTGGCTTCTTGATGGTATATTCACATGAGCCAGTTTATGGGCTGGGCTTGTTTCAGAACTTCCCTCCTAAAAAAATGTGGTCATCCCACATCAGTCTTGGCATCTGCCCAGCAGAAACACTAGTTGAGTAAACAAGGCCTGTGCTGAATATGGGACTTGAAGCCTAAGGCAATACAATTGGGCTGCTGAAGGAATCTGAATCAGTTTCTTATATTGAGAAGTTTAAAGAATACACAGCAATAGCTATTGACATTCTTACAGCCCAGCTTTGTAGCTGGGCAATACATTATACTATTTTTATTCTTTAATTCCCAGAAATAAGAATCAAGGGATGTGAGGGGGACACATGCTGAAAAATATACAAAAGACAAAGCGAATGAGCTGAAGCTATTCTTTTAGAATGTACTGGGTATTATCCATTAAATAATTTTGGGGACTTTTTTTGGTTCTTTTGTTTGTATTTTCTCGGAACAATCCTGCGTACCTTCAATACTGTGCAATTTGATCTCTAGAAGGAACAACTTTTGCTCTTTATTAATTTCAAAGTACTGCAATAACTGGTTTGGAAGCATTTCCTTTCAGAAAAGATTAGGATGTGGTGCAGTATTGCTGCTGTTTCCTTGTGAGTTGAATCCCCAACTGATACTTTGATTTTGCAGCACCCCTTCTGCAAAATAGCATTAATTGGGGGGATTCTTTTTCTTAAATTCAGATCCTACCTCCATCATGTGTTCTGCACTTCCTTTGAAAAGAGGTTGTACAGGCAAGTCATCATATGTCAGTACCAGAACCTCCTTTTTTGTGCATTTGCAGTAACATCTGTAACCGGTATAAATAAAAGGCTAAGAAGGTAGGGATGGGCCCTGTCCGTGATGGGCAAGGGGGCCCATTGGCCCCTTGCCCACGGACTGACAAGGCTAAGAAGGTAGGGATGGGCCCTGTCCGTGATGGGCAAGGGGGCCCATTGGCCCCTTGCCCACGGACTGACAAGCGGATTGGCCCTTCCACTTGTCAGTCCGGGGACTGGCCCCTCCGCTTGTCAGTGCATCTGGCGATTGGCCCCTTGTCCTCGGATTGACTTGCCCTTGGGCAGCGCCTCCTAACCTGCCCCCCCCACCTAGGCCGCCTTCAGGAACCTGCCACCATTATGCGGCTGCCCGCCTAGAAAGTAGGTCGCAGGCCCCTGTGCTTCCCACCCTGGAGGAACCCTCCTGTCCCCCTCCCCCTCCCCAACGATACCCCACCGTCTTGCGGACCCGGGGAGCATGCCACACGTGTCGCTGATGTGGCGGCTGTGCTTCCCAGGCTGGGGGAACCCTCCCATGCCCGTCCGCCTCCCCCACAATCCCCCACCCAGCAGTACGACATTGGGGGGTTTCTCTTGCTTCCACCCACGTCACACTCCCTCACAACTCGCCACCCCTCACCCACCCAGCAGCCCCTTCACCTCCCCGACCCCCCACCTTCCTTCCTTCCTTCCTTCCTCTCTCTCTCTGCCCTGCGCTCCACCACCGCTCCCCCCCAAACAGCCACCCAACCACTCATTTCTACCCCAAACTCTTCCCCCGCGCCCCCCACAACTCGCCCCCCTCACCCACCCAGCAGACCCTTCACCCCTCTCCTTCTCCCCCTACCCTATCTCTTTCCATTGCACCTTCCTCCCTCCCTCCCTCCCTCCCTCCCTCCCTCCCTCCCTCCCTCCCTTCCTCTCCCACCTTTCTGCCTCTTTCTCCTCATCTCGCTTGCTCTCTTCCTGTCTTTCTGCTTTCCTTCCTTTTTCCCTCCCTTCTCTCCATCCATCCACCCATCCCTTAATCACCTTTCTCGCTCCCATCCATTCATTTCTCTTCTGCCTCTCTCTCATTCTATCTCCCTTCTAACGCTTACTCTCCTGTCTCCCCTTCTCTCACACACACACTTTCTCTCTCTCTCTCTCCCTCTCCTTACTTTCTCTGTGCCTGCTTGCCTTCCTTACTTCCCTCCCTCCCGGGGGGGGCAGCCACGGGAGGGGGCCTCCCGCACCCTACCACTGCCAGCTAGCGCCCGCTGTATCTCTTATACAGCGGGCTTAATTTCTAGTTATAATATAATAAGATTGTTTTTCAAAGGCTGTATATATAGTGGGGGAAAGCATGGTTGCCACCATTTCAAAGATTCCCTGCTCCTCCTGGCTATATTATAATGAAAAAAAATTAATTGCGCAATCAACAGTATGCTAAAAAAAAAAAAGAGCCTGATTGGTCAGGGTGGGGGGGAGAAATGGGACGGGAGGGTAACAGGCAGAGTTAACATGTGACAGGGGAAAACTGCAAGTTTCAAGGGGGTGCAAAATGAGGATCTATCGAGGAGGCAAAATTGTTTGCAGAAAGTTTTGCATTGTTCGATTTTTAAGAACGCCAATGCAGGGTTTTGCTCTTGACGGAAATAGTATAGGAAATCTATCTTGCAGTCTCTGAGATATTACTGCATACATACTTTGTAATTGCTATGAATTACACCCCCCTTTGAAAAGAAAAACTGAAGTTAACTTTCTGCCTCCTACACAAATATGGTTTGGCAGGCCCCGCTGGCTTCAACACCACCAAACTGAAGAGCAAAAGAGCTGCTACAAGATTCTGACTGTGATATCCCCATCTGGCGGGAAAGGTGAGTGCTTCCCCCAGAAAACAGCAACTCTTAAAATAGAAGGATTAAAACCTCACAATATACTTCAAAGCAGAGTTTTTCATGTTCTTCAAAAGCACAGCTTGGCTTCAAAAGCTAGCTTCTAGCCATTTTGGCTACAAAGCGAGGCTGGAAACTGTGCATACCATAATTGGTGAACTATTAGCAGCTCCAGGAAGCAGATCGCGTATGTTTGTGTATGAACAAGAATTCTCAGTGGATCTTTAATTTCTTTATCATGATTGCTAGGTGGGAAATGCTGCATAATAGGCAATTATGAGTGAACTAGCAAGAAAGCCCATTGCAAGCAGGAATGCAATGGGCGCTAGGACCCAGGGGACACCGGGAGGTGCAGATCTCTCTCTCTCCCTCTCTCTCTCACTGTGTGTCTCTCAGTGTGCCTTGCAGCAGGAGGCATAGCAGGTAATCAGGGCTGGTTTGTAGGAGGTAAGCAGGGTTGGTGTGCAGTTTGGGGCAGCTCTTTCTCTCCCTCTGTCACAGCAGGGGCGGCTTTCTCTGTGTCAGCAGCTTGGGTTAGCACTCTCTGTGTCTCTCTCTGCCTCCCTTGCAGCAGAAGTGATAGGAGGGAATGAGAGCTTGTATTCGGTCTGTCTTTGGCACATCTGAGAGGAACGTGGCCATTGTCCAGGGAGGGAAGGCAGGAGCTGTAAGGGGCAGGGCCAATCAGGGTGCAGCCATGGTAGAGGAACCATGGATAAGGATGGTTTATTTGCATGATGTATGCAAGTCAAAGTGTTCAGGGTTTTTTGAGCACAGAGTTCACATTTTCTTGGTGTAGAGTTTCAGTATTTTTAGGGCAGGCTATACATAGACCTATTATAATGACAATGACCGCACATTAGGACAGCCCTTAGCATTTGTTCCTCTTCATTAGTGTTGTAAATAACACTTATATAACCAATGTGTGCAGTGAGTCTGTGTGTGGCTGCTGGCAACAGGAATCATACAACTTCTTTCGTTGCCTTACTCACACCAGGATTAGAAATGCAATGTGACTGTGTGTTCTATTCTCATCCAAGACAAAAAACAACAGTGTGATCTTCACTTTACTGTGTCTATTGGAATAATTTTATGCATAAAGTTAATCCCAGCAATCATTGCAAAAGGTTTTCCACAACCAGAAAAGTCTCTATGAGAACAGAACCCAAACTCCTAGGGCCATTTCGCACAGAGCTCAAAGTGGCTATTTGGTTGCTGTTTGTGAAATCGCTACTTTAACTAGCGAAATGTAACTAGCTGTGCCCGTAACGCACAGCTGCGGTTTTTGCGGAATTTAGCACTTTCACTTCTCGTCACTTTCGTAACCCACAGGCTTCCGGTCTCCGTCTTATCGCTACAAAGGAGGTCCCTTTTTAGCGCTTCTGGCCTCCCGTGCCCGTCAATCAAACTGCAGGGACACCTTTGACCTCCGCCCAGAAGCCGAAGTTGGTGGGGTCCCCCCTTTTTTTTAAAAAACCCCGAAAACCCCGTAGTAACGCTTCATCGTCAAATCATTGGCGCCCTCGGAACGGGTTTTATATTGTTTTCTATGAACCAAAGGTTGAAGCATTGATATGTTTGATTGGTTAATCCCCGCCCACAGTACACGCCCACAGATTACCTGCTTATATGCACCTAGGCAGACACGTGGTCGGCCTCACTCTTTTGTTTGCATAGCCTACTGGCCGCAGCACAGGTTAACGTTGCAATGGAGAGGATTATTTATCAATTGTTGGATCAAATGCTTGCGGTAGTCCAGCGTATCCATACCACCGTGTCGCAGAGGAGGACTGCTATCGAGGACTACCGACAACGTATGGCCAGAATGACGACCACCAGTAGAAGACGTTCTCTAAGGGCAACCATGGCGGCTAAGAAACGCTGGCAAGCTCTGGCAGAGGTCCGGTTCCCCAGACAGTTCTGGGTCGACGAAAGATCCTCTGACTGGTGGGAAAATTTTGTGTGGTCTCGCTGGGATGATGACCACTGGATTGCCAACTTCAGAATGTCGAGGGGAACATTTTTTGAACTCGTGGATGCTCTCTGTGGCCGCATGGAAAGGCAAGTGACTGTCATGCGGCGCCCTGTTCCAGTGGAAAAAAGGGTGGCAGCCGCCTTGTGGTACTTGGCCACCCCGCAGTACTTCAGGACAGTAGCCCAGCAATTCGGATTAGGAGTCACAATGGTTGGCGAGATCCTGCTGGAGTTCTGCCTCGCCATGGAGGCTGAATTGTACAGCAAAGTGGTGTGCCTCGGAGACCGGCTTGGAGCGGTGAGTGTCATTCTATCCCCTTTGCCCTTTAAATTTTTTTTCTAGTTTGACAGGTGAGCAACGAATACGCGATGCACCCCACGCTGACATGCCATGGTTTCTATTTTTTTCTTTCCCTTATTCCAGAGTATGGACGGGTTTGCCAGGCTTGGATTCCCGCATTGTTTTGCGGCCGTCGATGGAAGCCACATCCCTATCCGTGCACCCGGGGGAAGCATAAAGGAGTACGGGAACTGGAAGGACTTTTGTTCTGTTCTCCTGCAAGGAACTGTGGACTTCTCCGGATGGTTTATAGATTCCGAGGTGGGGTGGAGTGGGAGGAGGCATGATGCCCTTGTTTTCAGGGAATCGAACCTCAGGAAAACCATGGACGAAGGGGTCTTTGTTCCAGGAAACCCCACCGCCACCATTGAGGGCGTGCGTGTGCCGGCATTGGTGCTCGGGGATGGAGCCTACCCATTACGCCCCTGGCTCATGACTCCCTATAAGCGTCCAAGGACAGACGTGCAGAGCTACTACAACCTCAGTCACTCCCGGGCAAGGAATGTCGTGGAGCGTGCCTTTGGACGTTTGAAGTCTCGGTTCCGTTGCTTGATGTCACGACTCCATGTGCACATAGACAATGTCACTCCTTTGGTCATCGCATGTGTCATTTTGCACAACATCCGCGAGGACAAGGGACATAACATCCCCTTCCCTGTGGCTGAACCAGAACCTCTAGTCCTTGAGGATACACCAGACATCCCTGAAGCCAGGAAAAAAAGGATCTATGCGGAGGGGTGCAAGGTTCGGGACGCTATAGCCACTCACCTATACAGAAATAGGAGACGTGTTTGATCGTGTTTTCTACTCTGGTGTTAAATAAAGTTTTATGTTCTTTGTTTAACCTTGTCTTGTGCGGTTTGTCTTTTTAGCCAGCAAAAATTCTCTGGTCCA
The DNA here is from genome assembly GCF_049243985.1 of Paroedura picta. NCBI lineage: Eukaryota > Metazoa > Chordata > Lepidosauria > Squamata > Gekkonidae > Paroedura > Paroedura picta. The sequence goes on from NC_135371.1 coordinate 81,671,265, forward strand.
AAAGCACTTTGACAGACCTAAATGCTAACTCCGCGCTGAAATTGACAAACACAATACGGAAGCGCTGAACAGGGAAAGGTTGGGGAGGCGGGTAGCCAGGAAGTATTGGCGACCCCTGTCAAACAGGAGGATCAATCCAATTATGTTCCAAGGACTAATTTCATTGGTGGGCACCTTTGATACATTTAAAATTGGGGTGGCCGATCGGAGCAACGCAGATTCGTTGCCCAACCGTCATTCCAACGATGCCGAAGCCACGGAAGGGCTCCTTCTGGCAGCGCGCCGAGGCTGAGGCACTTTTGGAGCTGGTTCTCCAGTCCAAAAGCGTTGGCCGCCTTATGGCCAGCACCCACTGCCACACCAAGGGTGCTTACCTGGTGTTGGCAGCGAGGATGAAGGAGAGGGGCTACGTCCGGACCTGGGAGCAGGTCCGGACAAAATTCAAACGACTAAAGCTGGACTTCCTGAACAGCATAGAGCAGTGGGGGGGGGGGGTCCCACAGCCCAGTGGAAGAACGGTATTCCACGATCTGATGGTCCAGATCTGGGAGAAGGCTGGGAAGCCCCCCCCCTAGAGATGAGGCGACATATGGGTGAGTGCTGCCCTTGTTATGTCTCACCCTAAAGCATGCATTGAACGTCTAGATGCCTCTTTCCCCGACTGTTTCCGTTAGAATTGAGAAAGCATTAAGATGCTGTCAACTCCTGCTGACATGGCCAGCCAGTACTGTCAAACCACTTCTGCTATGCACTTTGGCTCTGATTGTGGTGTGGCCATCGGCTGTGTATAATGTTTTGTTTGCGTGCTTTTACTTATGAATTCTCTTTTACTTTGCCCAGCCACGCAATCTCCTGTCAAGCTCGCAGTGGCCAAAGCAGCTGAGCGTGAGGGAGAGGAGGAAGAGGGGCCTTCCACCTCATCACAGGCTGCAGGTGAGAGTTATAATTCTTAAAGGGAGACCCATGTGTGTGTACCCCCATGAAGCCATAAGGGAGCCTGCTGTGAAGCTTTTATTAGAAGTGTGATTGAATTAATTTTATTTTACTTCTATAGCAGAAACAATTGAGGCAAGGATGTGAAGCAAGGAGGCCAGGCTGGCATCCTTGGAGGGGCTCGTAGAGCAACAATGGAGGGACTGTGAGTACTGCACCTCTGCTTGGGTGTGGGTTGTGTCACTTCAGCCTATATATATGGCTTATCATTTGTTTTTAACACATTTGCAGGGCAGGGAGAAGTGGCAGAAGTTAGAGGCGAGCTGGAGAGGCAGAGGCAGCAGAGGGAGGAGGAAGAAGGTAGGTTATGTCCCCCACCGCCCAACTCTCCGCATACTTTGGCTGAGGGCACTAAAAATGTATCCATGTAAACTCCAGATTAAGAAATATCTGTGGCACTAATGTGTACCTGTTTTTCCTTCCCACACAGTGAAGAAGAAGGAGGACGAAGACCTGTTCCGCCGTAAAGTCAGGGGCACAGTGACCCGGTTGGGCAGAAGAATGAGGGAGATGGCAGAGGCCGGAGGGAAAGGGGCTGGTGAGGGGAGCAGTGGGACTTGAGTTTTGTTTTCTGTGTGTGTTTTGGGGTGGGGGGTGGTGGGGGGGTCCAAGTTACATCCCCTAATGGTTTTCCCCTGTTAAATATATACATTTGTTAAAAAAAGTTGGTTTTCCAGGGGGGTGGGGGTGCTGGTGGGGCTCCAAGTTACATTCCCTAATGTTTTTCCCCTGTTAAATATATACATTTGTTTAAAAAAGTTGGTTTTCCAGGGGGGTGGGGGGTGGGGGTGCTGGTGGGGCTCCAAGTTACATTCCCTAATGTTTTTCCCCTGTTAAAATGTTTTTGAAAATAAAATGTTATTGCAAATTTTCTGAAAAATACTCCAGTGTGACTCCTTACACTCGCACACCTTTCACCCCACACTCCAAAAACTCCTTGAACTGACACCCCTCCAACCTACAACCCACACAACAGATCCAGAATAAACACACTCACTAGAGAGGCCGCTTTCGGCCCTCCTAATTCCACAGTAGGGTACACAGAGACAGAGTCAAAAATATAAACTTTATTTTTCAAACAACAACAAACACAGATAAACTTACGAAGACAAACTGGCCCAAACTACGAGGGGGAGAACTTGTCCGCCGGTTTGATTATTCTCTTACCGAGGACAGTCCTCCTTCGTGTTTGTGTGGAGGCATTCTGAGACGGGGTTGGTGGGGTGGGTGCTGGAGGTGGTGGAGTTGGTGTGGGTTGGGGGGGGGGACGTGGACGGTTATTTGTGGAGGGTTGGCCGTCTCCATGACCGCGACCGCCCTCTCCATAAGTCTGCGAATTTGTCTAACCTCCTCCACGCTTTCACGTAGGGATTGGTTAGAGTCCCTGATGAGTGCCCTCAATTTTTTCCCCTCCTGGGCCTGGAGGGCGAGCATTGCCTGGTCTGCGGCTGCAGCACGCCGTGTCTCCTCCTGGCAGTGCTCCAGGAGGCTCTGTCCCACGCTCGTCAAGAGGGAGACGCGCCTGAGCCTGGCGCGTTCCCTCAGGAGTCTCTCCTCTGCCGGGAGCACGCCTCTAGGTGGTGGGCTGGCAGGACCCGGGGGTGGTTCCTCATCTTCCGAAAGAACCTCTGTTGGTAAAAATGAGAAACAGAACTGTTAGTACCATTGATACAACCAACACCGACCATGGTGCCCATGGTGGGCTTTTTTGTTTGCCTGTTTTAACAGCAAGACTCTGAACAATGGCCAGGGAGCACATGGTTAGTGGTTTGTGACATTGTCCTTCAGTTATGGTTAGAAGGGAACAGTTCATGCATGCTCACCCTCTTGAATATCTAGCCGCCTGCGTTGGGCAGGAGGTCCAGGCACCCCACGCTCTTCCTCCTCCTGCGTGCCGGGTATGAAATCTGAAAAAAAGAACAAAACATGATTTAGGACCAAATGGTGGCAAAGCAAGCTTCAAAACCTACACCAGCAACGTAGAGGGACTCTCTTCTTTCTCCTAGCATGGCTGCTGCCCCCTGCACAAACAGAAAAGCACAGAGCAGTTTACACAGCACACCCCCCCCATGATTGTCAAAAATACTTACCAAGGTTTGTAGATGCCCCCGAATCGCTCTCCACATCCTCTGCTGCTGGAGACTCGTGGGGCTCCGTCCCTGGCATCTGTGTCTCTGTGGACAACAGCAGACAATAGTGAAAAAGGAGCAAGCATACAACCTGAACCACATGGCATGCTCCCAAAGTAGTGGCTAAAGTACTGCAGAAGGCCTATGGCTGAGGCATGCTGCAAAACTTTTTGGGTTGTTGGTTAAACATTACCGTTTTAAAAAGCCACCATAGCAAGCAGTCCACAAACAGGCTAGCATATTATGCGTTGCAACGAACACACGGCATACAATAGTGAAAAAGGAGCAAGCATACAACCTGAACCACACAGCATGCTCCCAAAGTAGTGGCCAAAGCACTGCAGAAGGCCTATGGCTGAGGCATGCTGCAAAACTTTTGTGGTTGTTGGTTAAACACTACCGTTTTAAAAAGCCACCACAAGCAAGCAGTCTACAAACAGGCTAGCATATTAAGCGTTGCAACGAATACATGAGAAAACGATTCCTAACCGTCAGAAAACACATTTGAACAAAATCAAAAGTGCTTACCGGAGGCAAGGGGCGTCTGCGGCGACATGTCTTCTTGCTCCCCATGTGCGAGGGCAAGTAGGTCCAGCGTAACGAGGTCCTCACCGCGTTGCTGGACCTGGGGTGGAGGCCGGACGGTGGACAAGGTGCCCTCTCCGGGATCCTCCGCAGCGGGTGGCTCCTCCACTGGAGCAGCCGGCTTACGGACGACCTTCAGGCTCCTCCCGACGCGCTTTGGCCGGCCGTCTCCATCCCCCTCTCCGTACAGTGCCCGCTGCTGCTCGAAATATGGGCAGGTTACTTTTTTGTTGCCGGAACCCTTGTTGTGGTTCACGGCCCGCATGTACTCTGCCCGCATGGTCTTTGTTTTGGACCGGCATTCAAGGCCGGTCCTGCGGTGGCCCAGGGCACGCATCCTAATGGCCACTTGTTCAAACACCTCCCGATTCCTATGTGAGGATTGGAAGGCGTCCTGGATTTTCTCTTCTGCGAAAATCGCCATCAGGTCCCGTATCTCGTCGTCCCTCCATGTTGGTCCCCTGCCGGTTGCCTGGACGGACGACGACTGTGAACCGGATTCCATACTGCCTTCGCTAGTGGCTAAGCAAAATGGAGGTGCGAGGTGCAGGGTGCAACGGATCATATACCTTCCCGCACACAAAGACAAAAGGACTAGCCGGCTCCTGATTGGTGGTGGGCAGTCGGGGACACATTCATTGGCCACACGAGGTCACATGTCACGTTCAAAACTCCTCGGGCGGGAACAGGATCTGCCCCTACTGGCCAGATTGGCGCTCTTATTGTTTGACTTCTCGCATGCGCTGATGCGTTTACACGCGGGAAGAGCAGTACGGACATGCAGCAGGAGCCATTTTACTGAAATGTCCGCCATTACACAAACGCATGCCGGTGTCCGCCCAGAGCAAGTTCAGCAGTACTCGACAGTACCCCAACAATTTTCGCCAGCCAAAGCTTAAATCAACCAAACATGACTTTTGACTGGCGAAAATTCGTTGGCACGCTCAGGGGAAAGTTTTTTTAAATGAACGTGGAACGGCGACTCCGCTAGCCAGAGGTCTAGCCGCCGATGGAAGGGGTTGTCCGCACCCCAGCACAACCATGCACCCGGAACCACACAAACACCCACTACACATAAACCGCCCCTCATGATATAGCATCGCATCATATCTGTTGAACCCCTCAAGGCTGTACAGGACTGCGGTCGGCGAATGTTCGTTGCAACGCTCAGGGGAAAGTTTTTTAAAATGCTCCCTGCACGTTTACTCCGCTAGGTCAGGCCGATGATAGACGGGGTTTTAAGCTTTGGGGCATGTTTTGCGTGACGGTGTGTGCTACTGTGCTTTTGAAATACTATTGTGCTGTCCGGGCAAAATTCCCGAAAGTGGTCGTGCTGGAAAGCCAGGTGCCGTCCCGTTGCCTCGTTGATCTGTGCTCGGTCCGAGAAAAAAAATGGCGAACAGTTCGCCGGAAGTTTGGAGGAAAGGCTCAGGAGGAGGGACTTCGCAGAACCAGCAACAATGTTAACGCACAGGTCTTTAGCGCTAGTGTTGCAGATTGGTTGCAGGAGTGTATCGCTATCCGGAGGGTGAATCCACTTTTTGCGATTCCCCTAAAAGCGCTACAACGAAGCGCTTTTTGCTGATTGGTTTCAGGAGTGTTGCAGATTGTGTACGACGTCGTGCGTTATGGCAAATCAATAGCGTTACCAATTGGCAACCATTGTGCGATTTTGAAGCCGTGCAAAAAGCCCCCTAGAGCTCCCAAGTCAGCCTCGTTCAGCAACTTGGCCAAGAACAAGCAGTGTGACTTGACTCTCTGTGGGCCAGTCTTCATCATCCAATAATTAGGGATCAAGTTCAGCACAATAACGACAAACAAAAAAACTGTTCTGGAAGAAAGCTAAATCTATGTGAATGCATGAAGCTACCTTATACTGAGTCAGAGTGTCAATCCATTTTGTTCCCTGTGATCCTTTCTTATTGGCCTTAGACAGAGAAAGATAGCTTCCAGTCCCTGCTCCCCAAGGTTCTGCCACTGAAGATGCCCAATGAAGCATGTGAAGTATATTTTCTATTGCAGAGCCACAGACAAACTGAACCAGCTTTATACTGAATAATATCGTTAGTCCTTCAGGCCCTCTTTCCAGCACTTGCTTGCCTGAATTTGTTTAACTGGAGACTCAGGGACTGAATGTGGGGTTTCCTGCTCGCAGTACCTGCGGCTCCCTGCAGAGCCACAGTCCTTTTATAACCTCACCAGGAGTTAGAAGCCGGGCACTTCTGACGGGCAAAAGGTCAGTTCGGAGCTTGGAAGGGCATCGCTTTATGAAATGCTGCCTGCCTAGTGATGCAATAGCTAGATGCCTTTCCAGGTATAGCTCTAAAGGAGATTTGGCGCATAGCCTGACCTGACAGAGGAGCCCTTTGCCTGGTGCTTGCCATCTGTTAAGTCTAATATCAGATGGCAATGGTCAAAAGGTCCAAAGTCCCTTGCAAGATCTATTAAACTGCACCCTCTTTTATGGGTAGGATTTCAAATGCTATTGAAGGAATGTTAACTAGTTGATCAAGTTGCTAAAACTAAAGGTGCCGGGTGCTTGATGGATATTAGACTATTGACTTTCATGATATGTTAACTTTGATGTCAGGATCTCATGCACTACAGCTATACTTAATGATTTGCTATTAGAGGCTTTTTCCTTTGGAGAAGCATACAACATCTATTTGGATTTATTTGCTTTCTGTTCCATTTAGACGACATTTAGACGACAATTGGAGTGAACCACTGCTAAAAATCAGAGGCAATATCACATTTGCAAAGAGCTATTCAGAAACGTCATATTCCTTATTCACAGTATCCACTGTTGGTCAAGCTACTTAAGATGATTGCATCAACAACTGACTCACAATGCAAATTAAGCAGTATTTAGCCACTGTTGATGCACATTTACGATTTACTTGCTTTCTTGGATGGTGTATGCCCAAGGGTTATAATTGGCCAGATCATGCAGAACTTCAAAGCAGCTATGCTGGATTGTACTCACTGTCTTCTCTGCACCTGCAAAGGTGGTAACTCCAGCAGCTGACAGCATTCAGCAAGCTGATACATGTGCAAAACTTACTGGATCAAACTCAGAGGCAGGGTAGCTTGCTAGAGGCATGGGCCTTGGCTCAATATTAAATGCTCTGTGGTCCATGCCTTATGTCTCCAGTGGTTTCATCATCACAAACACAACCAGCACATCACAGCAGAATACACTATAATTGGCAGGGACAATGATTGTGGTGCAAAAGATTTTGCACTGTAGGGAAGGAGACATTCCATTCAGCGTCCATGGACAATGCCAGGTTGTTATGCAGTAGCTGATCGGAGCAGCTCAGGACCTCATGGCCACCAAGAACACTCTGGTACCTGGGCATATAGCAGGACATATGATTTACTTGTTTTTTTCTAGGACAGAGTGCATGATTTGGTAATAGGGGAATTTTCTACTCCGCCTTTGTCATGGACCAACCATTATCTGATAAAAGTTTAGCCCAGCAATCATACTGGGAACTTCTACAAGAGTCTGTCATGGGAGGCTGAGAGATTCAGGAAGTTTCTTGATGTGCCTTGGGAATTTTACAGTCAGCAAGTTTATTGGGCTCCTTTCTCAGCCTTGGTTGGTGCATGGAATGCTGAGATAACCTAAGCAATAGACTTGAATGCTCCCAATGGCCCACTCTTCTCCTGCAGAGGCCAGGATGGTTTACTGGAACTCTGGGGTGATGAAATAGTTGGGCAGATGCTTAGAGTGCAAGTGGAGGAAGACTCAAAGTAAATGTAACTAAATATGGGTAAAGCAAGGTCACTTCTCCACCACTGCCTCCAGCAAATCTTTTGCAGAGTCTTGTCTCAGGCCCCTGAGGAGATTGACCCTGTAAACATACTGACTTGTTCTGATACACATTTTGCAGATAAAATCACTTGCAGTTACTGCAATCTAGTTCCCATGATTGATTTAGCTAAATCTCAAGATGCTGTTGGAGCACTGCCTGGTCCTGGCTGCATGAATGAATTTCAGCTGGTGAGACCTGATGAAGTAGACAAGCTGTTTGGAAATGCACCACATCTAGACTCAGCTCTTGCTCTTCATAGCTTTTGGTGTAAAGCCAGGTTCATTTGGTTGGGTGGGTCAAGGAAGACAGAGATCCAGCAGCTTTGGAAAAGGCAATTGTGAAACCTCTCCTGCAGAAGGCACACCTGGACCCCAGTAACCCAAATATCTATTGCCTCGTGGCCAGCTTTCTATTTGAGGGCAAGATATTTGACTATCCATGTTCAGGAACTTCTGGGGGAGACAAATTAATTAGGCCCATTTTAATCAGGATTGAAGCCTGGGTTTGGCTGAGGCTGCCATAGCTGTGACTGCCCTAGCTATCTTTGCTTGGAAAGCAGCAGGGAGAGTGTGTCCCTCTTGATGGTCAGCCAGGGGCTTTAAATATCATCAACAATGATATCCTTCTGGAGAGGGTAGATGGGCATGGAATGAGAGACTGATGATCACCTCAATGACATGGATGCTGTAAGGTCTCACAGGAATCTATCTTGTCCTCCTTGCTATTTAACATCTACATGAAAGTGATGGTGGGGAGTATTAAGGGATTTGGAGCCAAGCATTACCAATACACAGATGACATCCCAGTTCGAGTACACCTTAATAGCTGGGTCAGGTGGGTTGTAGGAATTCTGAGCAATTAACAGGGCTGTTCACTTCAGAACCAAACCACTTGAATGCACACCTGTCAGTGGTGCACTGGGCTTTCTTGTGAACTAGCTTGTGTGTGGAAAATGCTGCCAATCCAAACAAATTGGCAGCCATTAATACTGCTAAAGATTACTTAGGCAGATACTGAATGGCAGGGTGTTTTAAAACAAAGACAGCATTTCTTTATGCCTCTTGTATATGATTTGTGACTGGTTGCATTGAAATGATTGCCCACGGAGCAGAGTGGAGATCGGGAGGGTGGGAACAGCATTCCATCAGGCATTGTGAGAATACATGTGCACAAAAAACTTGATTGCATGATACTGTACTGATGCCTGCCTATCTATAGAGGCTCAGATCTCTAAAGTAGCTCGGATGGTGTTTTTCCATCTGCGCCAAGCCCGGCTACTAGCACCCTATTTGTTTCTGGAACACCTGGCCACTGTGATCCATAAAACGGTCACTTCCAAAATAGACTTCTGCAACTCGCTCTACACGGGCCTACCCTTGTCCCTGGCCTGGAAATTGCAATTGGCTTGAATGCAGTGGCATGGGTCCTTACCAGGTCTTCCTGGAGGACTCATGTGCAGCCACTACTTAAACTTCACTAGTCACCAATTTGCTTCTGGATCAGGTTCAAGGTACTGGATTGACATTTCAGGCTTTATGCAGTTTGGGCCCTATTCACCTACGGGACCACCTACCTCCTTATGACCCCCACAGAGCACTCTGCTCTGTGGGTATGAATTTACTAAAGGTCCCAGGGGCTCGGGAGGTGTGCCTGGCCGCAACCAGGGCCTTTTGGGTACTGGCCCATACCTGATGGAACAAGCTGTGGGCCCTGTTGGGATTCTCTGAGTTCTGCAGGGCCTGAAAAATGGAGCTCTTACACCAGGCGTTCAGTTGAGGATGGGTGGGAGCCCTGGGGTATTTGATCAACCCCCCCCCCCAGCTCCCAGTACAGTGTTGGACTGTGCCAAGAGCCTGACTCTATCCTCCCAGCCCATATTCTATCTGGGCTGAGACTGATGCCTGGAGTATGGGAAATATTTTTTGTAAAAAATGTAGTACACCACCATCTTGGATGTTTAGGGGATTGTTTTAAGGGTATTGTTTAAGGCAGTGGTTCTCAATCTAGGGGTTGCGACCCCATTTGGAGTTCCTTGGCCCCTCCCCCAGGGTTGTTAGGTTGCCCGCCACCACAGGCAGCAGCAGTGGGCAGCAGTGGCATGCAGTGGAGGCGGATGGAAGTGGCGGAGCCATGGCAATGGCTGCATCCACACCGCCTCAGTTGTTGGGCACATGCACATGCATGCGCACACACACCCACGCACACCACCTGCACACATTGCCACCACAGCTGCCACTGAGTTGAGGTCGCCGAGCAGGTAAGGTTGAGAACCGCTGGTTTAAGGGATATTTTATTGGATTTTCTTTGTATTTGTATTTTTGATCTTATTTTTCTGTGAACTGCCGCAAGCCAGTTTGCTGGGAATGGTGGTATATAAATTCAATCATGAATGAATGAATGAATGAATGAATGAATGAATGAATGAATGAATGAATGAATGAAGGACGAAATTGCTGTACAGACATGAACAATCTGACCAATAGACTATGAGTCTATCTTTTAAAAAAGGCTTACTGTTTGCAGCTGATGAACAGAGCCATGAATGAAATGGCCAGGTATTTGCGCACCCCTAGCACTAACCAGTAGCTGGAAAATGTGATCCATCCAGACTTATTTCTTGGTCAGTGTCACCTGAGCCACAGGTAAGAATAAATCAATTACAGCTTCCTGTTTCCTCTTCTCCACCCTTGAGGTTAGCTCTGAGGTTCACTAGCATTAGATAGATCTGGATCAGCTAGGCTTCTCCTTAAGAAAGTGGATACTTCCTACTTCAGTGTTCTACTGGAGCATGGGGAAGCAGGGATTACAATGAGCTGTGAGAGGACTGGACAGACTATAGAATTACTGGCATTTTTGCCTTTTGTTGTTCCCTGTAATTTCTTTTTTGAACTAGAATGATATTTCTGTCAACTGTATACAAGCAAAATTGTGGCATTTATACTGCAAATACAGAGAATGAGTCAGAGCATCATAAGTAAGGGAAATCATTTACACTTACTGTATTTTGGGAATCTTAAGACTTCAACGACCTAAACACATACACATAGTGGAGTACTAAATGAAATATGAATATATAAAATATAAATGCAAATACATGTCACAGTGAACACCCTTTATTTAATTACTTCATTTGTAGCCCATCTTTCTACCATAAAAACAATTCAGTCAGATACCACAAGGTAACCAGCAACAATAATATAGGATCCAGGGTTACAGTAATTAGGAAATCATGCAAGCTGAAAAGTGTTGTGCGGCATCCTATAAACCAGCCTTTTTCAACCTTTTGACCACAAAGAAAACCCTGAAATAATTTCTCAGGCTTTGAGGAGTGGGGGAAGTGATGTCAACTGGCCATACCTCCCTGCCACAACCCACCAGAAATGACATCACCCATGTTAACAGGCAGGCTTCAGAAGGACTGGAGGGGCAGGAGTCAGTTTAAGATGGGAGTAGACATGTAGGCTCCACCCCCATGGATGTACACAAATCACAAGAGAACACACTCATGATTGGGGGGGGAGAGGGGAGTAATGGAAGTGGCCTAGTTTGTGGCTGAATCTATTAAGGCAGGAACAGAAAGGCTACATACCCCCTATGCCACTGCCATGGAACCCCTGGGAGTCCGTGAACACCAGGGCTGAATCTGCACTTACTTTGTTTATTCCGTTGTGGATCCTGCTGAATCCAGATCAATTTGAACTTGGGTCTTCTTCTATTCCCCCCTCCGCATTGAAACAGAAAAGTGTTCTGCACATGGTTAGGGAAGCTCAGAAGGGGGGGGGAAGCCAAGCGTAGAAGGAGCCTCTTTCTTTTCTTGAAGGGGGGGGGAGAGGACCGGAGACAGCAGAGGAGGGAGAAAAAAAACCAAGAGGCAAATCTCTACCGAGAGAAGTTAGGACTTCTGGAGCTTCTGCCAAGAAAAGTTAGGGCTTCCCCTTTAAAGCAAGCTTGCAGCCTAGGAATGAAGAAGCCTTTGAACTGAAGCCTTGGCCAATCAGGGCTTTTTTTACAATGGCGGCTTGGAACCATCAGAGAGCTGCATGCTTTCTCATGCCGATTTAAAATTTAAAGCGGCCAAAATGAAAATGGAAATTACATTCAGTGGAGACGACAGGAACTGAATCGACCTGGGATTGGAATAAAAGCTCCGTGCAGATTCAGACCTAGTTGAATCCTTGCTATAAACAATGCAGAAAGTAGATGCCCTGATATGTGGGCTTCTGTGGGGAATGATTCTCTCCCTGGTGATATAACATTCACATGCATCCCCCTCGCCCAGCTGATCCAGAGCTTCAGGCTGTGGGTCATCAACATGCTGATGACACCCAGCTATATTTGTTGATGAGCAGCCATCTGTCCACCCTCCCCCACAAAACATTTGACTAGGTTTTTGGAGGCAATGGCAGACTGGCTCAAGCAGAGCTGACTGAAATTAAATCCAGCTAAAATGAAGGTCCACTGGCTGGGCTGTCATGCCCCAGATGGGTTGCTCCTGGCTTGTGATGGAGTCCAATTAACAACTGTCAAGAGCCTGGCTGTGACACTGGATCCCTCACTATGGAGGCTCTGGTCACAAATGTTGTCCACCAGGCTTTTTACTATCTTCCCCAGGTGCAGCAACTAGTGCCCTTTCTGTCTAGTGCCCTAGCTCCTGTGATGCATGCAATGGTCACCTCCTGACTGGATTACTGAAACTGACTGGATTACTTATGTGGAGGGCATAAGGCGGCAAGTGCTCCCGCAAGTAGGTAGGGCCTGAACCACGTATAGCCTTAAAGGTCAAAACCAGTACGTTGAACCTGATCTGGAAACAAATTGGCAGCCTATGTCTCAGCAGCAGTTGGATATGGGCCTTTCAAGATGACTTAGTGAGGACCTGCGCAGACACCTTTTGCACCAATTGCAATTTCCAGGTCAGAGACAAGGGCAGGCCTGCATATAGCAAGTTACAGTAGTCTAACCTGGAATTGACCATTGCATGCATTACAGTGGTCAAGTGTTCCGAGGACAGGTAGGGCGCTGGTAGCTGCTCTGGGTGCAGGTGAAAAACACTGTCTGGGGTACTTTTGCAACCTGAGCTTCCATGGAAAGGGAGGCATCCAAGGTCACACCAAATTCCTAGCTTGGAGCCCAGATGTCAGTTGTATCCTGTCTAGGCATAGGAGACGCGCTTCCTGATCCTGATCCTTCCCCTTCCGACCTAGCCAAAGGACCTCTGTTCTGGAGGGGTTGAGTTTCAGGCAACTCTTCCTGATCCAACCAGCCACTGTTTCCAAATAACTGGTGAATGACTCTGGGGGGATGTCTGGTCAGCTGTCCATCAGGAGATAGAGCTGGGTGTCATCTGCATACTGGTGACACCCAAGCCCATAACTCCATGCCTACTGGGCAAGAGGGCACATATAGATGTTAAACAATGTAGGGGAGAGCACTGCACCCTGTGGCATGCCACAGGGCATGGAAGTGGAAAATTCTGGCTCACTTTGAAGTTTGAGGTGTTCCTGAACTGAACTTCCAAGTCCAACCAAACCAGAAGCCCCTAAACATACATGCTGGACCATTTTGCTTCTTCCTGCTTATAAGTATGTGTGTGGGGGGGGGGGGGAGTGAAAAGGACTGCTGAGGTGGCTGCCAGCCATTTCAAAGCCTCACAGCATCCTTAAAATGGCTAAATAACAGCTAAGAGGGAGACAGCAGGTGATAACACAGAAGAAGAACCTTTTATATCATGTTCACAGGATTTAAGTAGAGCATTATTACAGAGAATGTAATATTCAAAGAAGAATCATTTTGGGCTTAGGCCTCTCTAATAAGATAATAAAACCTTATTGTGTATAAATACTGACTGTCATGTCTGGATAATTGGTTGGTTATCAGTTGTTTAAAGAAAAGGTCTATGAGCTCATTATAATTGATGTACTACCTTTAAACTTGGTGCCATTTTCAGCAGGCTCTTTTTGTTTCCCTAAAATGGCTGCCAGCCATTTAAAACCTCTGTTTCACTTCCCTCTATTCAGAAGGGGGAGCAGTAAAATGGAAGTTTTAAATGGTCCAACCTCCCAAATTCCAAACCCAACTGGATAAAAGCTCTGAGGAATGCTCAGGAATGGCACCTCCCTGAACCAAAGGGGGACCATATTCGTGGGGAATTCAGGGTTGTGAGCCAGTTTCGTGCCCATCCCTGTAATCCCAGCCAACATCATCTCCATCAAGATTCAGTTTTTCCCTACTCATAACCATTTAATCGCAAACTTCTGGCAATGAATTAGGCTCTCTAGTATATAATTGGATATTTGGGATAAAGAAATACAGAGGGGGGAAGTGTCATCAGCAAAAGTACAAATTATTTCTCTCACAGGCTCAAACATACTATGGATAATAATGAGTCCTGTGGAATCCCACAGGTTGAGTCCCACACTGATGACAACTGGTAAAAACTTAGAGCTCTGAGTTGTCCATAAGAAATAATTTAAACTAGTCTACTTCCCTGAATTTCTGTTTCACCCTCTGAATGCCTCAATAAGATGGCACCACTAACAGTGTCAAGGGCTTTGATAAATTCAGTAAGAGCAACAAGGAGAATATAGTCCTTGTCTACATTCAAATGGAGATGTCAACCAGTGTTGTCTTCATCCCATAGCATGGTCTGAAATGAGACTGAAAGGGATATAGAGCCAATTAAACATCCAAGAAGACCCACTGGAGTTGTTTTTCAACTCAGAAAGCATGTCATGGGTCAGCCAGGTCTTAATGATGGTGAAAACTTCCCTGTGTAGCCAGCTCAGTCAGCAAAAGACAACTAGCAGGAAAATGAGGTGCAGGCATGCTGGGACTTACAGTAAAGAGCTGGTGCAGAATCATCTCTACCCTCCAACTCTAATCCAGCAGGTGAAAATCAGCTGGCCATTCCTAGTCCTCCAAGGTCACCTGCACCTTTAGAACACTGCAAGAGAAGGCTGATAATGGAGTTATAAACTAGGCAGCAAAGTGTATGCCTCCTGGCTTGATGCCAACTACTTCCCAATAGTGAAGATGAGTCTTTGCAGGACTGTGTATGAAAAGCTGGAGTGAACCTAGTCTCACTGCCTTGATTGATCTCTAGCAGCCTGATCTTGGACCAGACAACACTGCCTTGACTGATTTCTGGAAACCCGACTGGAATGACACCAGACTTTTGAAACCTCCCCTCCCCTTGTTATCCTTGGAGAATGGAAAATATGCTATAAATTGACACCCGAAGCCAGTGTGTAAACTGAAGATCAGGCTCCCAACACTGAATCAATGGAACTGCTGTTGGGGATTCCAAAATCCTCCAGGGCACCCTAGAAGGCAGTCAGATTTATATATCTCTGTATACAGACCATTCTGGGCATTGGTGCGAGGGTTCCCATTTGCCTGCTTGTGCCAAGAGATCTCCTGCTTCTGGACATTGCACTGCTAAGCAATGGGAAGAAACTGGCCAGTTGATGTGGGTGACATTATTGCCATCCCCATGTGATGATGCAACTTCCAATGTTATCAGAAGGGACACTTGCTGACCATAAGATTAGTTAGAGGTTTAACATGATGACTGTGATATTGTATTCTGTTTGTTCTAGACATGATGACTGTGCAGCTGCACAGAGCCTCCTAGGTCTTGAATAAAGGTTTTTTCTACTGAGTAGAAACAGTTCTGAAGCTTGTTAAAAACAAAATACCCCCCCACACACACACACACACACACTCCAACCATTTGCTTGGTTCTTTCAAGCTTGCCCAACTTTCAAGCTTGCCCTTTCAAGCTTAGGAATGCTTGCCCAACTCTGATATCTTTCTGTCTCCCACTTGTTTATCGACCCAGCTTTCTTTATGGTGCTTCTTGAGGAAGAGAGGAAAGAAAAAGCCCCTGTCTTGAAAAGCTTATAGGGTTGAGAACTTATGGGACAGGGTGGGGGAAGAGTGCCCCATAAAAGGAAGTGGATGGAACAGCCATGTCTGGCTTGTGTTGTTTTATCCCCAGCTTGCACTGGATTTCATTAAGCTGCATGCTTATCCAGTAATGCGATCTAAGGAAACGCGCACTGTTGCTTTTAAAACTTGAACAGGGAGGGAGCACTAGAGGGGATATAATTTTGAAATTAAACGTTCATTTCTCCAGAGTCTCTTACTGCCTGACTCCCAATGCCTTAATTAAGTAATCGTCTTATTCATGTGCATGGTAGGGTGTCTATTGCTACTCATCACGTTACCCCACAATGTTTGTCCCTTGTCCATGCATTTTAGAATAATGCACTCGAAGGGAAAGAAACATAGGGCATTCCTGTAAAACAAACAAACAAACTGAAACAGCTATACGTTTATTAAGATTGCCATGAAATAGAGGAATTGTTTATTTGGAATCATTGTTTGTTTTTTGAATGTATATACCACTTTCTACCCTTCTCATTCCAACCCCATTCACCATTCCAACTATTTAAGATGGCCTGACCTTCTTTGTCCTTTTACCAAGGGCAACAGCTTCAGTGATGAATGGGCTAGTGAGAAAGTGTCCCATCTATTGGGGCCACTGCTATGGGTGCAGTTGAGGGGAGGGGGGTTGGGAGCCAGGGCTGTTTTTAAAACTTGACTGGGCCCTACACGCCAAACTGTTAATGAGAAAACGTAAGGAGTACTTTCCTCTTGTAAAAACAGAAGAAGACCCTATATGGCTGGATCATTACCTGAGTCAGGGATGCCCAAACTGTGGCTCTCGAGTTGTCCATGAACTAGAATCATAGAATCATAGAGTTGGAAGGCGCCATACAGGCCATCTAGTCCAACCCCCTGCTCAACGCAGGATCAGCCCAAAGCATCCTAAAGCATCCAAGAAAAGTGTGTATCCAACCTTTGCTTGAAGACTGCCAGTGAGGGGGAGCTCACCACCTCCTTAGGCAGCCTATTCCACTGCTGGACTACTCTGACTGTGAAAATTTTATTCCTGATATCTAGCCTATATCGTTGTAGTTTAAACCCATTACTGCGTGTCCTCTCCTCTGCAGCCAACGGAAACAGCATCCTGCTCTCCTCCAAGTGACAACCTTTCCAATACTTAAAGAGGGCTATCATGTCCCCTCTGAAGCTCCTTTTCTCCAGGCTGAACATTCCCAAGTCCCTCAACCTATCTTCATAGGGCTTGGTCCCTTGGCCCCAGATCATCCTTGTTGGTCTCCTCTGTACCCTTTCAATTTTATCTACATCCTTCTTGAAGTGAGGCCTCCAGAACTGCACACAGTACTCCAGGTGTGGTCTGACCAGTGCCGTATACAATGGGACTATGACATCTTGTGATTTTGATGTGATGCCCCTGTTGATACAGCACAAAATGGCATTTGCCTTTTTTACCACTGCATTGTTGGAACCACAACAATGAGAACACACAGGTCTTTTTCGCTAGTGTTGCAGATTGTTCGTAAGAGTGTAGCGCTTTTCAAAGTGTGAATCCACTTTTCCCGATTTCCTTAGAAGCGGTACAACGAAGTGTTGCAGGAGTGTTGCAGATTGTGTGCGACGTCTTGCGGAACTGCAAATTAGTAGCGTTTACAATATGAAAGCCTTCTGCTACATAGTGTTACCTAGAAGCATATCCCCCATCTAGTAGGCATGCTTTTCATTTTTCTGACCCAGATGCAGAACTTTAAACTTATCTTTATTAAATTGCATCTTGTTCTCATTTGCCCATTTTTCCATTGTGTTCAGATCTCGTTGAACTCTGTCTCTATCTTCTGGAGTATTTGCCAGTCCTCCCAATTTGGTGTCATCTGCAAACTTGATGAGTAGTCCCTCCACCCCCTCATCTAGATCATTAATAAATATGTTAAAAAGTACCGGGCCGAGCACCGAGCCCTGAGGTACCCCGCTACTCACCTCCCTCCAGTCTGATGAAACACCATTGACAACAACTCTTTGAGTGCGGTTCTCTAACCAATTCCCTATCCACCTAACTATCTGAAAATCCAGATTGCAGTCCTTCAATTTATCCATCAGAGCATCATGGGGAACCTTATCAAAACTACAATTACCATGACCCCTTGCCAGCACGTGCTGGCAGGGCCTCATGCTAGTTGTGGTCCATGGGCATCCGAAGAGCCACAGTTTGCCACCCCTGATATAGAGGGACACCACGGAATGCAATAATATCCTATTTTCCCAATCTAAGTCTAGTTCCTAGAGTCTTGGGAAGTGGAGCTTGTAGGGATATTGTTTCCAATAGAAAAGCCTTTAAATAAGGATTTTACTTCTGTCACACAATTGTCCTGTTACTGATGATATGACTACCAAGCCCTCACTGCAACCTGGCCACCAAAAGCTGCACTTTACTGTCTCCAAGGGAATGAAAAGCAACTGTTTACCTGTATAGGGGGAAAATAGAGATGCAGGGAAATCTTGTTTCCCCTCGAGCTATTAAGATTTGGGTGTGCACCTATCAGCACAGCTTCAGCTCTTCATTTGCTTTGCTGTCCTTTTTTCAGTCACTCTGCAGAGTGACTGAAATTTGAACTAATGGGATGGAAAGCCTAGGATAGACTTTATTATGTAGCTACTTTTTTAGATGTCCTGGCTGACCGATTTGTGCAAGGCAGTATGCAAGGAACAAAACAATATAACTACACATAAAATAAACATCCAATTTTACAATATTACAAGAATAAGAAAATAGCTAAATATTGGAATTAAATGCCTTCTTTCCACAGGTCACTAAAAGTAATCTGAACCCATGGGAAAAAAACGGTTTTGTATTTAGGCAGAAGAGGAAGAAAGTCCATATCCTGAGATGACAGTCTCTTGACACCCTGAAGATTAGCAAATTTTATTGTGGCATGGATTTTGTGAAACACAGCCCATGTGCCCAATGCTACAGACTTTTATAAGCTGACTTCAGCAGATTCTCTGGAGGGACTGTGTTGAAAATTTTAAAATAAATATAAACAGCAGAGATCAAATTTCCAAGATTTTTATGTATTACACACTTATCCAAGAGATATCTGGTGGCATGTATCCTACCACTCCATTTAGCAGCATTTAAGTCTTCCTCTGAGAGTCTGGAAGAGCCATTAATGTCTGAGGAGGACTCCATGGCCACCAGTGGGAGCCTTTGCTGAGAAGGTCTGTATGTCCTTGGCTTAGGACCTTCAGGACCCCTTTCTCAGCAGATTGCAAGGAACATCGGTGGGCATACAAGAGAAGTTGGCTCTTCAACTCTATAGGGCCTAAAGCTACAAATCTAAATACACTTTCCTGGGAGCTAGACCCACGGGACAAGATGGAATTTACTTTTGAGGAAAGCTGTCCAAATTATTCACCAAGTCAGTTATGTAGCTACTAAATAAGGTTCCCTCAAGTTGACTGAACATTTCATTATGTGACACTTCCCACCGGGAAAAAAATTGCTGCAAGATATTTGCTTTCTTTTAAATAGTGATATCCGTTTGAGGTTGCCAGCTCTAGGTTGGGTGTATAGGGTGGGGAGGGTATGCTTTGGGGCAAGGAAAGACCCTTGGTGGTGTACAATTCTATAGAGTCCACCATCCAAAGCAGCCATTTTCTCTATGGGAACTGATCTCTGTAGTCTGGGATTTAGTTGTAATTTCAGAAGCTCTCCATACCCCAGCTGGAGGTTGGCATCATTAGGTCCAACTTTGACATAGCTGGCACTTTCTATGGATATAAGATTCTACTACATAATAACATCTTTGAAGAAGTAATAGTAGAAGAAGAATTGATTCTTATATGCCGCTTTTCCCTACCCAAAGGAGTCTCAAAGCGGCTTACAGTCGCCTTCCCATTCCTCTCCCCACAACAGACACCCTGTGGGGTGGGTGAGGCTGAGAGAGCCCTGATATCACTGCTTGGTCAGAACAGCTTTATCAGTGCTGTGGCGAGCCCAAGGTCACCCAGCTGATTGCATGTGGGGGAGCAGGGAATCAAACCCAGCTTGCCGGATTAGAAGTCAGCACTCTTGATCACTACACCAAGCTGGCTTGATTCTGAAGTAGTAGTACTTCCCAATCATCTTTAAACCGAGTGGGAGGAATAAAAGAGTAAGGGCAAGTGGGGAGGAGTTAGGGCGGCCCCTGTCTGGGATAAAAACTTGGGGGGCCCAATCAGGAGCCGCAAAGCGGCTCCTGATCGGCCCCCCCCAGTGTCCATTGGCCACTTGCCCGAGCCTCGCTTGCCCTGGTTGGAGAGTCACCGGACAGACAGAAGACGCTGCCTGCCCAGTGAGTCCTCCAGCCGCCCTCCTCCCACTAGGGAAAGGAGCAGGGATGCCGCGCCGAAGATGCGGCATCCCTGCTCCTTTCCTGCCCCGGGACCCTTCCTCACAAGGCTTCTGCTGGGCCGAGGCGCTCCCATGTTGTTGCGAAGGAGTGCCTGGGCCCAGCAGAAGCCTCGCCCGCCCTACGCTGCCGTTTCCAGGCTTCTGCCGGGCCCAGCCGCTTCCTTGCAGCCGCGAGGGTGCGCCTGGCCCCGGAACAAGCCACCAACCTTCTTAGGCTTCTGCAGGGCCCCGGATTCCCCTGGGCCCAGCAGACGTCCACCCAACACACACACACACACACACACACACACACTGCTATTCCCCTTGCCCAACCCACCTCACCTCTCCCTTTTACCCACACAAACACATGCACACACACACAGTGCCATCTCCCTCCCACTTCCCCCCTTCACATATACCCCTCTCCCATCCCATTCTATCTACCTCCCTGCCTGCCTTCTTCCCTTCCTTCCTTCTTCCCTTCCTCCCTTTCTCCATCTCCTTCTTCTCTCTCTCTGTCTCTCCCTCTCACTTACTTCCTCTCTTAATTCCTTGATCCCTTCCTGTTCTTCTCCCTTCTATCCATCCCTGCAAAATCCTCTTCCCCTCCTTTCTCCCTCCCACTCCTCCTCCCCTCTTCTACCTTCCTTCGCGACATTCTTCCTCCCCACGCACTAGCGCCCGCTGTATTTCCCTTCACAGCAGGCTTTATTTCTAGTACTGGAATAAAGTTAGCACGATAAAGCAGTTTTGCCAAAGGATAGCATGACTGAGCAATATCTGAAGTGGTTTCACACAAGTAACATCAATCTTCAAGGAAAGAGCTCATCAAAGTGCTATTGTATTTCAAAGCAAGCACTTTAGCTTTAGTATTATTACACATTGTGTTCATTGACAAATAGATGCAATGGTTATGCCCCTGATGACTGATACAAAATGTTTATGCCTCCAGAAAAGGCTCAGAAATGCCTGAACATGTTCTTTATTGGGGGTCGGGACCAGAAAAGGCTCTTTCAAGTCTGTTCAAGCATTTTGGAGTCAAAACAACTTTTTAGAAGAAGCGAGTGGCTAGTTCGTTAGAAATATGAATGCATATATGCTGTCTCAGATTCCTGCCCTCCATATGCCCAACTTTCTTGTGCTGGCCAAAATGTAGGCAGAATGGCCTACATGCATAGGTGGAAGTATGCTAGGAAATTTCTTCCTATGTATGAAGTGGTCATTGTGCATAAACTACATTACGCAGGTTCCAGCAAAGATATGGAAAGAAGACTGGGCACAGGGAGGGAGGGAGGGAGGGACGGAGAGAGGCCAGCATCATAATCCACATACCCCTATGCCTGAACAGGTCTCTCAAAAATCAATGAACGTGTGTTCAGCCGTCTGGATCCATTTCCTGTAAATGTCACATGTGAATTAGAAATAACACAGAAAGTGAAAGTGCAAGCCAGCACAAATAACTTCTGAACTACCATTTCATGCCTAAACTTTCTGTTTTATTTCTTTCCCGCTTTTCCAGCACTCTATTAACTCTTTCAGTGCCATTGGGCAGCCCAAGTTTCAATCACAGCCCCCATTTCCCTTCCCCTTGGCTGGACAGCTTTGTCAGCGGTGTGCACAGAATTGTTCAGAGAAAGGAGATGTTCAGCCTGAGAAATCTTTCAAGACAAAAGGGAGGAGAGAAGGACTCGTGAGTATGTTTGGCCAACACATTAAGTGGCTTATTATTGTAAACCGATATTTTGTATTGAGCTCAGAGAATATAGTGAAGCCAATGAAGACCCCCAAGCTGCACTGGTACAGTTGCATTCCTTGCACCTTGGCCCTAGCTGGAAATAGGCTGCTGCTTTAAGGGTGTTATACATTCCTGCAGATAATCAGTGCATATAGAAGGTTGGATTTATATTTGCTTGAATTCAGGTATTTGCTTAGACATGAAGATTTGTGGGTGGCATTAGATCACATTAATTTTCAGTGTAACCTACTTCACAGAGTTGTAAAGATAATGTAGGATAAAACTGCTTATGCTGCCATTTCCTTGAGGAAGGGTGGGATACAAATGTGAGAAGAAAATATGTTGATTTATATTGAGATAAAGTCTATGCATCCGATTTTTAGTTAGTTTAGCTTATATTACGGTCTTTCTATACACCAAGGGCACTTAATGCAGTTCAGAGAAGACTAAAATCTTATAATAATTAAAAAAATCAGACAATAGATACAGTATAATATCTCCCATACAACCAACTAAAATTCATCCTACTTCTGCATATTGGACACTGCTGCTTATTAGCATGATGCATTTATTTATGCCTTCTTTTTATAAAATCAGACATCTCCTTTTAGAAACCCTCTGCCATCAGCAATGTTATGATATGACGATGAAAGACGTAGGACAAAAAACAAACAAACTTTCTGAGCTTGTTATTTTTGGCAGTTCACTGGCATCACATTTACAACATCTTTCTTCAGGGTCTTCTGCCTTCCCTGGATTTCCCCCCTCCCTCTCTCCCCCCTTTTTCCTACCTCTTCACCAGCCATATTAACCCATATATGTTGACAGAATAGACAAGTCAAAGGACAGTCTGTTTCTTTAAAGTCGAGCAGAAGGGCCTAATATCGTGCTGGCACATGTCAGCACCTTCAGCCTTCCAAAAGGCAGAGAGAAATATGAAATATCCTTCCATACTATCAAAGAAAAAGAAAAACCTAGTCCTTCCAGTCCTTTATCTGTGTGCGTTTTTAAGTATAAGATGTCCATGTGGGACTCCATGTGGAGGTTTCCATGTTCATGTTGATCCAGACACTTAACTTACTACAGTTCCCACTCAACTATAGCTTTTGTCTATCAAGGTCCCACGATCCCCAGCATAGTCTTTTTGGTAGTCGAAGGAGACCCTCTTTCCTTTTTCCAACAGCAGCAGAGCTTGTTGATGATAGCCAACAACTGAAATTACAGTTTATGAAGTTTGTGGGTCTAAATGAACATGCTGGCCCCTTGAGATGTCCGTCCCCCCTTTGCAGTTTGCTTAATTCAGCAACCCTAAAGGGAATTTAGTGCATAGTTTTAGTTAGGCATTCCATTTATATCAAGAAGGCTCTTGAAAAAGAAAGAAGCCAAGCACACCACACTGTCATGACATTCCATCAGGTAACGGAATCCAGAGAGCAGTACTGATTGGTTTTCCCAAGCCATGTGATAGCCCCGAACTTTATTCAGCAGCCCTCATATAATGAAAGGCACATTGTTAAATAAGAGCAGGCCGAAGAAACTTTGAGGTGTGTATCCTTAAAGTGAAGCCCTTCCATTCCCAATGCACAGACATCTTGAAATGCTATCATCTGTCTTCATTTGTAGGAAAACATTAATTACCCAAATCCAGCAGCTTAGCTGAGAGGAATGTACAATGCAAATGACAATGGTTTATTACCTTATGCTCTGCCTCACCGGAATGGCAGAACTCACAGCCAGTACTATTATGATGGTGAGAGGAAATAAAAATCATTTCTCTGATTCTTGTTTTCCCCTCTCTCCTTGAACTATACCAAATATTCAATTACTATCTGATTTCCTCATCACATCCAACCCCAGTTTACAATCCTGGGCAGATCTTTTTCCTTGGCTGGGCCCCCTTACCTGAAGGTATGAAGTGGTGTTGCCCGGCTACTCCACACCAGCAGACTCTTCCTTCTCCATCCACCTCAGCCTGCATCTCAGAGCAACTGCATTTCTCTTCTTTCTCCCTCCCTCCTAGCTGCCTAAGCAGGAGCAGAGGAAGGAAGGGTGAAAGGGGGGGGGGAGGGGGAATGTGGAGCTGAAACTTTAATAGCACAGAGCCCCTTTTGTTTCCCAGCATATGGTATATTTCATACATACTGAAGACATTAGCCACCTATATTTTAAAAGAGTTTACTTCAAAAGTATAAATGCAGCCCATGCCCAGTTCTCTGAAAACACACTCTGGGAAGGGCTGGGAGCTTTACAAAATCCAAACACACAAAAGAAAAACAGAAAATGTGAAGATGCTTCGAAAGCCAACCAAGTTCTGTTTTTCATCCCAGTGCTGCATGCGCATGGTTTTGGGAATGATCTGTATACACCAACTCTATTTATTGCTCATCAGGCAGCTGTCTCCATATCAAACACTTTTACTACAGAAGACTGACATTGACAGTGGAGTTTTGGTTTTGCATTGCTTTGTGCTTAAGGGGATAGCCAGGTGCCACTCCCCTCTTCCTTAGCTCTATTGGAGTTAAAGAACTGATTCTACTCTGAGACTATGTATGAATGTTCCAGTCCCTAATGAAATGGGGTGAGATGTCAGAATAATTTTGGACAACACTTTAAACCACATGAGACATGATGCAGTACGATGATAAGGAACTCGCACATCTGGCAATGGTTTAGAAATATTTCAATATTTATCTTGAGTTTCAAACTCTTCCTAAGCTTACCCTGTCTCACTTTCTGGCCAAAGAACCATTTGAAAGAGCCCAGTCTATAGCCACATCTGGCAATTTCCCTCTACAGCTCTGTGAAAGAACAACCGAGATAGAAAACATTACGCATATGCAGTTCTGATGGGACCCATACTTGTTTGCTTGGCTATTTATTCCTGAATCTGGGATCTTTTGTTTTTTTCTTCAGTCTGTAGGAAAATGGAATGTATCTTTTTAGTGGCCATGCTCCTATGCCCTTAATAGCAGCCCCTACACACACACACACAAACACACACACGCTGAGCAGGTGATGTGTTGTTCCCCATTTCCCTATTAATCTCCATGCCAAGTGAAAGTTTGCCTGCTAAATTTCTCACTCACCTGGGTGGAAGCTTTGGAAACAGATGCTATGCTTTTGAAGTACATACTTTGTAACTTGGTCCATATTGTATCACTCAGGAGACGGAGATAATTGTGTGATCACTGGTGGGACCTTTTCACTAGGCAGAGCACTTTTACTAGAAAACTTTGGCTGGTTCTCTAACCCCCAGTCCTTTTGCTTAGGGAAGGGACTGTGACTCAATGGCAGAGCATCAGCTTTGCATACAGAAGGTCCCAAGCTCAATTCCTAGGGCCATTCCGCACGACTTAAATGTAGCAGAAGTCTTACCTTTGGTAAACGCTACAAATACAACGTTCTGCATGACGTCGCACACAATCTGCAACACTCCTGCAACACTCCCGCAGAAAGCGCTTCGTTGTAGCGCTTTTCGGGGAATCGGGAAAAGTGGATTCCCCCTGAAGAAACTGCTACACTTCTGTGTACATGCTGCAACACATCAGCGAAAGACATGTGCGTTCTCAATGTAGCGGTAAAAAGAAAGTCCCTCCCCCGCTCTTGCCCCGAACTTCCGGAGAAGCAATCGCCATTTTTTCCCCCTTAGACCGGAAAAAGCAACGAATGAGCGAGGCTTCTCTGGGTAAAGTCCCTAGACAGAAGTGATTTAAAGTAAAACAAAGCTCCCTAAGTTCCCAAGCACAACACAGCCCCCTGTTCGGCACTGCCCGTAATTTCGGCCACAAATCGCACCCGTGGGGGGGGGGTACTACTTGAGGAGCGTGTAAACGATTAATCGCCAGCTCCTATGCCAGCAAAAAGGTCTTTCCGATGCAATGATTGAACGCATATTCGTTTCAACGGGTGTGTTTGTTTGTTTGTTTTTTAAAGGGAAAGGGGCTTTTCAGGAGCATGAACACAACAGCCCGTTGGCTGTTCTGTTTGATTGACGGCCAGGGGCGGGAAGAGGCGCAGAAAAAAATTGCTTCCTTTGTTACGATTCCAGCGAGACCGGAAACCTGTGGGGAATTAATGAAATGCTACTGGGACTTCTGTATTCCACTAAAAATAAAGGTATGTGGAATGACGAAATTCCACTATTTAATATAGCGTTTCTGCATTCTGTGAACATTTGGCAACATTGGTCCTTGTGCAGAATGGCCCCTAATCAGATTGCGGGTGATGTGAAAGGCCACAGTGTGAGATACTGGGGAGCCTAGGCCAATCAAAGAAGACAACACTGAACTTGATGGACCAATAATCCAATTAGTTATAAAGCAGCTTAATGTGATCATGGGTTTCCATTGTTCATGTCTCAGCTCCAGTCTAAAAATTAGGAAAAATTGTGCCTCAGCTGCATTTCAGTTGCTTCCAGATGCAGTAGACTGCCACAGGACCTTCGTTCTTCCCTTGAATCTGGAGACACCCTGTGGGATGGCAGTGAAGACTGGAATTAAAAGGACTCTGATTGTTCTAGTATATGTATAATAATTTACGTGAAAGAGTATTTTGAGCTTTCTGTAGGGCTATAGCTAATTATGGGCAATAAATCAATCATACAATTGGTGTCCATATGCTGTACATACTAAGCAGAGTGAATGGCAAATTGGTGCTTTGTCCAATGTTTACTCAGTCACAAACTCTGATTTGAAATTTTAAAAGGTGGCCATAAAAAGGCTTTATAGTTCTTCAGAGCTCATAAACCTGAAGTGCCTTGGTCAGGAGTGCAGTGGGGGTGAGCAGGTACTGATTACTCAGGGGCAACAAAGCAAATTTATTACAGATTTGAATAAGTTAAATATTACAGCATTGCTAGCCCAGAGGCCTAGCTCACTGGGTAGTCTTCACAGTTGCAGAAATTAAACAAGGGAGACTTTATAGAGGATGACAGGGAAGATACTGTCACTTGTCTCCCACCTCTTTATGTAGCACTTCATTGTTTTGGCTTCCAGGATATTCTAAGAGTACATAGGCCCTGACATAGGCCCCATTGCCACCAGGACAAAAAAGGGAAAATGGATATATCTGCATTTCCTTGCCCTGGGACAATGGGGGAATGAATCTGGGATGGCTGTCACTTGCTGCTGACATAGAGCAGGACTGGGAATTTGTCCCGCCACCAGATGTGTGGTAAGGTGGGGCAAATTCCCATTGCAGAAATGGTCTGAGTGGGTCTCAAGACCTGGTGAGAGTTGTAGAGGCTGTTTTATTTTTTATATATTTTTTATATTTTTATTGTATATAAAGTGCTTACAGAAAGATGAAAAGAAAAAGAAACAACCAGCTGACAAAATAATTGTTGATACATGTAAGAGTATAGTCTGTTATTATCTTTAAAAGAACATATTCAGTTCCCATTGCATATTAGTCCTAACCTAAAAGTTACTGTTGTCTTTCTTAGCAAAGTAATTGTTAATACATATAAGAATACAATAAGAATACAATCCCAAATAATATATAGTCAGTTCCCAACTTATGTTGGCCCTAACCTAAAAGTTGCTGCTGTCTTTCTTAGGAAAGACCAGATAATTGCTCCACTGTTCGTCACATCCTTCAGGTGGTCGCAAAAGATGGAATTGTGCTCTTTTCCATGATGTATCTGCTGGCAGGTCTGTATTTGTGCTTCTTGATCCACCGAGCTCACCGGCGCCGCCTGAAACTTTTTGGGTAGAGTATTTCTTGCAGCCTTGCTGTCAGGGCCCACAAAGATGTCTCTTGATTGCTTCTTGCGTGCGGTCGCCTTTGAATAGACTCTGTATATTTTGTCAATCCGAATCTCTTCCTCCTCTAAGTAGTCTTCCAGGCTTTCGGTGATTTCCTTCCTTAGGTCTGTTTCCCCAAATTCTTCCAGAATGCCTTTGATTTTTACATTCCTAGCTTTAGATTCTACTTCCAGAGCTTCTGATTTATCTTCTGCCACTCTCTCCCCCTCCTGTTGATTAACTTCCAGACATTGGATTCTCGTTTGGTGTGTTGCCAGCTGCGTTGTGTTTTCATCAGCTATTTTTTTCAAACTGTCGATTCGGAGAGCTCTTTCTTGGTGTCTTGAATTTCCTTTTCAACCTTTTTGACTACTTTCAGTATCTCTGAGTTGCCTTCGCATAACAAACGAAAGAACTGTGCCTTAGTTAGTTTTTCCATAGCTGTAAACAGTCACAGATTACAGACAAGAGGTCTCGCGAGAGTATGGGTGATCAGAAATTATCAGTTTGTCAATCTCCATATTAAGTCAGCATCCCCCACTGAGCTCTCCTTAACAAATCTTTAAACTCTTTCTTTTGTTTGTTTTAACAAGTGTATTTAGCTAGCTTGCCTCCCGTCCTGAAGAAAGGATTCCCTTGTAAATTGGTTAGGGGGGAAGGAGGGGGGCTGGTGCCTGGCTTTAAAGAATAGGAAAGCAAAGAGAGAACTCGCAGTCTTTGTGTTGATTTCATCAGACTTCAGCTCTTGTCAATCTGGAGAAGAATGCAGGGTTTTATGCAGCTGGTCATTTCAAGCTTAGAAAATTATTTACGACAAGGACGCCATCAGGGCCCCGAGCACAGGCAGCGGTGATCCGGAGAACTCAGTCTCTGTGGATCTGTAGGACCCTTAGGATGCCGCTCCCAGTTCCTGGGGTGACCAGCGTGCAAGATTTGCGTATCCCACTCAGGTCTGCCAGGTGCATCTGCTCCTGGCCCTCTGCTTGGCTCGAGAGCTCATCACGGAACGGGCTAGCACAGCCCGATCTTCAGTCGTCTCCCATAGAGGTTGTTTTATGAACTAGGAATTGTGACCACAGTGCTATTAAATTCAACATCCATGTCAATGGAAAGTCACCCCTGAAGTCCAGAATGGATCACAGACTCTGGCAAAAGAAATGTAATTTAAGAATTATGTATGCAAAAAGAATTTGAGGAGTAGGTTGCTGAAGCATCAAGGCAAAAATATTTCCTTAAAGAAGCAGTTGAGCCTTTGGATGAGAAAGGAACAAAGGGATTGCTAAAAGAAGATGGGGAGATGAATTTTTTGCTTCTGTGTTCACTGTGGAAAGTGTAGACATGTATCTATGCCACAATCACTATTTTCAGGAAGAAAGTTTGAAGAACTGAATCAGGGCGGAGAGAACTGACAAAAAGAAAATGTTCTCCCTCCTCAAGGGCTTCTGCTGATCCTGATGGGCAAAAGGAAACACTCCTTTACAAGAAAGGGATTAAAATGTGGAATTCACTACCAGAAGATATAGTGAATATGAGATTTATAAGAGGATACTACAGATTCATGGATAAAGATCTATTAGTACTACTGGCTGTGCTGATTAAAGGAAATCTCCATGTTCAGAGTTATTATTATTATTATTATTATTATTATTTATATTTATATCCCACCACTCCCACGAAGTCTCGTGGCGGCTAACAATAAACATAAAAACCCCAATAAAACCACATAAAACAATTTTAAACAATCAAACACAACCAATCAACTTGAAAAATATTCCAAAACACAGCTGCAAGCATCCAGTTAGAATCATAGAGTTGGAAAGGGCCACACAGGCCATCTAGTCCAACCCCCTGCTCAACGCAGGATCACCCCTAACCATCCTAAAGCATCCAAGAAAAGTGTGTATCCAGCCTTTGCTTGAAGACTGCCAGTGAGGGGGGGGGGGTCACCACCTCCTTAGACAGCCTATCCCTCTGCTGAACTACTCTGACTGTGAAAATTTTTTTCCTGATATCTAGCCTATATCGTTGTACTTGAAGTTTAAACCCATTACTGCGTGTCCTCTCCTCTGCAGCCAACAGAGACAGCATTCTGCCCTCCTCCAAGTGACAACCTTTCAAATACTTAAAGAGGGCTATCATGTCCCCTCTCAACCTCCTTTTCTCCAGGTTGAACATTCCCAAGTCCCTCAACCTATCTTCATAGGGCTTGGTCCCTTGGCCCCAGATCATCCTCATCGCTCTCCTCTGTACCCTTTCAATTTTATCCACGTTCTTCTTGAAGTGAGGCCTCCAGAACTGAACACAGTACTCCAGGTGTGGTCTGACCAGTGCCGTATACAATGGGACTATGACATCTTGTGATTTTGATGTGATGCCCCTGTTGATACAGCCCAAAATTGCATTCGCCTTTTTAACCGCTGCATCACACTGCCTGCTCATGTTTAGTTTACAATCCACAAGTACTCCAAGGTCTCGTTCACACACAGTGTTACCTAGAAGCGTATCCCCCATCCAGTAAGCATGCTTTTCATTTTTCTGACCCAGATGCAGAACTTTACACTTATCTTTATTAAATTGCATCATGTTCTCATTTGCCCATTTTTCCATTGTGTTCAGATCTCGTTGAACTCTGTCTCTATCTTCTGGAGTATTTGCCAATCCTCCCAATTTGGTGTCATCTGCAAACTTGGTGAGTAGTCCCTCCAACCCCTCATCTAGATCATTAATAAATATGTTAAAAATTACCGGGCCGAGCACCGAGCCCTGAGGTACCACGCTACTCACCTCTCTCCAGTCTGATGAAACACCATTGACAACAACTCTTTGAGTGTGGTTCTCTAACCAATTCCCTATCCACCTGACTATCTGAAAATCCTGATTGCAGTCCTTCAACTTATCCATCAGAACATCATGGGGAACCTTGTCAAAAGCTTTACTAAAATCCAAGTAAATGACATCAACCGAATTTCCACGATCCAGCAAACCTATTACTTGGTCAAAAAAGGAAACCAGGTTGGTCTGGCAAGACCTGTTAGAGACCAATCCATGCTGACTTCCTTGGATCACCAAATTTTCCTCCAGATGCTTGCAGATAGCTCCCTTTAATATCTGCTCCATTATCTTCCAGTGCAGCTAAATGCCTCTCGACAACCTCTCTATCCATGTTAACCTGCCACCCAGACACTATCCTTTGGCTACTGCCATCTCTAGATGTGCCTAAACCCTTTGACCTGTGGGAAAAAACAGATGTAAAATAGGCACTAAGCCTTTCTGCTTTCTCTGCATCTTCCGTTAGAGTTTGTCCATCCGCACCCAACAGTAGGCCTATTGCCTCCTTTACTTTACATTTGCTCCTCACATAACTGAAAAATCTTTTCTTGTTACAATGGGCTTCCCTGGCCAATCTTAGCTCACTCTCAGCTTTGGCCTTTCTGATGATTGATCTACAGGGCCTAGTAACCTGTAGATACTCTTCTTTAGAGCTCAGTCCTTCCCTCAATTTCCCAAACATTTTCCTTTTCTTCATTAGTTCCTCTTGAAGTTCTCTGTTCATCCAAATAGGCTTCTTAGAGCTCCTGCAGTGTTTTCGTCTTTCTGGGATGGTCATTGATTGAGCATGCAATACTTCTTGTTTGAGTAGCACCCACCCTTCACATGCTCCCTTCCCTTCCAGCATTCTCGTCCATGGTATGACACTCATCATGCCTCTGAGTTTATTAAAGTTTGCCCTACAAAAATCCAACATCTGTGTATGGCTACAAGCTTCCTTGGCTCCCTATCTCAAAAGGAATTCTATGAGGACATGGTCACTTCCCCCTAGGGTTCCCACCTTCTTCACCTCATCCACCAACTCTTGGCTGTTGGTCAGTATTCATTATGGCTGAACCTCTTGTGGGTTCATCTACCATTTGATAAATGAAATTGTCAGCCAGGCAGGTCAGAAAGTTGCATGACTGAGGACGCCCATGATGACAAGGTCCTGCCGCTTGGATATTTTCTCAAGCTGCTCACAAAGTGCAGCATCCACATCCTCTTGTTGGTCAGGCGGTCGGTAGCAGACACCAACCACCACACTGTTTGTTTTCCCCTCGCTTATTTTCACCCAGATGCTTTCCACTGTAGATATGCTCTCCTTCACTAGAATTTCCTGACAAGTAAGCCCTTTCCTCACATACAGTGCCGCTCCTCCACCTCTTCAATCTATTCTGTTTTTTTTAACAGTTCATATCCATCCACCATTACATTCCAGTCATGAGAATCATTCCACCAAGTTTCTGTGATGCCTACTAGATCATACCTTTCCATCAGCATGAGAAGTTCCAGCTTTTCCTTCTTATTGCCCATGCTTCAGGCGTTAGTATAAAGACATCTGAATCCTTTTACTTTTGGTTCCCTATGAGCTGGCCTTGCCAGTTGGGCTGCCCCCAATCGTTCTCCTTCCTTATACTCACTATGTTGATCGTCTCTTTCCCCTTATGGCTTCAGTTTAAAGCTCTCCTGATGAATCTCCCCAGGTTCCTACCAAACACATTCTTCCCCAGCTTCGATAAGTGCAGTCCATCAGGTGCTAGTAGGCCTTCCTCAAGAAAGCCTATCCCATGGTCCCAGAAACCAAATCTCTCCTGCCGGCACCAACTACGCAGCCAGTGATTCACCTCCATTATCTTCCTCTCCCGACGCATTCCTCTTCCCTTGACAGGCAAGATTGAAGAGAATACCACTTGTGCTCTCATTTGCTTGAGCTTCCTCCCCAGATCTTGGTAGTCTTTTTTAATAGGAGCAATGGTATTCAGGGACATGTCATTCGTTTCCACATGGACCATCACAAATGGGTAGCGATCCGTAGATTTGAGGAGTTTGGGCAGCCGTTTTGAAACATCTTTAATTTTCGCCCTTGGGAAGCAACACACCTCTCAGGTCAGGTGGTCGGGCCCAGCCACATGGCGATCCATTCCTCTTAGCAGGGAGTCTCCAATTACCAGTACTCTACTTTTTTTCTTCTTCTCAACACCATTTCCTTCTATCCCCATGGCCTCTTCACTTTGTCTTACACTTTGTTTTGGGACCTCTTCCCTCGTTGACAATTTCACCTCCTCTGCAAGGGCCTGAAATCTATTCTGGAGCTCCAAAGGCCCCGAGAACCGTCTCGCTCTACGCTGTTGAGTCTTTTTCCTAACAGTCTGCAGAGTCTCCGTAATGAGGTCAATCCCCTTATCCTCTTCAGGATTGGTTGTATCCTCTTTATTCCGAGTTGCGCAGCTCTGGTCTATAAACTCCTCCCCTTTCTTAATTTGGTTCAGAGTAATAATCCTCTCTTCTAAAACCCTAATCCTTTCCTCCAAAAGTCTTACCAGCTTACACTTGGGGCAGATGTAGTCCATCTTGTCTTCAGGGAGGAAGGCAATTATGTCACATTCACTGCAGATGATGGGCTGAGTGTCCAGTTTTTCCATGCTCCAGTTTGTCTACATCCCTCTTTAACTGAGATGCTCCAAACTGAACACAGTACTTCAAGTGAGGCCGAACCAGAGCATAGTAAAGTGGTACCATCACCTCCCGTGATCTCAGCATGATACTCTGTTAGATACAGCCCAAAATCCCATTTGCCTTTTTAGCCACCAAGTCACATTGCTGACTCATGTTCAATGTGTGGTCTACTAAGACTCCTATATCCTTTTCGCA
The DNA here is from genome assembly GCF_049243985.1 of Paroedura picta. Lineage (NCBI taxonomy): Eukaryota > Metazoa > Chordata > Lepidosauria > Squamata > Gekkonidae > Paroedura > Paroedura picta. The sequence goes on from NC_135371.1 coordinate 81,704,228, forward strand.
TATGCTGCTGCCAAGACAAGTCTCCTCCATCCTGTATTGGTGTATTTGGGTTTTCCTACCTTCTTCCGCACGCTGGCCTCAACCATAAACCTGGTGGAAGAGCTCTGTCTTGCAGGCCCTGCAGAACGCAGAAAGCTCCCACAGAGCCCATAGCTCTTCCGGGAGCTCATTCCACCAGGTGGGGGCCAGGACCGAAATGGCATTGGCCCTGATCGAGGCCAGGCACGCTTCCTGGGGGCCGGGGATGACCAACAAATTTGTACCCGTGGAGCGTAAAGTCCTGCAGGGGGCATAGGGTGAAAGACAGTCCCTCAGATATGTGTGTCCCAGACCGCGGAGGGCCTTAAAGGTAAGAACCAACACCTTAAACCAGATCTGGGTAGCAACTGGTAACCAATGCAGCTGCCTCAGCACAGGCTGGATATGGGCCCTCCAAGATGTCCTAGTGAGGACCCTAGTGGCTGCATTTTGTACCAGCTGTAACTTCTGGATCAAGCTTAAGGGAAGGCCCGCATAGAGCAAGTTACAGAAATCTATTCTGGAGGTGACTGTCACATAGATCACTGTGGCCAGATGTTCAGAGGACAGGTAGGGCGATAGTAGCCGAGCTTGGCGAAAATGGAAAAATGCCTGGCTGGCTACCTTCTTGACCTGAGCTCCAGTGTTAATGAAGCATCAAGGGTCACTCCCAAATTCCTGTCCTGGGACGCGATAGCCAGTTCTGTTCCTGCCAAAGTGGGTAAACACGCTTCCAGTCCTGCCCCCCTACCCCCCAACCACAGGACCTCTGTCTTGGAGAGGTTGAGTTTCAGATGACTCTGCTCAAGCCATCCAGCTATGGCTTCCAAACATCTGGCAAATGGTTCTGGCGGCCATCCATTAGGAGATACAGCTGGGTGTCATCCACATACTGATGACAACCCAAGCCGTAACTCCACACCAGCTGGGCCAGAGGGTGCATAAAGATGTTAAACAAGGTGGGGGAGAGAACCGAGCCCTGCGGAACTCCACATGGGAGCCGCACAGGTCTTGATAACTCCTCCCCCACCGCCACCACCGCCACCCTCTGGGTCCGGTTTTGGAGAAAGGAGCGTATCCAGCACAAGGTTGTGCCCTGTATCCCCATCCCGGTGAGGCGGCTAGCTAGTAGTTCGTGGTCAACCACGTCGAACATGGCTGACAGATCTAACAGAACCAACACGGCTGAGCTGCCCCGATCCAGCTGGCGACAGAGATCATCCATCAGGGCGACCAGCACCGTCTCTACCCCGTGGCCAGATGGAAACCAGACTGGTATGGATCAAGCACCGAAGTTTCCTCCAGGAATGCCAGGAGCTGGTCCACCGCTGCCCTTTCAACTACCTTACCCAGAAACGCCAAATGCGAAACTGGGCGGTAGCTGGGTGGTAGCGGGTCCAGCAATGTTTTTTTCAGGAGAGGACAAACCATGCCCCCCTTAAGCAGCTCCAGAAACTCCCCCGATTGGAGGGAGCAGTTGACAATTTCCATGAGCTGCTCTCCTACCTGAAGGCCCCCTCCTTTGAGGAGCCAAGGCAGACAGGGATCAAGAGGGCAAGTGGTAGCCCTCACCTTCCCTAGCAGCCTGTCCACTTCGGGTAAAGAGAGCTGCCTGATACCATCAAACGTCACCTCCAAAGGTGGCCAACAAGATAGTCAACCCCTTGAATATCAGAGCTAGGAAGCAACATCAAAGAAAGGTCTTAGCCTTTGTGTCCTGTTGCTGAACCTACAAAGAAAATGGTTAGCCACTGATTGATAATGCTGGACCTGATGTGCCAATGGCCTTGATTGAGCATGGCTCTTCTTACGTTCAAATGTTCAAAAGTGTATTCATCCATAATAAAGGCTGGGAGCTGTTTTATGAGATAGCAAGTTTCACTAATTAGTGGATTGCACAAGGTTCACTTCCCCTCTTTCTGTTCTGAATAAAAATCTGTTAAAGTGAGCATGCCTGGTAAAGTTACAAAGTATTTTCATTGTCAAAAAAGGCACACTTTTCAAGGGTAAAAGTCTGACTTATATCCCCCTCCCATCAAAGGGAACTTTGTTTTCATTAGTCTGAGGAAGAGTGCTTGCACTCCAAAGCTCACGCCTTGAATGAATCTTTGTTGGTCTTAAAGGTCCCACTGGACTCGGATTTTATTGTGCTACTTCAGACCAACATGGCTACCCATTTGAATCTGTTTCCATTAGGTTAACAGTGGAGCCGATTCTGCAGGGAGAGGTTCTGTTGGGCAGTTCAGATGCTTGTTCTTGTCTTTTTTCTTTTTTTTTAAACCAACCTTATTTTGCACTGATAAAAGTCTGACTCCAGACCCAGAGACGGGTGATTCCTGCCACTGGTGGTTCCTTCTTAGTCTCCGTTTTAAGGCCCACTAAAACTCAGAAGCAGCGGTTCGCCTCCATTGAACTAGGTTCACTTGGTTCCCACCCCCAATAAAGAAGAAGAAGAAGAGTTGGTTCTTATATGCCACTTTTCCCTACCTGAAGAAGGCTCAAAGCGGCTTACAGTCGCCTTCCCATTCCTCTCCCCACAACAGACACCCTGTGGGGTGGGTGAGGCTGAGAGAGCCCTGATATCACTGTTTGGTCAGAACAGTTTTATCAGTGCTGTGGCGAGCCCAAGGTCACCCAGCTGGTTGCATGTGGGGGAGTGCAGAATTGAACCCGGCATGCCAGATTAGAAGTCCGCACTCCTAACCACTACAGCAAACTGGCTTTCGCCAGCAACATTGCAATGCCCTTGCAGTGGCAAAAGAGAAAAGCTCATTTTGCAGTGGAGAAATTCTCCCCACCCCTTAAAGGGAACTCTGTTTTCATTAGGGTAACAATGGAGTTGATCCTGTAGAGTGTATTCCCCACAGGATCAGCTCCTTCACATTCTCCATTGGAAAGATCAGCTGATTGTTTTTAATGTACTGCTTGGCATGCCTGTATGGTGGTTTTGTTGTTCACTATCCCAAGTTGGCCCTCTGAGAGGGGCAGTATACAAATCAAATTACAATCAAATTACAAACAAACAAACAAACAAACATACATACATACATTCATACATACATACATACAGGCAGATGGCTCAGGGAACTTTGGTGGGGGTGGGAGGGCAGTAGGCAGGGTTAACACAGGATAAACACAAAATGGCAGTGCAGTGGGTAAACAAATTCATCACTTAGAAACTAGGGGTCAAGATCCAAAACATCACTTGGGAATTCATCACTTAGAAACTAGGAGTCAAGATCCAAAACATCACTTGGGAATTAATCACTTAGAAACTAGGAGTCAAGATCCAAAACATCACTTGGGAATTCATCACTTAGAAACTAGGGGTCAAGATCCAAAACATCACTTGGGAATTCATCACTTAGAAACTAGGGGTCAAGATCCAAAACATCACTTGGGAATTCATCACTTAGAAACTAGGGGTCAAGATCCAAAACATCACTTGGGAATTCATCACTTAGAAACTAGGGGTCAAGATCCAAAACATCACTTGGGAATTCATCACTTAGAAACTAGGAGTCAAGATCCAAAACAAGAAATAAATAGCTGAAAGAGAAAATCCAGGGTGAGGGAGTACAGAATTCATATCTACTCCTGAGGCAAAATTTTGTGTGGAAATTTTTGCATTCTTTGTTATTTTGAGAATGGTTTGCTCTTGTGCAGAAATGGTCTTAGAGTACTACCCAGAAATGACATTGCATCTTCCCCAAACTCTACTCTCCCCTTGCACTGCCACTACATTTCCCAACATTAACTGAAGCTGAGTTGGGAACCATAGGCCTGACTCATGCATTTTAACTTGATGTGGTCCATTTGTGACATTTTAGAAATGTATTGGAAACTTTCATTACTTATGAAATTGTATGACTGGGATGGGTTCGTGTCTTGGCATACATTTGTACTGAGCCAGAGAAAGGATCCTTTGGTGCTGATACAAAATACCAAATTTATGCAAATATACAGAAGAGTTTGGGAACAATCACATAGCTCATATATCCTGGGTAACTGATAGCATTATTATGTGATGGTACTTTGAGTTCAGTGAGCTCTAAACCCATGGAAATCGCAAGTTGCAGACCAAATAGGCAATAAATTCACTTTAGATTTCGAAACAGCCACTTCTGAGGGCAAACACATCAATGTTATTGTAGCCAGAGGTATTAAACTCACACCCAAGGTCTAATCCAGGTTCATCATGGTGGCTATTTAACATCTCAAGGAGCTGATATCTAGAAATGTGATTATTAACCAGCCCAAATGCTTTCTTTGTTTCTTGTCTAAATCTGATGATTTTAATAACAGTCTCACTAATGCAAAGCTAAACTTTAAATGTTCTACACATGTTTTGAGTACTGTTGGTCTGGGCACAAACACTTGGCTTCTAGTTCCAATGTGATTTACAAACAAAAAAGAGCTGGGTGGTCTTTGACTTCAGTCTTATTCATGTATACTGCACTGTAATCATGTAGTTTGGGAAGATTGTCAGTCTTTGATTAAGAGAGTCTTCTGGAACTTTAATATTGAATGTTGCTGCAGGCTTACATCCGAGAAGATTGACAAAGTGGGAGTGCAGAACTCTTACAACTCATGGGATACTGTGTTGCAAGTGTAATGCTAATGAGTCCAAACAAGGAAAAGTTAGTTTGTTGCAGCAAGAAACAAATCAAATCTGACTCAAGATTCACAGTATTCAGAAATCACTGAGAGAAATGTCATTCTCTGGTCCTGGGATTCTCTATTACTGACTGTGATAGTCACTGTCTTTTTAATAAAAGAATTTTAAAGGGAGACATCAGCATGAAACTGCTAAAATAGAACTATTTCTTCTGTCCTATCCCCCATTGATGCACGACTTGTCCAGAACATTTTCATGACTAGAAGGCATAAGCACATGGAAAATCCACACATTGTCCAATTCACATGAGATGGCAATTGTGGTTGCTAACTCCTGGTTTGCATCTGTAGCAGAATTGTTACCGATCTTAGCTATATTTGGAACAGAATCACAGAATCATAGAGTTGGAAGGGGCCATACAGGCCATCCACGCAGGATCAGCCCTAAGCATCCAAGAAAAGTGTGTATCCAACCTTTGCTTGAAGACTGCCAGTGAGGGGGAGCTCACCACCTCCTTAGGCAGCCTATTCCACTGCTGAACTACTCTGACTGTGAATTTTTTTCCCCTGATATCTAGCCTATATCGTTGTACTTGAAGTTTAAACCCATTACTGCGTGTCCTCTCCTCTGCAGCCAACGGAAACAGCATCCTGCCCTCCTCCAAGTGACAACCTTTCAAATACTTAAAGAGGGCTATCATGTCCCCTCTCAACTTCCTTTTCTCCAGGCTGAACATTCCCAAGTCCCTCAACCTGTCTTCATAGGGCTTGGTCCCTTGGCCCCAGATCATCCTCATCGCTCTCCTCTGTACCCTTTCAATTTTATCCACGTTCTTCTTGAAGTGAGGCCTCCAGAACTGCACACAGTACTCCAGGTGTGGTCTGACCAGTGCCGTATACAATGGGACTATGACATCTTGTGATTTTGATGTGATGCCCCTGTTGATACAGCCCAAAATGGCATTCACCTTTTTTACCGCTGCATCACACTGCCTGCTCATGTTTAGCTTACAATCCACAAGTACCCCAAGGTCTCGTTCACACACAGGGTGTTTCCGCACAATGACCAATTTTGCCAATTGGTTCCACAAAGTGGAAACACTATTTTAAAAAGTGGAATCTCGGTGTTACGCATACCTGCATTTGTAGTGGAATCCAGTAGCGTTTAATTTGTTCCCCACAGGTTTCCAGTCTCGCAAGAATCGCTAGAAAGGAAGCGATTTTTTCTGTGCTAGGTCCCACCCCTGGCCGTCAATCAAACGAATAGCCAATGGGTGGTTGTTATCATGCTCCGGAAAAGCCCATTTCCCCTTAAGCACATTTTTTAAAACACACACACGCTGCAACGAATATGCGTTGATTCGTTGCAATGGAGGGACTCATCTAGCTGGCTTGTGAGCTGGCGATTCATCATTACCATGCTCCCCTGAGTGAAAAAAAAATCTATCCCCCCGCACGGGCGTGATTTTTGGCCGAAAATAAAGGGAACTTGCAAACAGGGCTGTGTTGTGCTTGGGGACTTAGGGGAGCTTTAAAGCACTTCTGTAGAGGGACTGCCGTAGAAGCCTCGCTGGGTGAATGAAGCCTCGCTGGTGCGTTGCTTTCCTTGCTCGTTCCGAGGAAAAGAAAATGGCGATCGCTTCACTGGAAGTTCAGAGGAGAGAGCCAGGGGGAGGGTCTTTGTTGGAACTGCAACAATGAGAACGCACAGGTCTTTTTCGCTAGTGTTGAAGATTGTTCGTAAGAGTGTAGCGCTTTTCAAAGTGTGAAGCCACTTTTCCCGATTTCCCTAGAAGCGGTACAATGAATCGCTTTTTGCGGAAGTGTTGCAGGAGTATTGCAGATTGTGTGTGACGTCTTGCGAAACTGCAAATTAGTAGCGTTTACAATATGAAAGCCTTCTGCTACATTAAATTCGTGCGGAATGGCCCACAGTGTTACCTAGAAGCATATCCCCCATCCAGTAGGCATGCTTTTCATTTTTCTGACCCAGATGCAGAACTTTAAACTTATTTTTATTAATTTGCATCTTGTTCTCATTTGCCCATTTTTCCATTGTGTTCAGATCTCGTTGAACTCTGTCTCTATCTTCTGGAGTATTTGCCAATCCTCCCAATTTGGTGTCATCTGCAATTTATTAAGGTAGAGCTAAGAATTAATGATGGGGGCCAGTATTTTCAGGGTTTGCACAGAATTAGCTGTGGTAACTCACTACTCCCCTTTTAAATCTTTTCTCCACACATGTGCTGCTGTTAAAGTGTTACAATATTACTGCATGCCTTGCTATTATAGAAATTATTGCCACGTGTTTCTTACAGCACTGTAAAAGCCCTCAGGTAGAACATCAGGAAAATAGCACCTATGAAGCCATGAAGGCAGAGAAATGTCACTGGTGTGAGTAGGACAATTGCAGGGCTGGAAAAAGCAAACCATTCCTTCCAGACGGTGTGCTAATGCTCTTGAACTGCATTCTTTCCAGAAAGATCAGAGCAAAGCAGACGTATGGGGGGGAAAGCTTATTGAGAATGTGGGAAACCTGGAAACAGGGTGATTACAGTACAACATCCTGCGGAAGTTCATGGGGGGGGGGCACTGCAGTTTGTATGCCAAGGTGGGGGGGGGGAACTCCATGCAAAAGCAGCTTGGGTTGGGTTGCCCCATGCATTTTTAGACTGACTCACAAAGAGTTTGTGGCTCTGTAATATTCTTTGTTTCTCTTATATAATGTTTTGACAGATCAGTCAACATTGAACATATCAGCCCAAATTATCAGCATGAAGGAATCACACAGCAGATAAACAATGAAGCTCTGGGCAGAGTTAGATCTTTCCAAGCACATTGATTTTAATGGGAAGGGTGTAAATCTGATCAGGATTGCAGAACAATATACATACAGAAAAAACATTTCATTGAAGAAACACACACAATATTCATTATTTTCAGAGAGATTTTATCAATAACAATGTGGCTTTGTGTGGTTCGTAAGCTGCATTCTTTTAGTTAGCAATGTACAATGTGTATCAGTGTCATCAATCCAGCCTGCTATATAATTGGATTTTGTGGTCTTAAAAGTGTGAGGCACATGAAAACACAGGAAGTTAATACATCCTGCCTAGCCAAGTTTTTCATGTCCCTTGACTGGTTCAGGGAATGCTGTTCTGTCCTACTTATCCACATTGAGGAAACCTAAATTTGCTACTTCTTAAGTTGACTGGCAGTGCTAAGGTACAATGCTTATTTCCCACAGAAACCCAGTGATGTGGGATCACATCTCTGCTCAGATCACAATTTGACTGCAAATTGTGAGCAACTATCTTGAATGTTCAGGACAACTTGCTTTTGATCAGGCATTCATAATAGTTCTTTGCAGATGCATGGACTTACTTTGTTTTCTCAGAGTTGTCTGTGTCCTGCCCTCTCCTACAAGCTATGAGCCTTAGAGTCTGTGTTATGCGTGGACCAATGGTAGCTGGGCACTGCATGCCAGTCCATCATACATAACAGCTGAGCAGCAGAATATACTAAATATTAACTAATGTTTATTACTATTCATGTTTTAAATATTAATTATACACTATTGCACAGGTCCAATACATATTGACACATGGATAAAGTGACTTAATACAAAGGGCCAAATATGTTTCAACCGATCTTGGGGTCTTCCTCAGTGGTCTGATATTTATTTACTTGTTTACTTATATACCGCTCTACCTTGAGGCTCAGGATAGCTTACAAAGAACATAAATTGTATGATAAAATGCAATGTTGTATGATAACAATGTCATTAATGCGGCATCGTCAACACAACCATAAGATAACATATGTGATTATTCACAGAACATTTAATCTCAGCAACGTTACAGTCGCACTCCCGTAAATTGAGTGTATCTGGATGGGAGGGGGTTCTGGGAGCCCAATATGTGTTGCCGCTGACCTCAAATAATGCCTGGTGGAAGAGCTCCGTTTTGCAGGCCCTGCGGAACTGTGGCACCTCGTACAGGGCCTGGGTCTCTTTTGAGTGCTCAGTGCACTGAAACAGTGTTGCAATAAGGACTATAAAGTGGCAAAACAAAGAAAAGGCTCCACTAGTCTGCAGATAACTCTCTTAGTTCCTCATGCAAAATATTTATTTTCCAAAATTCTACCCAGATTATTGCCTATGAATTCTCATATGTCTCGTATAATGTAGTAAACATAGTGTATGATTAAATTGATTTTTAAAAATCTTAAATGTGCACATGAATAATAATAAATATTTGTATTTTAACATCTGTAAACCGCTCCGCGCGAGCGGTAGGAATAAAAGGTTAAGCGCAATGTGGGAAAAGAAAGGGGCGGGGCGAGTCCGGGATAAAAACTCGCAGGGCACAATCAGGAGCCACGAAGCAGCTCCTGATTGGCCCCTCTGATTGTCAGTCTGGGAGGTGAGGGCCTACACTGCCCGGAAAGGAGCAGTGTCGAAGACACGGCGGCCCTGCTCTTGTCACTCCGAGAGGTGAGGGGGCCGGGGGAAGAGCCTTCGCTGCCCGGTGGCAGAACCGGGACATCGGGGGGGAGCCCAAAGGAGCAGGCCCGCCTTGTCAGAGACACGGCGGACCTGCTCCTTTTGCCACCCAGAAGCTGGGACCTGAGGGGGGGAAGAAGCTGGGACCTTCCAGCCTGGCCTCCTGGGAACGACTTTAGCCTGGGTGGGGGGAGGAAAAGGCTTCCCCAGGCAGTCGGGAGCATGATCGCTGCCTCGGAGAGCCAGTGATTGCACTCCCGGGCGCCTGGGAAAGGCTTTAGCCTGGGGGAGGGGAGGAGAAAGGCCTTCCCAGGCACCCGGGAGCGTGATCGCCAGCTCTCCTAGGCGTTGATTATGCTTCCAGGCACCTGGGAAAGGCTTTAGACCAAAACTGTATTGCAAATGAGGTTGCACTACAGATCTGTACTGGGGCATTAAAATATTGGCCGTTTTATTCTTAATCCCTTTCCGATTATCTTTTCCCTTTTCATCCTTGGACTTCCAAGGGGTACAATCTAGCTAGGTTAAATTAAGGACTACAGCATCTCATCACCTTGAACAAACTAGCATCTCCCCTCTTTCCATATGAATAAGTACGTGATGGGATCAGTTCAGGTTTAGGAGCAAGGCTAGCGCCCGCTGTATTCTTTTTACAGCGGGCTTAATTACTAGTTTAGTATATTTTGCTGATGAGCCTCTAAGCTTCCTATCTTGTATATACACATTGGGTTATTTTGTTCCTTCTTTTGTTTTCCTCCCTCCCTCCAAGTCATCTGACAAGGAAAAAATGCTAACCCACTACTAAAGAGGTTTGTTCTTTGCTTGTCTTGATCCTATTGGGGTGACAGAGAAGCAAAGTACATGGTCTGCTTCTTTAGAACTCCAGCCCTGCCTACTTTGTTTGCCTGACTCCCAAAGTTAAGCAGGGCTATCAAGCATTTTAAATTAGACTGCAAATACTTGATGTTTTGCACTGCTGTTGATGAACTATAGTTCAAGCCATTAAATTCTGAACATGCACCAAATTATGAATTCTGCTGACAGGATTCCATAAAATGCAAAACATAGTTGGCTTTAAATGATGCATGACCTGCTCACATTGATCCTGGGGGCATGCTTAATCCCAGCAAGCCAGCAAATCCTGAGCATTTTCTAGTATAAGAACCCAGCCAGCTGCCATGCTGAATGTTACCCACTGTTTTTATGTATGTATATGTGTGTATGTGTGTATGTATGTATTTACTAGCAAGAAAGCCCCGCTGCAGCCATAAATGCAGGGGGTGCTAGTGGGGCAGTGGGGAAGGGGAGCAGCACGTGCGAGGAGAGGCAGCCCTGGCGAGGCATGGAGCAGCCTCCCTGCCCCTTTACATGGCCAAGACGCATGGATGAATGTGCAGCGGCCTTGGGGCCGGTGCTCCTTGGTGTTGCTGCTGCCACCTCACAGCCTCCAGAGGCATCTTGCTGCCACAGCTGCCTCACCGCCTCGCAGGCTCCACCGTGGCCTCACTGCCTGTGCCATCTCTCCACCTTTATGTCTTCGCTGCCGCCTAGGTGCCACCATTGCTGGCTGGGTACAGCGGTGGGCCAGGCAGGGCTCGGCAGCGGCTGAAGAGTGTGTGGCTGAGAGGCAACATGTGTGACTCACAGCCGGGTTTGGGGGGCAGCCACTCCAGGCTGGCCACGCCCAGATTGGCCCATGGAGCGGAAGAGGTGTCTGGACACCTGGAAAGGGCCTGGACACCACTCCACCCATAGTGGCTCTTCTCAATTAAATAGAAGAGCCACTATGTGGTACAGATATCTTCATTTTCCTGCCAGTGGGGACTCAAAGCAGCTTATCCTTCTCTCCTCCATTATAACTCAGAAACAACCCTGTGAAATAGGTGAGGCTGAGGAATTGTGGATGGCCCAAGGTCACTCAGTGGGCTTCAGTGGCAGAGTGGGGTTTCAAACATAGGTGCCTGATGTAGTGAACCCATTACTTGTTGTGAGCACAGGGCATGACGGACCCAAGAGAAAATGGGCACGGAATGCAAAGTATATTCTATTTTCCAACATGTTCTTTGAGAAAAATGAAGCATCACTAGGCCTGACTGATTCTGCACTTATGGATATTTTGATCTGGTAGCAGCCAAGTGTTTGGGGCAGGTTTTCTACGGATGACATCAGAACAATAATAGCAGTTATATGTGTACATGTTAAATTCTTCAAGATCCCAAAAGAGTCCATCAAAAGATGTCAGTATGAAGAAACTTTTCACCTAACTGGAATATGAGCCTGTGTTCGGATTTTAACAAAGATTGTAATTAAGAAATAACTTTGCACATTTTAGGATTGCCTGACTTCAGGTGGCAGCTGAAGATCTGGAATTGCATCTGATCTCCAGGTGACAGAGACCAGAGTTGGGTCTACATTTATCCTCACCCAGCCCAAATAAACCCCTTTCCTCTGCACTGTATTCGATTTCGATTTTGATTTTGGACGCTTTAAGTTTTCCCTCTGCAACATCCATGATTGATCTGCGGTGACACTGCCTTCCCCCTGCAATATCCAGGAGTGGATATGTTGCTATATTTGAAAAACCACCTTTGAAAGCTCCCAGTACAGTGTAGATCTTCTGCATTTTGCTGGATGAACTTCCTGCAATGCTGACATAGAGAAGCAGTCTGTCCCTGAATGGCTGGGCATCAGTTCAAAGACTTCCTGTCTCCTGGTTGTAAGGCTTCCCTCCCAAGTCTTATTTTTGCCCTGTTTTAAAGTGACTGCACTCCAGAAGCCCACACTTCTCTCAGCAGGGATTTGCCTCGTTCTCTGAGAGGCTGTTACTGGCTCCCCCCTCCCCTCCCCCATTCATGAAAAGAAAGATGCAAGCAGCATCAGCTGCACTCGGCTCCTCCCCTGGCTTGCTCTGGCTAATAAAGCACTCTTTAATGCCGCTGGACTTCACCCCCCCCACTCGTTCAGGAAAAGAAACATAAACAAGTAGCTTCTTAGCCATCTTTCTCCTCCCCCCTCTGAGCTTCCCCTATCAAGTGCAGAATACTTTCTGTTTCAATTCGGGGGGGGGAGGGAGGAAGATTGAGCTGGATTCAGCAGGATTGACAATGGAAAGAACAAAGTAAGTGCAGAACCAGCCCAGATCTCCCGGAGAACATGTGGCCACTTTGGACAGGAGACCCTATGATATACACTACTGAATTTCCTCCCCTTCCCAAACCCTGTCCTCCTCTGGCTCTGCCCCCAAAATCCCCAGTTTTTTCCCAACATGGAGCTGGCAACCTTATGACATTTTACATGTGAGACAGGAGCTTCTGAGATTTCTCAAGTCAAACACCTTATTGGAGGCCTGTATCTGCTGACTGCAGCGGTACTTTTGTTTTCAGGGAAAGCCCAGATTATTTTTTTAATTTTTCAGAAAAGCACGCCTTTGCTATAAAGCCACATGAAACAGGGTCAATAAACTGTAAATGTAAAAGGCCTCTGCTTCCCTTCCAAGCAGACCTGGGTTTAATAGCTTTCACAGACAATTTATATCTAGAAACTGGAAAACAATATTTATTATTTCTGTGCCTCCTTTCTACCCAAACTGGATGCCCAAGATGGTGAACATCAAACATTAAAACAACATTTAGAACATTTAAAATAAAGCATGTATACAGTAACTCAATAGAAATATGTCAACATCCATAACGTCCTTCTAGTTGTTGTGAGCCCTTCAGCAGCATTCAGTGCTGCTAATTGTTGTTGTTGTTGTTGTTGTTGTTGTTGTTGTTGTTGTTATTATTATTATTATTATTATTATTATTATTTAATTTTTAGACCGCCCTTCTCCAAATAGGTCTCAGGGCGATTTACAACATAAATAGTTAAAACACAATAAAATCCCCATAAAAACCCCAATTAACATCAACAAGTCACATATAACATATAGCGGCGGTGGTCACAATTCTGATCTTCGTTACCTGAGTTCCCCCCAAGTTCAGCCTGGTGGAGAGAATAATATTCAGAAGAGGGTGGCACCAATACAATAGATCTAACAATGATCTCGATGTTAGAGATCTCAATATTGGAGGGGATCCTCTGATGGATTAGTGGGAGAGCTGCCCTGGCCTCAACCATATGCCTGGCGGAAGAGCTCCATCTTGCAGGCCCTGTGGAAAGCTGGTAGATCCCACAGGGCCCTTAGCTCTTCTGGGAGCTCATTCCACCAGGTTGGGGCCAGGACTGAAAAGGCCCTGGCCCGGGTCGAGGCCAGGTGAACATCCCGTGGGCCTGGGACAACCAGTAAATTCATACCCACAGAGCGGAGTGCTCTGCGGGGGGCATAAGCAACCAAGCGGTCCCGCAGGTAGACGGGACCCAGGTCGCGTATAGCCTTAAAGGTCAATACCAATACCTTGAATCTGATTCGGAAACAGACTGGTAACCAGTGCAGATGACGAAGCACCGGCTGAATGTGGGCCCTCAAAGGTGTTCTAGTGAGGACCCTGGCAGCCCCATTTTGGACCAGCTGTAACTTCCGAGTCAAAGACAAGGGAAGGCCCGCGTAGAGCGAGTTACAGAAGTCTAATCTGGAAGTAATTGTTACATTGTTTGACTGTTGAACAGGTCTGACAAGAGTAAGGGTCCTGCCTTTGATTTTTTTAATTAACCTGTCCCAGAAGATGATATTGAATGATTTCCCTCCCCCCAAACTGAAAATAAACTGACTTGTGGAATACTGCAGGGCATATTATCCCACCAGTTCTATTTAATACCTTCACCAAGTTTCTGGAAGTAATCATCCCTCTTGTCTGGGTTCAACTTTAATTTGTTTGCTTTTTTCTTTTCTATAATCGCGCTCAGACATCTTCTAGGATGACCAAGTCTGCAGCTCCTCAGTTTGACAGAAAAGAAAAACAGAACTGGGAGTGATCAAACACATGACATCCAGTTTTGGTTTTTCTTTTCTTTCACAACAAAGGGGGGCAGACAATTACCTAGGAGGTGTCTCTCTAGCGGAGGTAAAAGACAGCTGAATTCTGACAAGGATGTAATTATGGTGATCGACATGGTTTGGGTGAAGGGAAACTGTCTCTGCTCATATAATGGAATTTCATTTTCTCCAATGGGAGAGAGGAAATAAAATGAATAGTTTTCTTCTGGTTCAGTGCCATTAATAATAGTGGAGAAAATTCAGCCAGGTGATGGGAATGTATCTAATACAGCATATGACATGCGTGGCTAAACTGTGGCTCTCCAGTTGTCCATGGACTACAATTACCATGAGCCAGCAAAATTTGGCCACCATTGGAATATGACATCAATACTTTGTGAATTTCTCTGTAGACTGGCAAGTTCCCAGGCACAATTTGAGATACTGGTTATTTCCTATAACTATCTAGTCTAAGTCCTTGCCCATCTGGGTATTAAAGTAAGGCTTTGCTCCATAGATTTCATATAATTATGTAGAGAGGACACAAAACAGACTTCCTCAACCACAGCAGCCACTAATGGACATCCCTCTCAAGGGCACCCTCCCTAACCCAACATTATAGACTTTTGAGGAAGACAAAGAGGCTTTGATGAAATATTTGGCTTGTTTTGTTTTGTTGTGGTTTTGGTCTTAATTGCCACACATCTATTTGAATGGTTAGTTGTTTCTAGTTGTTTTATGACTCTGAGCCACTCTGGGCCTCCAGAAAGGATGGGAAAGCAGAATATGACTGGAATGTTTCAACAGCATGTGGAAATATACTTATGCCCACACCTGTATTTGGGGGCTTCAGGAAAGATGAAAAGCACATGAGATCTCCCTTGATTATTACAATTTCAGGGTTGAAGTTGGAATACTCACCCAAACACTGTTCTGTGGTTCAAGTTAGCACCAAGTCAGGTCTCTCACATCCTTTTTCAGAGAGGGGATGAGAAGGAAAATAGATGGCAATGTATCTATTTTTCAAGAAGGCAAAAAAAGAAAAGTAATGTAAAACAAAATGAAACCTTAGCTCTGCCTTGAAATCTAAGCTGCTGGGTTAAAAGATGATGTGCGTAGCCATGATGACCTCATGTTAAATATTATGTATAAGTCCCAGTATGACCTGACCTCCCCTCCCCATTTCCTTTGTCAGTGGAGTCAGCAAAAGCTATCACAGTTCCACAAGGTCTGTAAAATGGAGCTCTTGTGCCAAGACTTTGGTTGAGGTCAAGGGGGGGGGGACAGATCTTGCCCCCATCAGGTGCAGCCAGGCCATCAGCCTTACCTTCCCCCCCAAGGCAGGAACGACCATCTGGAGAGTGGAGGTAGGGGTTTCTCACCACTGGACAAATTGATTAGGGGACTGTGAAGGGGTTTTAATGGGTGTTTTATTGCGGGATAATTATCTGTAACCTGCCATGAACCGTTCTTCGGGAGTGGCGAGCTAAAAATATAAATATAAAATAAAAATACAAAGACATAAAGATGCAGACAGATTGAAATGCAAGCTTTGTCAAATCTTGTCAATTCACGATATGAGTAAATATAATTATGCACCACCTATTGAATTCTCCCCTCTTAAAAAAAATAATGTAATGAAGAGGGTTCTACTTGCTTGGTGTAGTGGTGAAGAGTGGCAGCTTCTAGTCTGGTGAGCCAGATTTGATTCACTGCTCCTCAACATGCAGCCAGATGGGTAACCTTGGGCTAGTCACAGTCTCGATAATACTGTTCTCACAGAACTGTTCTGAGAGAGCTCTGTCAGCCCCACCTACCTCACAGGGTATCTGTTGTGGGGAGACGAAGGGAAGATAATTATAAGCCACTTTGATAAGTGACCAGATTTTAACATTGGTAAAGCGGGAAACCATTGACTGGGGGGGAGGGGGTTCTTGATTTAAAATTTGGTCTATATGGAGCAATACAAAGTTTCATAGAATGCAAAAATAATATGTAATATATATTTTTTAAAATTTCAACATAAGTACAATTTGCCAGGTACCCCCAGATGTCCCTCCATAAGTGGGACAATCTGGTCACCTTACACTTTGATGGGTATTGAAAAGCAAGATATAAAACCCAACACTTCCTCTTCCTAGCTTGCCTGATCACAGTATCCAGCATTTCCTACAGTGCTGGCTGTTTCTAATGAAATACACAGAAATCTGCATATGTGTGTTTTTATATGTTATAGAGTTAGCTCAAGTCATAGACAGACAGACTTTGGTTAGTTATCTTTAACTGCTCCTGCGGAGTGGATAAAATAAAGCCCTAAGGACCATTGGGGAGGAGTTAGGGTGGGTTCTGTCCGTGATAAAAACTCGGAGGGGCAAATCAGGAGCTGCGAAGCTCCTGGGCAGACCAAAATTCCATTCACCCAGCCCTGTCTGGCTGCGAGTCTGCTCCTGAACACCGCAGGAAGAGGAGGTCAATAGGGCTGCCAAGGGGAATGAGAACAGAGGCTGCACCAGACCTTTTTGCCCCAAGGCTGCCCTAACTATCATGTCCAACTGCAAATTGCCTCAGAACCCTGACAGAGCTGGCAGGAGGCTGCAGAGTGCGTTCCCTCCCCCTTCCTTCAGGCCTGCTGCGAAGGAGCCTCTGACAGGCCCTGACTGAGGGGAGGGAGGCATTTCCAAAAGCAATGCAGGGGAGCCTGAGGGCATTCCTTTTGGGGGGGGGGACTCTCCCCTTCTGCCAAACAGTTGGCTGACAGGGAAGCCACAGAAAAGCCCGTTCTCACTTAAAATACTGCTCTGCCCGGAGGTTAGACACAGCCAAGCCATGTGTCTTTCTTCTTTGCAACTCTCTGCAGATTTGACGTGACTACACAGCATTATTCTGCAGAAGAAACTGGCTTTTTTGTCTCCTGATTCATCTGTACAACAACCGTGTGCAGTAGGCCTCAAGTCTTTCAATTCAACAACAACCTGTGTGGGAGGCCTTAAATGTTTCTTCTCTGCCAGAACCCTGTCTAGTCCTTTCGGCCTGGGGAGCTGATCTTTACAGGTGAGCTGTAATTGCAGGAGCTCTCCAGGCCCCACCTGGAGGTTGGCTACCCCTGGGTTGGAAATATTCCTGGAGATTTGGAGTTGGGACTTCAAAATTGTACAATGCCTCAGAGTCCAGCCTTCAAAGGAGCCATTTTTCCCGCAGTTGGGAGGGAGTGGTGCAGGGGTATCTCTCCTGGGCTATGGGTTATGACCAGCCCTTAACAGCCACTGTTTGTATTCTGGGGCGCAGACAGGCAGACCAGCATCACTCCTGTGAGTCTGGAAAGTGCAGGAAGATCGAAATAAATATTTACAGCCTGAAACTGTAAATAGAGAACAAGTAAATGTCTGGAGACACATGGTAACTTAAATGACTTATTGGCCTGGCAAATAAAAAAACAGTATAAAAAACCTTACTAAGGTGAAGACTGCTGTGCACAGAGAGTCTTCCTCTTAGGGTTGCCAGCTTCCCTGTGAGGCTCGCTACCCCACCTCCCTCATGGGGAGTTTGCTATGGGGAGAGAAAGGGAAGACAATTGCAAAATGCTTTGAGACACCTGAGGCCTGCTGGGTCACTGCAGCCCATTCCCAGTTCTCTCATATCTCTCACAACCCCACATACCTCACAGGTTGACTATTGTGGAGAGACGAATGGAAAAGGTGTTTGTAAACCGCTTTGAGACTCCTTTGGGTAGTAAGCAATAGGGTACAAAAATCCGTTCTTCTAAGGAGCAACCATGAAAGAAGCATGTGGGCACATAACATTTTATCAACAGTGAAAAAATAGAAAAGAAGGAACAGGGTGGACACCTGTGTACTGTGACTACCCCATGTGTATTAGGGCAGAGGGGCATTTTGGTGAATGTGGCCTAATTCACACAAGAAGGGAAATGACGCAGAACTGGGAGGAATTGGTTGCCATGTAATCTTCCCCTAAGAAGAGTCTTCAATCTGATTTTCCCTTCACATATCTGAGGACAGGGCTCTGGAAAGCTCATCTGTAACCACTATGCCACATTTCCCAAAGGTCAGTCCTCTCCCACACTCAATGAACATTCCACACCACAGTCTCTTGATACCCATATCTCCACACCCATACCCTCATTTGCCACCACGCTGCCACAACCTCCTACACAACACACACATTCAACCCCATGCCCTTACAAACTGGACAACTCCTCCCCTTCCTCTTCCCACTGCCAAGCTCTAGCGCCCGTTGTATTCTCCTTCATAGATTTCTAAGCTAATAGCAGACAGAGGCTTAGATGTAAAAGAATGTCTCACCACTGCAGGGTAGCCTAAGAGCATTTCAAAGCTTCTGGTGAATTCTCTTCACCTTATCTGTCCCACAGATCCTTGGCTTTGGTTGCATTAGTGGAAGTCTGCAGAACTGGCAGGAAAAGTCTGGACAGCCAAGTTTGTAGTGGGAATTGTGAGACTATGGATAGAATGTGAGGAAATGGTGGGGTGTGGGCTCTCTAATCAGCTGATTTGGGAAACAAGGGGCAGGAGGGGGAGGAGTATGTCCTTGCCAGTGTTTTGGCTGCTACAGTGTGAACCTGCATCAATTTACTGCTTATCTTTCAGACCATTTTATGTTTTCATTAAAGAAACATAGCCTTCAGGGGAAAAAAGTCTTGATAAAATACCCCTTTGGCATTGTGAAAAATGCTAAATGCCTCTAATCAGCCAGCTGTCTCGTCACATCAGGACTCACATATTTCTGGGGTGAGCTACTTTTGTCTGACAAAGAAATATAAAACAGCAGCTCCTGATGATGGGACTAAACTATTTGGGGCTGGCTTCATTGTGAGATCTCTCTCTCTCACACACACACACAACTTGAACACAGTGCAAGGCTCAGTTTTACACCTCTGACAAAAGAGAGGATATTCTTGTTGTTGTTTTGTATTCTATAGTGTTCAGTGAATTCTGAAGCCATTAAGTCAAGAGCTTTGCTCCTAAACCTGACCTGATCCCATCACGTACTTATTCATATGTCTGGCTATGGGAAGAGGGGAGCTGCTAGTTTGTTCAAGGTGATGAGATGTTATAGTCCTTAATTTAACCTAGCTAGATTGTACCCCCTGGAAGTCCTAGGATGAAAAGGGAAATGATAATCAGAAAGGGATTAAGAATAAAACGACCAATATTTTAATGCCCAAGTACAGATCTGTAGTGCAACCTCATTTGCAATACAGTTTTGGGCAATGTATCTCAAAAAGGACATTGCAGAGCTGGAAAAAGTACAGAGGGTGCAATCAAACAAATTAGAGGATTCCCTATGCAGAAAGGCTAAAGAGTCTGTGACTCTAGTCTGTGACTCTTCAGTTTAAAAAAGAATATATGGTTTTTATACTCCACTTATCATTGCCCAAAACAATTTCAAAGTGGCTTACAATTGCCTACCCTTCCTATCCCCACTACAGATAATCTGTGATGTAGGTGAGGCTGAGAGAGCTCTAACAGGACGGCACTGGGAGAACAGATCTATCAGGACTGTGCTTAGCTCAAGGAAGAGTGGGAACTCACCAGGCTAGAAGCAGTTGCTCTTTACTACTACACCAAGCTGCCAAGAAGCGACTATGGGAAGACATGATTATGCATGGGGTGGAGATTATTTTTCTCCCTCTCCTCAAATGCTAGAACTTGAGGGCATCCAATGAAACTGATGGGCAGTATGTTCAGGATGGACAAAAGGAAATACTTGACTTGAGTGATTAAAATGTGGAATTTGCTACCAGTTCATCATCATCATCATCAAGAATCATGAATCAATAAGTTGTTTTACATCACTTCTCGAAAGGTGGCACAAAAACATTATTTAATAGACTAGGGGCAAAGCCCGTTGTAACCAAGAATACAACGGGCGCTAGAACTTGGCAGTGGGAAGAGGAAGGGGAGGAGTTGTCTAGTCTATAAGGGCATGGGCTTGAATGTGTGTGTTGTGTGGGAGGTTGTGGTGGCATGGTGGCAAATGAGGGCATGGGTGTGGAGATATGGGTGTCAAGAACCTGTGGTTTGGAATGTTCACTGAGTGTGGGAGAGGACTGACCTTTGGAAATTGTGGCATAGTGGTTACAGATGAGCTTTCCAGAGCCATGTCTTCAGATATGTGAAGGGAAAATCAGACTGGAAACTCTTCATAGGGGGAGATTACATGGCAACCAATTCCTCCCAGTTCCCTTCTCGTGTGAATTAGGCTAGCGATCCCCAATCTGTGGGCCACCCCGGCCCTTTGCTTCATCCCCCCCGGCCCTTTACAACACTCTTCGGGTGCCATTGTCTCCCATCACTCCCAGATGGGACTATCTCATTGCAGAGAAACAAGCTCAGGGTTCCCATTGATTTGTCATTGTCATGAGTTAAAATTTCCATGAAAATAAAATGTTCCTTATGTTCATTGTTGTGGCGTGTCTGTATCTTATTTTGAAGGGATGTTTAAACATTACCATAGCGATCAGAGAGTGTTAGGGCAGTGGTTGAGAGTAGAGGAGTAAGCTACCCCCCCCACACACCAGGCCTCAGTAAAATTGTCACGCGTTGAGTGGTCCCTGGTGATAAAAAGGTTGGGGACCACTGAATTAGGCCACAGACACCGAAATGTCCCCCTGACCTAATACACATGGGGTAGTCACAGTACACAGGTGTCCACCCTGTTCCTTCTGTCTCCATTTTTTCACTGCTGATAAAATGTTATGTGCCCACATGCTTCTTTCATGGTTGCTCCTTAGAAGAACGGATTTATGTACTCTATTGCTTACTACATAAAGGCTGTAAATATTTATTTAGATCTTCCTGCACTTTCCAGACTCACAGGACTGATGCTGGTCTGCCTGTCTGCGCCCCAGAATACAAACAGTTGCTGATAAGGGCTGGCCATAACCCATAGGCCAGGAGGGACACTCCTGCACCACTCCCTACCAACTGCAGGCAAAAATGGCTCATTTGAAGGCTGGACTCTGAGGCATTGTACGATTTTGAAGTCCCACTTCCAAACCTCCAGGAATATTTCCAACCCAGGGTTAGCCAACCTACAGGTGTGGCCTGGAGAGCTCCTGGAATTACAGCTCACCTGCAGAGTATAATTACAGCTCCCCAGGCAGAAAGGGCTACTTTGGACAGGGTTGTGGTAGAGAAGAAACATTTAAGGCTTCCCACACAGGTTGTTGTTGAATTGAAAGACTTGAGGCCTACTGCACAGGGGTGTTGTGCAGATGAAACAGAAGACAAAAGAACCTCCACAACAGCATCCAGTTTCGTCTGCAGGATAACGCTGTGCAGTAGACCTCAAATCTGCAGAGATTTGTGAGGAAGAAATACACATGGCTTGGCTGTGTCTAATCCCTGGCCAGAGCACTATTTTAAGTGAGAAGGGGCTCTTCTGTGGTCTCCCTGTCAGCCAACTGTTTGGCAGAAGGAGAAAGCTTTCCCCCCCCTTAAAAGGAAGGCCTGCACCCATGCCCCCAGGCTCCCCTGCATTGCTCTTGGAAATACCTCCCTCCCCTCAGTCAGGGGCTGTTAAAGGCTCCTTCGCAGTAGGCATGAAGGGAGGGAGGGGGAGAGCACTCTCCAGTCTCCTGCCAGCTCTGTCATGGTTCTGAGGCAATTTACAGTTGGACATGACAGGACAACCTGGGGGTGAAAAGGGCTGGCACAACCTTTCCAAGCATCCGTTCTCATCTCCCTTGGCAGCCCTACTGACCTCTCCCTGCGGTGGTCAGGGGCAGACTGGCAGCCATGTCTCCAGATTGCCCCTGGCTGGGCTAGGTGGGTGGGCCCTGTCAGAACTTTGGCCTTGTCAGAACTTTGGTTTCATACCTCCCGACTGGCTAGAACTCATGTCTGTCCTGGTGAGGGCCGAATCGGAAGGCACTTTGCGCCTTCCGATTGGGCCCTTACCTGGACTGGCCCTGCCCACTCTTCGCCCACTTAGGACTTACCTTTTTATGTTTATACAGCGACAGCTGTATAAAGATATGGGAAGAATTAGTATTTTATAATTTCAGATTCCTGTCTCACACTCCCATTTCCTAACTATTGTTCTGTCTCTCCTGTCTTATCTGATTTCTTTCTTTCCAGACACTCAGTTTATTTTACTGTTTTAGTGTAGCTATTCACTTAGCTCTTTTGTTCCAGTGTGATGCTTTTAATGGAAACAAAAGCTGGCTAAGTCACTATATATTTTGAATTTTCATATTTTTCAGCAAGTCATCTGAAATGTTTTGGAGTATAAATCAAATTATACAGGTGCAATATAGTCCATAGCTGAAAATATTAGTACAAAGAAATATGTGAGTATGTACTTTGGTGCTTCAATCGCATTCTAAGAAGACAGAGTCACTAGAAAAGTCAATAAAACTAGGGAAAGTTGCAGGCAGCAGGAAAAGAGAAAGACCCAACATGACAGGTATTGACTCCAGCAAGCCACAGCCCCTGGTTTATAAAACGTGAGCAAAGCTGTTAACAAGAAGACTTTCTGGAGAACATTAATTTATAGTCATATGATGACTATTTATTTATTTAGATTTATAAACCGCCCTGAGCCTTCGGGGAGGGCGGTATATAAATCTAAATAAATAAATATTCATCATAAGTTGGAGTAACTTGAGAATCATTATTTTTTATTTCGTTTATGGGGGTGGAGCCCAGAGTAGTTGGGGTTTGAGGAGGGGAGAGTACAATGCCATGAATCCAGCCTGCAAAGCAGCCATTTTCTCTCACTCTTCATAGAATCATAGAATCATAGAGTTGGAAGGGGCCATACAGGCCATCTAGTCCAACCCCCTGCTCAATACAGGATCAGCCCAAAACATCCTAAAGCATCCAAGAAAAGTGTGTATCCAACCTTTGCTTGAAGACTGCCAGTGAGGGGGAGCTCACCACCTCCTTCAGTAGCCTATTTCATTGCTGAACTATTCTGACTGTGAAAATTTCTTCCTGATATCTAGCCTATATCGGTGTACTTGGAGTTTAAACCCATTACTGCGTGTCCTTTGCACCCAATGGGAACAGCATCCTGCCCTTCTCTAAATGACCACCTTTCAAATACTTAAAGATGTCCCCTCTCAACCTCCTTTTCTCCAGGCTGAACATTCCCAAGTCCCTCAACCTAACTTCATAGGGCTTGGTCCCTTGGCCCCAGATCATCCTCGTCACTCTCCTCTGTACCCTTACAATTTTATCTACGCCCTTCTTGAAGTGAGGCCTCCACTCTGTCTCTATCTTCTGGAGTATTTGCCAGTCCTCCCAATTTGGTGTCATCTGCAAACTTGATGAGTAGTCCCTCCACCCTCTCATCTAGATCATTAATAAATATGTTAAGAAGTACCGGACCGAGCCCTGAGGTACCCCGCTACTCACCTCTCTCCAGTCTGATGAAACACCATTGACGACAACTCTTTGAGTGCGGTTCTCTAACCAATTCCCTATCCACCTAACTATCTGAAAATCCAGATTGCAGTCCTTCAATTTATCCATCAGAACATCATGAGGAACCTTATCAAAAGCTTTACTAAAATCCAAGTAAACCACATCAACCGAATTTCCACGATCCAGCAAACCTGTTACTTGGTCAAAAAAGGAAACCAGGTTGGTCTGACAGGACTTGTTGGAGACAAATTGGAGACAAATAGATCTTAAGTGGAGTTGTAATACCTGGACACTTCCAGGTGCCACTTGGAGATTGGCAGCCCTGTTCAACATTTCCCAGCTTAAACCACCAAGCTAGTCAGTCATTCCATCACAGACAAATTTTAAAGAAGGCAACACATGAAGAAGGGTAGGGACAGGACAGTAGAAATCCAGGGATACTTTACTCTTATTTTTCCCTCTTTTTGCATCCTTTAACGTGGTTTTAAAAATTAAAATGAGGAATGGGGTCTCTTTCTGAGTCCCTTTTTGTCCTTGAGAAAATCTCATCATAACTAAATGTGACATTGCAAGAGTCAAATGCAATAAATGGAGAAGAAAGTGCATTCATCTTTAAACTGCTTGGAGAGCAGTATACATAATTGGTTAAGGGCTAAGTGGAGAGTGGGCAGGGCTGGTCTGGGGGAGGGCCCAATCGGAAGGCGCAAAACTTCTTCCAGTTGGGCCCTCACCAGGACAGGACAGACCTCTACCCAGTCGGGATGCACAAAGCCTAAGATAGGTCACGCCCATTGGGCCAAAGTTCTGACAGGGCCTGTCCACGCAGCCCAGTCAGGGGCAATCTGGAGACACCACTGCCAGTCAGCCCCTGACCACCGCAGGGAGAAGAGGTCAGGAGTGCTGTCAAGGGGGATGAGAACAAAGGCTGCGCCAGCCCTTTTCACCCTAAGGCTGTCCTAACTGTCATGTCCAACTGTAACTTCCATCATTTTGCCTCAGAACCCTGACAGAGCTGGCTGGAGGCTGCAGAGTGCTCCCCCTCCCCCCTCCCTCCAGGCCTGCTGCGAAGGAGCCTCTGACAGGCCCTGACTGAAGGGAGGGAGGCGTTTCTGAGAGCTATGCAGGGGAGCCTGAGGGCCTTCCTTTTGAGAGGGGGGGGGGAGCTTTCTCCTTCTGCCAAAGAGTTGGCTGACAGGGAGGCCACAGAAAAGCCTCTTCTCACTTAAAATACTGCTCTGGCCGACCATGCTGCTGGAGGGAAGAAACAGCCAAGCAACTCTCTGCAGATTTGAGACCTACCACATAGGGTTGTTGTGCAGGTGAGACTGGAAGCTGTTGCAGAGGTTCTTTTGCCTCCTGTTTCATCTGCACAACAACCCTGTGCAGTAGACCTCGAGTCTTTCAATTCAACAACAACCTGTGTGGGAGGCCTTAAATGTTTCTTCTCTACCACAACCCTGTCCAAAGTAGCCCTTTCTGCCTGGGGAGCTGATCTTTATACTCTGCAGATGAGCTGTAATTCCAGGAGCTCTCCAGGCCCCACCTGGAGGTTGGCTACCCCTGGGTTGGAGATATTCCTGCAGATTTGGAGGAGGGCCTTCAAATTGTAAAATGCCTCCGAGTCTGGTTTCCAAAGTAGCCATTTTTGCCAGCAGACCCAATCATTATAATCTAGAGATGAGCAGCGATGTAGAGAGGATGGTAGAGGCTGTGGTTGGGGTGGAGTGGTTGTGGGTGTGTCCCTCCTGGGCTATGGGCTTTGGCCAGCCCTTACCAGCAACTGTTTGAATTTTGGGGTGCAGAGAGACAGACAGACTAATATCAGTCCTGGAAAGTTCAGGAAGATCTAAATAAAGAATAATTACAGGCTGAAACTGTAAATAGTGAACAACTAAATTGCTAGAGAGGCATGAGAATTGAAGTAACTTTTTTCAAGTTTGGCCTAGTAAATAAAAACTCCTATGAACTCAAAGGCATAAGTGACCCAGAATTTCAAGTGGAGTTATCTTTACAGGAAAGTAGACAGTGAGACGTTGGGGAAAACTAGGTGATCCACCTTTATTAGGCAACAACTTGGCCTTGCAGACAACAACAGGGACTGCAGCTGCCAGCAGTAGGCCTCGGGCTTCAGAAGGGCAAAATCACCAGCCAAGCAACCAAGTGGATTCTGAGGCCACGTGCATTCCTTTTGAAGGGGTGCATGAGAGGGGGGAGAGCTTTCCCTTCAGCCTAACTGCCTAGAGATGACCTGTACTTCCAGGGGATTCTCAGACCCCCCCCAGGAGGCTGGCATCCCTAAACCTCGGGGATACAATGCTACACAGACTCCCCTCCAAAGTAGCCATTTTTGTCTGTGGAGCTGGTCTGTATAGTCTGGAGATGAGCAGCAATTCCAGGACCCACCTGGAGGTTGGCTGTCCCTGGTCTGAACATATTCCTTGAAGTTTGAAAGTGGAGCCTCAAAGTGTGTAATGCCCCCACAGCTGCCTAGCACCCCCCTGACATATTTCAGGTCAAAAAAACATTGCAGAGAGGAGGTAAGGTTGCCAGATTGGTGTAGGTTCATCTTCTGGAATTCCACACTACCTAGGTGTGCATAAACCTGACTAAGGTCAAGACTGCTGTGCACAGAGGGACCTCCTCTTAGGGTTGCCATCTTCCAAGTGAGGCTCTCTACCCCACCAGCCACATGGAGAGTCTGCTATGGGGAGAGGAAGGGAAGGCGATTGGAAACTGCTTTGAGACACCTGAAGCCTGCTGGGTCACTGCGGCCCATTCCCAGTTCTCTCAGACCTCTCACAGCCCCACATCCCTCACAGGTTGTCTGTTGTGGGGAGACAAAGAGAAAAGGTGTTTGTAAACCACTTTGAGATTCCTTTGGGTAGTAAACAGCAGGGTACAAAAATCCAGCTCTTCTTCTAAAGAGCAGCCGTAAAAGAAGCATTTGGCCACATAACATTTTATCAACAGTAAAAAAAATGGAGACAGAAGAAACAGGGTAGACATCTGTGTACTGGGACTACCCCATGTGTATTAGGGCAGGGGGACAAGAAGGGAAATGATGTTGAATGCAGAACTGGGAGGAATTGGTTGCCATGTAATTTCCCCCTAAGAAGAGTCTCCAGTCTGATTTCCCCTTCACATATCTGAAGACATGGCTCTGGAAAGCTCATCTGTAACCACTATGTTGCAATTCCCAAAGGTCGGTCCTCACCCACACTCAATGAACATTCCAAACCACCCATATCTCCACACCCATGCCCTCATTTGTCACCATGCCACCACAACCTCCCACACAACACACACATTCAAGCCCATGCCCTTACAGACTGGACAACTCCTCCCCTTCCTCTTCCCACCACCAAGTTCTAGTGCCCGTTGTATTCCTGGATACAACGAGCTTTGCCCCTAGTCTATTAAATAATGTCTTTGTGCCCCCTTTCCAGAAGTGATATAAAACAACCTATTGATTCATGGTTCTTGATGATGATGATGAACTGGTAGCAAATTCCACATTTTAATCACTCAAGTCAAGAAGTATTTCCTTTTGTCCATCCTGAACATACTGCCCATCAGTTTCATTGGATGCCCTCAAGTTCTAGTTTCATCATAATCTGATTCTATAAAATGGAAGTCATAGCTCTCCAAGCAAGC
Organism: Paroedura picta; assembly: GCF_049243985.1. Lineage (NCBI taxonomy): Eukaryota > Metazoa > Chordata > Lepidosauria > Squamata > Gekkonidae > Paroedura > Paroedura picta. The sequence continues at coordinate 81,731,343 of NC_135371.1, forward strand.
CCAGGAAGCCAGATATATTTTCACACCAACAGTAAAATAAGCAAACTCCAAGTAAACCTCTGTTCCAAAGTGGTGCCGTTGCTCGCTCTCCTACAGAATTTGCATTGCAGCCTGTCTCTGACACACATGGCTTCATAAAAAAAGTGGTGGTGGGGGGGACTTCCTTGTTGAAGCTGCCTAGTTTCCCATGGGCAGTACCAGAAAGAAAGCACTTTTTGTTCAATGTATTGAACAGGCTCATGCCACTGAATACAGCCCCCGTTTGTAAAAAATGCCCCCTGTCTAAGCAAAGACTGAGCTTACTGCACTTCTGTCTCACTGCTGCCCCAACATTAACCTCCTGTTTTTATAAATGATAGACTTCCTCAGTTTAGAAAGCAGATCAGCACTCTGGAGTGAAGGGAACATATTAATCTCCATGTCAGAAAAAGTGTGTATTTTGTAATGCGTACATGGACATTTGTTTTTCTGTCTCAGAAAAAGGAATTCATTAATAGGTCCTGCAGTGGAGTGTGCTCAGAGAAGGGTCATTAGCTGTTCATAATCTCAAGAGGCTTGCCACATTTTAAAGGGTTTCTATAGAACATAATGGATTCCTTTATTGGCATATTTCTGTAGGTCAAAATGACAAGCTTATTTCAGACACAACAGCTGCATAGAGTTTGTTATATCTGGAAATGTTATCGGCAATGCTAATTTCAACCATGTGTTAGTGCATGTTTATGTACCAAATAAAACTTTAGAACAGTGTGTGTCTGATGGGAGATACAAAGTACTGGAAATCACTGATCAAAGATCCATAGACTAACTATGTAGAAATGCAAGTGCAGATGGCTGAATGGATTCCTGATTGGATGAATGTACTGAACGGGATGCACTATGATAAAGCTTCAGGGATAAAAACTGTACATTTGGCATGACTAGGTTCACTCATTTATGCTATTTTTGCTTCTAGGACATCTCGTGAATGAAATAATAAAATATTTAATAAAATAATAATAAAATAATAAAATAATAAAAAAGACTATGAGAAAAATTTCTTCAGCTACTCTTGTGCTTGAAATAGGGTGGAGTGTTTAGAGTTTCCTCACATGTCAAAAATGAGGTAGCCCAAAAATGGATGTCAAAACTGGACAGTTTTCTCTTTGGTTGACTAACACACTCACAGGTGTCCAGTACGCAAACTGGACCCTGCCCAAGCTCAGTTTCTGTGCCCCTATACTGCAGCTGTGACAAATTAACCATAACTAACACATTATACAAATGAACATCCAACGAAAAAAACCATAAATGTAGGGCGGGAGGGAGGGGAGCTGTTCAGGTGGCAATGGAGGAAGAGGCACAAATGCCACACATGGCATCTTATTAACGCACCCTCGCCCCACCCCCGCTGCTGCCGAGCACGCTATGGCTGTGCGTACACACTGCTGTGCCCATCAGCCCTCTCGTGCACTCCTCCTGATGCCGGTGGCCGCATCAAGCCTGCAGCCGCTTTTTCTTTGAATTTTGTCCTTGGATTCTGAGAATTTGAATCCTACCTTACTTCGTATTTATCTCCGCCTTGCCACTGATAACTGTGAAAGGGGTGCATATGTGAAAGGCCTATGTCAATGCCTTCCCACAAGAAGAGTATGGCAGCTGGAAGAACTGGTTACTATATTGGCTCTGGGGAAAGCCCAATAGGCTCCAAAACTCAGCAGCTGTTGAAATTACCTCTATCCTACCAGAGCTCTTTCCACAATAAATATGTTGGTCCTTTAAGTGTCACAGGTCACTTGGTTATCTCAGCAACTGATTGGTGCTTTCCTGAGACAACATGCTTCATGGTAGGAAGCAGCTTTTGCTGTGGGTGGGTGAGGAGACTAGAAGACAACTTTGTTTCCTCATGCAGTCCACAGCAGAGGGAACTGTAGATTCTTTAAACAACTGCTTGCTGTCTTTTAAAGGCAGAAATGCCAGTGAGTGTGGATATATAGGTGAAAGAGAAAATATGCAGCTGGAGAAAAGAGTGTGCACCTTCATGTATGTTAGCATGCACCAATGTTATAAGTGGGTATTGTGTGCATATGCCACCAATTAAGGAGGGATACACATGGCCCTGTATGCCAACATTACCAGGAAGGCCTGGACTCCCTAATTAAATGGTCTTATATGGCCTTTCTAATAGCACACAAAAAACATTATCAAGATCCTCTTCCAGGAACCAATATGAGCACAAACAGAAAAGCTTTATTTTATTCTGGCTAGAAATATTGGGCAATATAACCCAAATGTATATGACTTCTCTACAGTTCAGACAGGCAGACATACCTGGAAAGAAAGTGAGCTATCCCAGAAATCTGATCCATTCACACGTGTGCAATGCGACAACCTTAATTTTTAAAATTATGGGCAAATCTGTCATATGACTGATATGGGTCAATATCATTATCATAGCTGTTAAAAAATGATGAAACTATTAATAGAATCATAAAATCATAGAGTTGGAAGGGGCCATACAGGCCATCTAGTCCAACCCCCTGCTCAACGCAGGATCAGCCCTAAGCATCCTAAAGCATCCAAGAAAAGTGTGTATCCAACCTTTGCTTGAAGACTGCCAGTGAGGGGGAGCTCACCACCTCCTTAGGCAGCCTATTCCACTGCTGAACTACTCTGACTGTGAAAATTTTTTTCCTGATATCTAGCCTATATCATTGTACTTGTAGTTTAAAGCCATTACTGCATGTCCTCTCCTCTGCAGCCAACAGAAACAGCATCCTGCCCTCCTCCAAGTGACAACCTTTCAAATACTTAAAGAGGGCTATCATGTCCCCTCTCAACCTCCTTTTCTCCAGGCTGAACATTCCCAAGTCCCTCAACCTATCTTCATAGGGCTTGGTCCCTTGGCCCCAGATCATCCTCGTGGCTCTCCTCTGTACCCTTTCAATTTTATCTACGTCCTTCTTGAAGTGAGGCCTCCAGAACTGCACACAGTACTCCAAGTGTGGTCTGACCAGTATACAATGGGACTATGACATCTTGTGATTTTGATGTGATGCCCCTGTTGATACAGCCTAAAATGGCATTCGCCTTTTTTACCGCTGCATCACAGTGCCTGCTCATGTTTAGTTTACAATCCACAAGTACCCCAAGGTCTCGTTCACACACAGTGTTACCTAGAAGCGTACCCCCCATCCGGTAGGCATGCTTTTCATTTTTCTGACCCAGATGCAGAACTTTACACTTATCTTTATTAAATTGCATCTTGTTCTCATTTGCCCATTTTTCCATTGTGTTCAGATCTCGTTGAACTCTGTCTCTATCTTCCGGAGTATTTGCCAGTCCTCCCAATTTGGTGTCATCTGCAAACTTGATGAGTAGTCCCTCCACCCTCTCATCTAGATCATTAATAAATATGTTAAAAAGTACCGGGCCGAGCCCCGAGCCCTGAGGTACCCCGCTACTCACCTCTCTCCAGTCTGATGAAACACCATTGACAACAACTCTTTGAGTGCGGTTCTCTAACCAATCCCCTATCCACTTAACTATCTCAAAATCCAGATTGCAGTCCTTCAATTTATCCATCAGAACATCATGGGGAACCTTGTCAAAAGCTTTACTAAAATCCAAGTAAATGACATCAACTGAATTTCCGCGATCCAGCAAACCTGTTACTTGGTCAAAAAAGGAAACCAGGTTGGAGACCTGTTGGAGACAAATCCATGCTGACTTCCTTGGATCACCAAATTGTCCTCCAGATGTTTGCAGATTGCTCCCTTTAATATCTGCTCTTCCCCACAACAGAGGTCAGATTCACTGGTCTGTAGTTTCCCGGGTCATCCTTCCTCCCTTTTTTGAAGATCGGAATAACGTTTGCTCTCTTCCAGTCCTCCGGGACATCTCCAGTCCTTAAAGAGGTCCCGAAGATGATGGACAAGGGCTGTGCAAGTTCTCTGGAAAGTTCTTTGAGCACTCTCAGGTGCATTTCATCCGGCCCAGGGGATTTGAACTCATCCAGTGCAGCTAAATGCCTCTCGACAACCTCTCTATCCATGTTAACCTGCCACCCAAACACTATCCTTTGGCTACTGCCATCTCTAAGGTAAAGGTAAAGGTATCCCCTGTGCAAGCACCGAGTCATGTCTGACCCTTGCGGTGACGCTCTCATGTGTTTTCATGGCAGACTCAATACGGGGTGGTTTGCCAGTGCCTTCCCCAGTCATTACCATTTACCCCCCAGCAGCAAGCTGGGTACTCATTTTACCGACCTCGGAAGGATGGAAGGCTGAGTCAACCTTGAGCCGGCTGCTGGGATTGAACTCCCAGCCTCATGGGCAAAGCTTTCAGATGGCTGCCTTACCACTCTTCGCCACAAGAGGCTCTTACTGCCATCTCTAGATGTACCTAAACCCTTTGACCTGTGGGAAAAAACAGATGTAAAATAGGCACTAAGCCTTTCTGCTTTCTCTGCATCTTCCATTAGAGTTTGTCCATCCGCACCCAACAGTGGGCCTATTGCCTCCTTTACTTTACGTTTGCATTTAAAGAAACTCCCCTGGTGGGAGTAAATTAATGGGGAAAAGGGGCCCCCTGTTATGTTGGAGACATCTCCCTATTAGTGTGGCATCAGTGTTGTGTGTCTTAATGCTGTGTTTTAAACACACAAGGCATATTTTTTTAAAACTTATATGGCCGTAGCTACCCAGATGCATTGTTTCAGTACTGTGAAAGAGCAGGGACCACGTGCTCCATGAAGGGGAGAAATGTTGCTGAGAACAAAAAATGCCACCACATGATCCTTCTATCACTGTGGCTAGTATAGCTCTCCAGGCTATCAGAAATGTAGATTCCCCTTGGGCAGAGCAAGGCGGGAAGAGGAAGCCAATGTTCACAGCCTGCTGTCCATTTCGTTCTAAAAGCTGCCCAGCTGCCATGAAGTTCACCTCATCCTCTTCCTCCACTCCCTCTACTGCTGGCACAAGGGGACCATCGTGGAAGGAGAGTGAGGTAAAAGACCTCCTGGCCATCTTTGCAGATATTAAGGCCCAGGAGGCTCTGAACATCTCACATAGGAATCACGAGGTCTTCAAGGCCATCTCCAGGGAGATAAGGGCTCTCAGCCACAGCCATTCAGGGCTGGAGTGCTGAACTAAGAGAATAAGCCTCCACCATGAATACTACCGGGTGGTGGCTTACAACAGAGGCATGGGAGTTGCTCCAGTGACATGCCTGTATTTCAGGGAGCTCAGAGAGATCTACGGGGATGGTGGAAGCACTTTGCCCAAGCATGTGGCTCACAGCAACCATGGGGGAAGCACTCCCAACTCACAATGACCCACAACAGATGTCTGTTGTTCATCCTGGACCTGGTGTCAATTGGGGCAGAGAACATCCATGGCCATCAGCGCTCCACATCTATTCATTTTGGTAAACCATGAATGGCTGGATTGGGATTGGGGTGGCTAGCTCTCCTGAAATCTCCCCTGCAGCCTTCTTTGGCCATGTTGTTGCATTTAAATGGGGCAAACTTTCAGTGATGCTCCGGCCCAATTGAGGCTCTTCCATTTAAAGGTGTGTGCTTGGTCACCTTTATGTTCCCCCTTGTGTTCACCCCCCCATCCACATCTGTGTGTCTAGCGGTCAAGCCAGGGAAATGATCTGGCCTGCTGGCAACAATCTCTGCTTACTATTCATAGCACATTCTCCCCTGGAGTCAGCCCTGCCTGATTCATAGGAGATGTCACCACATAGGGAGCATTTGGAAAGGAGTGACTCTTCAGCCATCCAGATAGGTAGGTAGTGGTGCCCACTGCCTTTCCTTAGGGGAGGAAGAGGTGTTCCCCGCCTGACCCTGGCATGCAGGAAACCCCCCTGCGGCCACTGGACGTAAAGAGGGCCCTCCTCCAAAGCAGCTGTCCCACCCCAAACCACTCCTGGAACAAGCCTGGGAACAAGGAGAAAACATGTGGTCCGGGTGCTTAAGAGTAGACGGGCATGCCTGGTTAAACCCAGGAACAAGTATTTCCCATGACCCATCTCCCCATCCAGTTAACCCCCCCCCCCTTTTTTTTTTTTGAGAAGTTTGGAAAGCTGATCTCTCCCGTGCCCAATGTTGTTTAAAAAAAAAACATTGTTATGTTGTTCTTGCTGGCCAACCTGGACTGTGACCATGGGGTTATATCTTCCCAGCAGGTGGAAAACAGTGATCTGCAGTCACACCATGAACCTCTGTGGTGGTGCTGGGTGCGTATTCACTGGTAGCCATGACAGCAGTGGGAGAGAGGCACATGAGACTCATGAAGTGAAAACTTCAGTAATATTTATTTAGAAGAACAACAGCAAACACAGGAAACCCCAACTTTTACCCCAGCCCTCTCACCCAGGAAATACTCAAACAAACCCATTTGTAGCCCTATTTCCCTTCTGTCTCCATCCCCAAGTGAGACTCAATCTGCTGGAGCCTCGTATTCATATCTCTGAGGGTTTTTTTTTTTTTTTAGTGCTGCTGGAGTAGCCTCCCTGCCCTCCTCTTCCAGTGCTCCTGGTTTTCTGTCCTCTCATTTTGGATACACACTGGTGGATGGGGGGGGGGAGGGCCATTGAATTAGCACATCTACTGAATCCACATGCCCAGAGAGCATCTACAAACCTGGACATCCCCCCACAGAAAGATGTCACTCACTGGCTTGACATGGTTTGTTCCTGCATGACATCTCAGGTGAGTTTGATTGTCTGCAATAGGGAGCTAGACTACTGTGGCTAGCTAGTCAGGTGCTGTGAAGCTAATTTGCCTCCCCAAATTGCAGTCATCATTTAAAAATTTTAACACAGTTTGAGGCAAAGTGTGGCATCTCTTGTGGCAACCTGTTTCCTCCTACGTGGGTAGAGACAGGGGTGGACATGTGGGATGCCTTTGGGGAGTTTGCATGCAAGGTTTGGCAGTGTTCAATTGGTGCTGTTCAGTAACCACCACACATACCAGGAATACATAGTCCTCAGAGTGCCCGTGTATCCCCCCCAATACCCAAATTTTCCTTCCACATCTTTATAGGGAGGTGTGTTCCTCCATAGAAATGCAGAACTGGGTGTCATGAAGCCCTGCCACACACGTCGTTCAATGAATGGCAACTCAGAGCTGCAGGAGAGTTCTGGGAAGCAAGTGCATATGGAGCATGTGAAGTACATTTGGAGGACTCACACGTGTCATATGTCCTCCCACCAAGGGCGTCCCACAGCCTTCCAGAGATACATCATCTGCACAAGGAAGGATGTCCTTCCACTCTCCCAAGGGACACCCTGCCATGCCTCCTGACTCACCATGAAGTCAAGCTTCATCTGCTTCAACTTCATGCAGCATTGGTCCTAGGTGCTCAGCCGACTTCTGCGCCACCAACGCATAGGCACAGTGAGTCTGGAGGGGTGTGTCTGCCATAAGCCTTGGAAGGCTCCTGGACTGCAAGATGATGTCCAGCAGGATCTCAATCTCTGCCCGCTGCCAAAAGGCTCCTCTACTTGCCCTGGGCATTTTGGAAAATGGCAGGGTTTTTTCCAAGTAGGTGAAGCAATGCCCTCCAGCCATCATTTACAATGTTACTGGTTGGTGAGCCATTTGGGGCTGATGCCAAATAAAGTATGCCAGCCCTCTGAAGGAACATTACAAGTGGCCATGACCACCTGATCCCGCCTGTGCACCTCCTCCCTTCCCTGCCAGACCAGCAAACACATGGCTCAAAAGCATTGCAGACTTTATTTTTCGGTGAGAAGTTGACTTCCTATTTCCCCTGAGACTGTCTAAAGAGAAATGAGGCCAGAGTATCTTGAATCCTCAGTCCCTCTCTGTAAATCCTCTTCTTCCTCAGCTGCGTTGGGGGGCCCTGTCATCCAGAACTATGGTGTCCAGAAGTATCTCATGCCCTCTCTCCTCACATATGTTGTGCAAGATCACACATGCACTCACTACTGGAGTGACATGGTTTAGGAAGACATGAAGGTGTTCAAGAAGTCACCTCCAGCATGCCTTCAGTCTCCCAAAGGCATGCTCCACCACATTCCATGGCCATAACCAAGCGACCACCCATTTCCACACACACTTGAAATAGCCCCTCTACAGCAACAAAGGGTGGATAGGTGTGCTGCCAGGAAAGTTGCTTAAGGTCATTTTGGGAAGGTTGCTTAAGGTCAGGGTGTGGAGTCATGCTCTGCCAATTAGTGAGTGTTGCTAGGTAGAACCCAGCTAACCAAAAATGAATCTAGACCACCATAAAGTGAATCCCGAACAGAAATCAAGGAAAAATGTTTTATTGTTGCAGCATGGGAATTGGTGGTTTCCATTGATTGACAATCTGAGGAGCAGGGGGGGAAATGTGGGTCGTCCACACTTCCAGCTTCTTTGTTGCCTCGTTGGGAAGGCAAAAGCTGTGATGAGGCAGCGGGCAGCCAAATGCGTGGTTTGCAGTCCCACTTTAACAAGCAGGAGGCAGCATGCATTTTACGCCTCCGTGTGGAAACAGTCCTGGTTACAGTAGACGGGTGGGAGGTGGGAGGTATGAAACTGAGGTGGAAGGTATGAAGTCAGTAGGATTGGCAGACAACAGCTTGCAACCCCCAGGAGAAATCTAGGGGTGGGGCCTATACCGGCATGCTGATGTCACAGCCAGTAAAAACTGGAAGTCACATCTTTAGATACTGCTGCGTTTACAAAATTGTAACTGTTAAGAACCTCTACTATGCCACTTCTGGCTTTGACCGGAAGTGACATCATCAATGGTTCAGTGTGATGCTGGCACATACTCCACCCCCCCCCCCAGTGCTTTGGGCATCAACAGGTGAATAGTAGGAATGCCAGAAGGTCTCCCACTAGAATAGGAAACCTGGCACCCCCAGATTTGGAGCCAATTTGGAGCCAACACAAATTTTGATAGGCTGCTTCCTAATGACAACTCTCACAAACGATATGGTTGTTTACTTGAAAAAAAATCATGTTTGTTTCATTATTTTTAAAAGGAGAATTAAAATAAATGAATAGAATTTTTTTTTAATGAGCTAGGCAGGGAATATGGTTGCCAGCTCTAGGCTGGAAAATACCTGGGGACTTTGGGGGGTGGAACTGTGTGGGATTTGGGATAGAGAGGGACTTCAGTCTTGTATAATGCTCTGCAGTACCCTCCAAAGCAGCCATTTCCTCCAGGGGAACTGATCTCCTGGAGATGAGCTATGAAACTGGGGGATCCCCAGGTGCTGAGGACTAGCATTCCTAGCAAGGAAACATAGCAAGCACCTTGAAGTATGTAATGGTGAATGGCATTTACCTAAGCCAGCCACTTATTATCTGTACAGCTGGGGGAGCGGACATGAGGAGGCAGCTGTCTTGGTGGTGGGCAGCACGTATCTCAGTCCTAGCTGTTGTATGGCATGGGGAACGGTTGGCAGAACTCAGCACCTCTTGGCACAATTCTGTGCAGGAAGTATAGAAAGTGTTAAATGTGTTCCTCTTGCCACTCCCATTTGCTAAAGAAATACTTACCCCTTGAAGCTTGAATTAACAATGTTTAAATAGTCCAAAGGAAAAAAAAGTCTAAAAAAGGAAATGGTTCAGAAAATATGATTTTCTTTTTTAAAGTTCTAATGCGGTAAAAAAAAGATATAATAGCTAACAGGAGGAGGAGGAGGAAGTAGAAATTCATACCAAAAAGAATTGATGATCAGTAACAAGAAACAGAGAGCCTCTTGTGGCGCAGAGTGGTAAGGCAGCAGACATACAGTCTGAAAGCTCTGCCCATGAGGCTGGGAGTTCAATCCCAGCAGCCAGCTCAAGGTTGACTCAGCCTTCCATCCTTCCGAGGTCAGTAAAATGAGTACCCAGCTTGCTGGGGGGTAAACGGTCATGACTGGGGAAGGCACTGGCAAACCACCCCATATTGAGTCTGCCATGAAAATGCTAGAGGGCATCACTCCAAGGGTCAGACATGACCCGGTGCTTGCACAGGGGATACCTTTACCTTTAACAAGAAACAGCTGACAATCAGCTCCCAGCCCTCCTCCTCCCCCCACTTCCCTGCTTGCCTTTGGGGTCAGTGCCCATTTTCTTGAATCCTGATTGCCGAGAAATTGGACGCTAGGGTTCCACTCCAGGTCTGACTAGTTAATGGGAGGCCTGAGGCTGCGTGCATTGAAATATGAGGAACTGTATTACAAATGCCAACCCAGGAGTTCCAAAAAAAGTGTTGAGACCGAGGAGGCGGGGAAAAAACCTTGTTTCTGCAACCATATAGACTAGCTGAACAGCTGCAAAGAAAAACCACAGGGACTCCCTTGGTTTCTCCCTGACTGAGAAAACATATGGTGCTTAGACACATGTGCTTCCCATGTGGAAGCTACATTTCATGCATAGATTTTATGTGTCTTAAGAGAGTGCCGTGCGGCTCAGAGCTGTCTCACAGGTGAGCTGCTTCAAAGCATACAAAGCACAGAAACCCCTTGAACGTGACATTGAAGAGCATGATGTATAAGAAATTCTCAAGGATTATAATTTTCTGTATCTTTAGCACTAGGTATTTTTGGAAATTCAAGAAAGCACCCTATGACACATCTTCTATATGCTTGTTTATTTTATGTACTTTAACCTTGAGTTAACTATCCTGGGAGACAATAATCACACTTGTTTGTCTGTTCATTTAGGATTTCTAGGATGTTCTCATATATGTTCAAAGCAGCTTAACCAAAAAATCAATATAACAATGCAGGCACAAATTATGCTGGGGTGGGAAGCATTATAAAATCCTGCAGGTGTCATGGGCTTTTGCGCACAATCAACCATATGCTGACAGTTCAAAGACAAGCAAAGAGTTTGTCAAATGTTTGCCTGGGCTTAATACAACTTGCACACAGCTTGCAACTCAAGGCAGCAGATGATCACACATCTGTGCCCCTGAAATATGTGGCTCCAAAGCTTAAGAAGTATTACTGGGAAATTATGTTTCTCACCACAATCTTTTCTTAATGTCAGGAAAGAGCTGTCAGCCAGATATGCTGTTCCAGTGTCAAAGTCATATAACATCCCAATAGAACCAACATTACCCCATAACCAAGATGGAATGATATGTGTAAAACATGGATATTCATAAATATGAAAGTTTGGGATCCTCCTACTTTCATGCTCTCAGTGTTAAGATGTTGTGTTGGTATATTTTATATAAATAAATTCTTCTCTACAAAAAAGGGGGGATGGGGTGAGTATTTGTAACCCCAGGGAGACAATAGTTAGTATTAACTAACCACAATCAATGTGCTTCTAATATGCACAGAAAATATTAAATTAGTAAAAGTCAAATAATTGTCTATTCTCAATAAACATTTCTCCCTATTTTCCTTCTCTTTAGATCAGCCTTGCACAACTGCTGACTCACAGACATATCTGCAGCCACTAGTTATAGGGTCTGAGGCCCTATAAATGTTTGCTGTTTGGACAGAGATTAAAAGAAAAGAAATAAAAGAAACATTGCTTTCTTTTTTGTCAGTGATCCCTTGAGTGTAAGTCATTGACCAGAAGTGACACTGAGCTCACTAGACGTTAAGAAACTTGTTGCTGAAAGAGAAAGCACAAAGAGATGGCTTCCAACTGCTGTTGTGGGGAAAGGGAATAAAGTTCTGTCCTGATGAGGTGAAAGGAGATTTAAATGGCTGGGGGTGGGAAGCAGAAACCGATTGTAATGATTCATCTTATGTTCTTCTACACCTCTTTCCTTAGATTTCTGGAAGGAAAACAGACACACTTTTCCATTTGAAATCACCTACTTATGAGAAATTTGGCCAGATGAGACTTGAGGAAAGGAACTTTCATTCCAGAATCAGGAACTATACATACATCTATCTCAAGGTGAGAATTTCCCTTTTATTATGTCCACTGTGTTCCAAACCTCTTTTCATTAAACATTGGGGTGTCTGAACTCCAGAAAGCAGGCATCAGGAAAAATTACTTGCCAAAAAATCTGCCTAACTTGATAATATATGAATAACCTATGACTTCAGGGATACTTCCTAGGCTACAAGAGATGCCGTAGGGTGGAGAATCACAATTCAAATACATTTTGAGGCAACATAAAAGGGAGAAACGTTTTCATTTGATTTTTGTGTCGCCAACTTTTTCTGGAATGTTTCCTTTGGCCTTGAGAGTAGAATTAAAGGTACAGATTCAGCAGACAAACCAGGAACATTCCATCTATAGCAACTGTCCACCTACTTCCATGAAAACCTTATTTGAGGATTTGGGCTTTCAAGCCCAATCAATTCAATTTCAGTTCCTATATAAAGGCTGAGGTCAGATGGGACAGAGGATGCCGATATGGAAGGGATCCACAGCATGGACTATTCTCTTGTGTCCTTGAATATTGGGAGCTGCTGACTATCAGTGGAGGGTGCCCACATTCCTACTCATTCTACCCTCTTATGCCAGGGAAATCTTCACCTGCTGAATCTCTTCTCTCTGGCTAAAATACACATGCATATTTATACATAGGGAGAGTATTTCCATAGCTACCACAAACTCACCAGCCAGCACCATCTGTGGAAAAGCAACAGGAATGTTTCCAAAGGGATTTGCCTCCTGAAATAACAATTATTACCTCAATTTTTCCCTTCTCGGCAGTATTAGAAGGGGAAAGACAGAAGCGTTCTGGAATGGTTGCTGTTCTAAGAAATTGAAGAGCAAATCAAAATAATGTTTGCTGACATTAGGATTATTGTTTTTCATATAGCATGTGTAGGCTGGCCAGGAGATCTGAGGATTGTCTGGCAGCCAAGCAAGGGATGTTTGGAGGTGGTAGCCATTGTCTGCCTCTGTGCCATGACCCTCAGTGTTCCTTGGAGGAACTCCATCCAAATCCTAGCCAGGGTCAGCCCTGCTTAGCTTACCCGGGCTATCCAGGTGAGGGCTGACATTAGGACAATCTGGGTGAGGTATGTTTCAGGATGAAGACAAGGTAAACACAGAATGTGGGTCAGCTATAAGTATCCCATGGAAACATGGATGTTTGGACTGCTGGAAGGTAACAGAGAACAGCTCTTTGCCCTCCATCTACCGTTGAACTGGGCTTCTTGTCCTGGTTCTCTAGGAGGCTCATGGCTGTGTAGGCATTGAAAAGTTCATGTACTGAAGGTTCATAGAAAGGAACAGGATTGCTGTGGCAGGGTTCAGCCATTGTCTGTAGACAGGTACATGCATCTGTAAGTATAGGCATGCTGACTCTTACATGCAATCAGTATGTTTTCAAGAGCTGAGTCCGAGTTACATGGAACAGCTTGTCGATATATACATGGGCATACATAGGAAGAACACACAGATTTTGAGGATGGGGGCAGCAGGTGCAATATTCTTCCTCTCTACATGCGAGGCCACTTTAGCCAGGTAGCACACAGCCAGGTGCTACAGACCCTGTGCATTCAGGGCTCCACACAGTGCTTTCCCTCTCATGGATCAGGCAATAGCCTCTCTCCTCTCCCCTTGTCCCTTGAACTTTTATGATGTCAGGATGATAGAACTGCATCATCAATGTACTGGAGCGGGAAAAAAGGTTCCCGCTGCAGGGGACATTCTGCAGGCATAGCCCTAAGGAGGTGGAGTCAAGAGACCAGGTGGGACCTAAGACTGCAGCATGGAAAAGAAGAAGACTGCTCCATCCTCCTTCATCTGAGCCCAGTCCCTCTGCCACCTCACTGCTACTGCTTCTTCCTCTATGCCCTGCACTCATATTGCCTCCACTGTCTCCCCCCTCCTGCACAGGACCACAAAGAAGGCAGCAGCAGCAGGTGAGTCGGAGACCCTCTCCTCTTGAACTCCTTCCAACACACTCCTGGCAAGGACCTTTTGAGAAAGTGAGTTTGATTGATGGAGCTCTTTAAGGACACTCATAGTGAAACCCCCCTTTCCAGTGTGGGGGTCCCTCTGCCCCCAGCATGGCTGCTCCCACCACAGTTGTGCCCTGCTAGGGTTCTGCAAGTCCTTAAACTGGCTCTGCCTACATGCATACAGAGCATACACTTCTGAGCAGCTCTTGCTCAGCCCGTTACCCTGAGGTCTGCATCACCAGCCCAGCCAAAAGTATGCACAAACTCTCCTCCTCCACCAAACTGTTGGTGTTTAAAGGCTTTTCTTCCCTTTGTACCAAAATCTTCTATTAGAGCAGATGGCAGATCTAAGTTTCTCTTGCTCATTAGAGGATTTTTCAACAGCAAGTGGAAGTTGACTCTCACATCCAACTGGCAGCATAGACCAGCTCCACCTTCTTGCAGAAACAAAATGGCAGTGGCAATTTTCTTGGCATGCTTGTGGGCTTCTAGTCTCTTCCTGTTTTTGTTCTTTGAAAGTTACACACATTAGTCTCATGGTACATTTGCCAGCAGAGGTATACTTGGTAATAAAATATCCATCTTGTTAACATGAAATATGACAAGATGACCTAACTCCTCCTAAATATTCATTCTGCACCTTAAAAACTAGGCTCAAAAGAAATGGTTTCTTGAGAAGATCTATTAAAGACACAACACCTTCCTGTATCACATCATAACAGGGAATGTTCATGGCCACATGACAAAAAGAGTCCACACTGTGACTTCTTCCTGCACTGTAATCAATCCAGTTCTGAAGTCTAGTGATTTCTGGGGTTACCAGGTGTCAGAAGGAATCACAAAGCAGCAGCCCTATGGCACTATATTAGTATTAGTATTAGTATTAGACTAGATTTAGAGCCCGTTGTACGTGTAAATACAACAAGCGCTAGAATGGGTGGGTTTGAGAGTGTCTTGGCTTGTAGTGTATCTTCCTTCCTTTCTTCCTGCCTTTCTCTATCTCCTTCCTGTCTCTTTCTCTCTGTCCCTGCCTCTATCTATCTCTCTTCCTCGCTCTCTGTCTTTCTTTCTGCCTTCCTCATATCCTTCTACCAAGCCATCCACCCATGCCTGTATCTCCTTGCTCTCTCCCGTCCATGCCTTTCTCTTCTAACTGTCTTACTTTCTGTCCTTCTCCCTGTATTTTTTCCATCCCTTTATATCTCTCTCTCCTTCCTTCCTTCCTTGCTTTTTTCATTTCTTTCTCTCTCTCCTTTCTGTCTCTGTTTCTCTCTCGCTGCCTCTATCTCTCCATCTCTCCATCTCTGTGTGTGCGTTTCTTTCATATTTCCCTCCATCCATTCATCCATCCATCCAGTTTGGTGTAGTGGTTAGGAGTGCAGACTTCTAATCTGGCATGCCAGGTTCGATTCTGCGCTCCCCCACATGCAACTAGCTGGGTGACCTTGGGCTCGCCACACCACTGATAAAACTGTTCTGCCCGGGCAGTGATATTAACGCTCTCTCAGCCTCACCCACCCCACAGGGTGTCTGTTGTGGGGAGAGGAAAGGGAAGGTGATTGTAAGCCGCTTTGAGCCTCCTTCGAGTAGGGAAAAGCGGCATATAAGAACCAACTCTTCTTCTTCTTCTTCTTCTTCTTCTTCTTCTTCTTCTTCTTCTTCTTCTTCTTCTTCTTCTTCCATCCCTTTATCTCCTTTTCTCTCTCCTTCCTTCCTTCCTTCCTTCCTTCCTTCCTTCCTTCCTTCCTTCCTTCCTTCCTTCCTTCCTTCCTTCCTTCCTTCCATGTTTCATTTTTCTCTCTCTCTCCTTTATGTCTCTTTTTCTGTCTCTCTGCCTCTATCTCTCCAGCTCTCCAGTCTCTCTGTGTGTGTTTCTTTCATATTTCCGTTTATCCTTCCTTCCTTCCTTCCTTCCTTCCTTCCTTCCTTCCTTCCTTCCTTCCTTCCTTCCTTCCTCCCTCCCACCCACCCACCCACCCATCCATCCATCCATCCATCCATCCATCCATCCATGTATCTCCTCTCTGTCTCCCATGCATCCCTTTGTCCTCTAAATTTTTTACTTTCTGTGTTTCTTCCTGTCTTTCTCCCATCCCTTTATCTCCCTTTCCTCCCTCCCTCCCTTCCTCTCTCTGTCTCTCTCTCTCTGCTTCTGTCTCTCCATCCCTGGCTTCGGCGCGGCCCAAGGAGCAGGCTCAGCTGGCATTGTTCCCGAGAGGCCCCTTTTATCAAACCCAGATCCATCTGGTGGGGAGGGATGTGTGTTGCCACTGGCACACGAGGAGGCCTTCACCGAGTCAGCCGACTGCCATCCAAAAACAAGAACAACAAACTAAAAACAGCCAGTGGGTTTTTCTTCAGGTTTTCAGAGTTGGCTGGGACTTCCAGGGTCATCTAATCCTACCCCCCGCTTCAGGTGGCAGTCTTGGCTGGCAGGGGTACAGAGCTGGCAGGGACCTCCATGGTCACCTAGTCCAAACCCCTGCTTCAGGCAGCGGTCTTGGTTGTAGGAGCGCAGAGTTGGCAGGGATCCCTGGAGTCATCTAGTCCAACCCCCTGCTCCAGGCAGCAGTCATGTTTTGCAGGGGCACAGAGCTGGCAGAACTCTCCTTTTGGTCATCTGGTCCAGCCCCCTGCTTTAGGCAGCAGTCTTGGTTTGCTAGAGCAGAGCTGGCAGGTACCTCCATTGTCATCTAGTCCAACTCACTGCTTGGACAGTGGTCTTGGCCTGCAGGAGCTCAAAGCTGGCAGGGACATCCAGGGTCATCTAGTCCGACCCCCTTCGCAGGCAGTGGTCTTAGTTTGCAGGGGCTCTGAACTGGCTGGCACCCCCAGGGTTATCTAGTCCAACCCCAGCAGTGGTCTTGGTTTGCAGGAGATCAAAGCTGGCTGAGATCTACAAGGTCATTGCTTTAGGCAGTGGGAGAGTTGGGAGAGACCTCCAGGGTCATCTAGTCGAACCCCTGCTTCAAGAAGTGGTCTTGGTTTGCAGGAGGTCAGTGCTGGCTGGGATCTCCTGGGTCATTTAGTCCAACCCCTTGCTTTGGGCAGCAATCTTGGTTTGCAGGAGCAAAAAGCTAACAGAAAAGAAATGGAACTGTTCTAAGGCAATATGTTTGTAATATATACAATGAGTAAATACAATTTCTTTTACATCTTTTATATACCAGAAGGAACAACCATAACGGCTTCTAGATCAATTCCGTTTTAATTGGCTTCATCAGTGATTGAAACCTCCAATCCTCCAAAAACAGTTTGTAGTATCAAAGGTGGCAAAATCCTATCACCTTTCCTTATGTTATTATCTTTAACTGCTCCTGCAGAGAGGAATAAAAAAAAGAGTAAGCCCTAAGGGGGAGGAGAAAGGGCGGGCTCTGTCCGGGATAAAAACTCGGAGGGCCCAATCAGGAGCCGCGAAGCCCTCCGAGTGTCACTCCAGGGCCAAGCAAGGGCACCACCCACAGCCTGGGCAGGGAATGGGGCCCCAGAAGCCTGTGGCTAGCTGCCGATGGTCAGTGACTACCATCCGGGGCTACACAGTAGTCTTGGCCAGGCAATATGTGCCCATTGCCAGTGCTTACATTCCTTCAGCAGCAGCCAGGCATTGCTTGATGGTGTCAGGGCAGGCCATGCCTTCCACAGCTGGTATCACAGGCATCACCCGGTCTTGCTTGGCAGGGCAGCCAATCCTAGGTTAATTGCAGTTAACGGGCCAGACTGGCTTGGGGGGGTGTCCGTCATGGACGTGGTGTTGATGAGGACGCAATAACGAGGGGCTTTCCCAGGGCTTGATCTCAGAATGCACTGGGCAGAGGAAGCGGCTGCATAGGACTGTCACAGAAGAGATGCAAGGTGCTGTACCCTAGAGGCCTGTGGAGCTCTTTGGGCTGGGAAAGAAGTTAAGTACCTCACAAGGTAAGGTGTGGTGCTCTAGGGGAGCTTCCAGCTGGTTATATAGCATCAGTTATGACAGACTGAAGGTGGGTCAGCGCCTGTCAGACCACTTCTAATGCGGGGACCTCTTCATACCATTCAGGAATTCCCTGACTTCATATTTATGCAGCAAGGTTTGCCCCCCCCCCCCATCACCTTGATGCCAATGCTGTCTCCAGTTGGCAGGGGCAGTATGCACATTAAGGGCCATTCCACACAATGGGCAATGTCGCTAAATCTGAGCGCTATTGAAAAGCACTTCAAGCAAAAGCGGCAGGTTCTATCGAAAAAAAGGCTCTCCCACTAGCGCTGTTCTCGTAACGCACAAGTTTCCAGTCTCGCTGAAATCGCAACAAGGGGGGGTGATATTTTTCTGTGCTTTCTCCTGCTCCTGGCCATCAATCAAACAGATCAGCCAATTAACTGTTGTGTTCGTGCTTCCCTTTAAAAACTGTTTTTTAAAAACCTGAAAACACCAGTAGCAACGCATATTTGTTCATTCGATGTATCAGAAAGACCTTTTTCGCTGGCTTAGTAGCTGGCGCTTAATCATTTACATGGTCTTAAAATTAACCCCCCCCCCCCAGTGCTATTACTGGCTGAAATTACAGGCGGTGTCGGACGGGGGGTTGTATTGTGCTTGGAAACTTTACGGACAATTGCTTGTGGAGGGATTTCAGCCAAAGAAGCATCGCTTATTCGTTGCTTTTGCTGGTTTAAGGGGGGGGGGAAATGGCGATCGTGACGCTGGAAGCTCAGGTGTGAGAGATTAGGGAGGGACATGCTTGCTACCGCTATACTGAGAATGCACATGTCTTTTTTGGATGTGTTGCAGGTTGTTCTCAAGAATCTAGCGTTTATTTTAGGGGGAATCCACTTTTGTGGATCCTCCAAAAAGTGCTACAACGAAGCGATTTTTGCGGGAGTGTTACAGGAGTGTTGCAGATTCACGACATCGTGAATAACGAAAAATAAATAGCATTACACAATGGTAACACTTCAGCAACATTAACGCTGTGCGGAATGGCCCTAAGTCCTGTGGATACCTCAGGTCTCCTATGCTGGCATTTGGGGATCGCCCCAGTAAGACATCCGGGGTCAAAGGTGATACACATGGAAGGTTTTGTGGCAACAAGGTTCAACATTTGTGAGATTGCTCAGCCAGCAGCTGGGGGTCTCCTGGGAGGAGCAGCCCATTACTTGCTAAGCTGGTCATATACTGGTGAAATCTGGCCTTGGTCATCTCCAACAGAATGGAGTAATGGGGGCTGGGCTGCCCTCACTCCAGCATTTTCTGGGTGTCTTGCAGCCTCTGGACCTGGGGCTCCTTGGAGCGGTTCATGGGGACTGTGCTCAGCCTAGTGTGACAGCCGGATTCCAGAGACCACATGGCTTCAGCTAGCATTCCAGTTGAACCTAATCAGGGGTTGGGCTCGGGATCATGGCAATAGTGGGTCTGAACCACTGGCTGGCCTGGATGGCACGACACTCAGATGTCAGGTGGTAGGGAACGTCCAACCACAATGGGACTGCCTATGGATGTCTGACAATGAATATGGGGGCACCAGGAGGCTTGGGTTGGTGCCAATCGGTGTGCAAGGATGCCTAGCAGTTTTTTCCAGTAATACCCTTTTTGGTTACCTTCAGGGTAGCAGTCAGTGGGGATGCAAAAGCCAGGAATGGAGCATGGCGCCAAGCAGCGGACAGGATAGCATGCTATAAGAGTAGGAAGGAGGCCCAGTTGGGGAGCCCAGAGGCATTGCCTGGCCCAGACACTGCGGAGGGAGCCCACTGCTTTCTTGGACATCGTTGTGACAGAGGACTTCCTATGCAAGCTTGCCGGCTGGTGTCTGTATTTCCCAAAGCCTAGACTGCTTGTCCTGGGATACTGGCCTGGCTATGGTAGCAGTGTGGAGCAGAGCACCAGGCCATGTTTAGCAGCAGTTGCTGTATGGCATTTTGCCAGTTTTGGCAGGGGCTGGGGTATTGAGCCCTGGTAACTTCAAGGGGCACTTACAGTCTAGGCTGAGTGGTTAGGATGCCACATTGCAAGAGGCTGATTCCCACAAGAGGCCCACTGAGGGGGGGGGGGTGAACATTCCCCACAGAACGGCCTACATCAGGTGGAGCAGGGGTGAAGCTCCAGCCTGAGTTCCGGGCAGAGTTGAGACATACTGATTGGAGCTCCCATGTTGGGGTGCGGTTCTGAAGTGTTGGCGGGAACGAGGCTAGGGGGCCAGGGGGCCTCGTTTTGGTGGCTGTTTTGGCATGGGATGGAGCCTGTTTGGGGGGAGTTCGGTCTGCACATTGGTGTCCCCAGAATGGTGACCTCCCTCGAGGTGGCAGGTCTGCAAGCAGGGCCGACCCGGCTGAAGAGGCTTGGGGCTCGCAGTGCCAGGTAGCCCAGGGGTGGACCAAGAAGGAGGTGGACGCCTCTCCTTGGCACCCCGGGGCTTACAGTGTGTGATTCCTCTTGGAGCCCCAGGTGGACACTTCCCTATGGTGGGTATCCAGTGGCAAGGGGACCAACGTTCCTTGTGGGGGAACTGGGTGGGCCCCAGGGCGCCACTGGCTCTTCCTGTGGATGGGATCCCAGCAGCAAGGAGACTTGTGTTCCCAGCGGGGGATCCGGATGAGCTCCAGGGTGCTGCTGGGGTCTGGGTTCTTGTGGTCTTCCGACTGCAAATCATGCTCCCTCTGCCATGCTGTGTCAACACTCCTGTGGAGTATTAATAAATCTGTGGCCTTGTTTAAGCCAATGGAAATGTGCTCGTGTCTTTTTTGAGCCCAAAATGCCCTCCTGCAAGTCAATGCACATTCAAATTAATGAATTCATTGGTAGTTGGTTAAAGTTGGTTTTCAAAGTGCCACTGGACTCTAAATTCGTACTTTAAAGCTGAAATGAAGGGGGAGCAGTTCAGGAAGAAGGCAAAAAGGAGGGGGTGGGAAATAATACAATTTCAAATTCGTTCAGAGAAGCCCTGGTGGGGGCATGATCATAATTATGATCATGCATCTTAACACAGTCAGGAACAAACAAATAAATAAATCATATCTCGGAAACCCCACATCTAGTGATTTTAGTTGGCCTGGTGGCACCTGGGTGACTGGCTGGGTGCTGGGCCAACGGAGACACATGCGTATCTAGGCAGCCATGGGAAAGCTGCTCGGTGCCCGGCTGGCAACCAAACAGGGTGGGCAGTGGCAGGGGTGCTGAGTGGGGTGTGCATGAGCGGCAGCTGCTGTGTGTGAACCTCCCCTGGGCTTCCCAGCATGCTAACATTGGCTCTGGTGGGGCTGCAGCTCTGAGTCTGCTCACTGGCTGACTGGAGCCGCTGGCCAGCTGTGGGATGGCTCGGCAAGCAATGGCCCTTCCTGACTGGGGCTAGCCGGAGCTTGCTGCTTTTGGGGGAAGGAGGCTTCTTGGCACTTCTGGCCTCCAAGCAGGCTCAGATTGATCCAGTGCCCTTCTTGGTGTAAACTGCACGGACCTTTTATTCCAATCCCAAGTCGATTCAGTCCCTGCCGTCTACACAGAATGCGATTTCCGTTTTGATTTTGGGAAATTTAAATTTTCCCTCTGCAGCAAGCAGGATTCATCTGGAGTCACCCTATCATTTCTTCGCCATATCCAGGAGTGCCTTTAATAATCGATACTGGAAGATTCAGGTTAAGAAAGCATGAGAAAACACTTCCTCAGTGGTAGAGAAGCGCTGATTGGCCAGCAGACTCCGTGGTAGAGCAGTTCTGATTGGCCAAACCTGCCAAGCCAGTCAAGGCTGGTAGCTTTTCTTAAAGTGGAAGCCCTAATTTTCTTTCTGTAGAAACTGCAGAAGCCCTCACTTCTGTGGATAGAGATTTGCCTTGTGGGTTTTTTTCTCCCTTCTCTGTTGCCTTCAATGCCCCCCCCCCCCACTCAAGAAAAGAAAAGAAAGAAATAGGCTCTGTCTGGGCTTGGCTCCCCTCATCCCTTCTGAGCTTTCCCAATCAAGTGCAGAACACTTTTCTGTTTCAATTGGGGGGGTGGGGGGAGGAAGACCGAGTTCAAATCGATCTGAATTCAGCATGATCCACAAAAAAAACAAAGTAAGTGCAGAATCAGCCTTTGACTGCCTGCAGTGGCTCATTCCTGGATTTAACCGCCCCTTTGTCATCTTTTTGGCCTGGCCTGAGGCGTCTGTAATTGTTATAATTAAGATAAATTCAATGAGTAGCCGTGTTGGTCTGAAGTAGCACAATAAAATCAGAGTCCAGTAGCACCTTTAAGACCAACAAAGATTCATTCAAGGCGTGAGCTTTCGAGTGCAAGCACTCTTCCTCAGACTAAGAACTGACCATAATAATAGTAGGAATATAAAAGCAAAAGTTAATCTTGTTACATCATTAAACTGTGTCACAGCATCCACACACAGACACATTTTTAAAATATTTATTTACGGTCATTCAGACTAAAATTAAAATGTTGTTAGGTGCGAAGTCATGTCCGACCCATTGCGACCCCATGGGCAATGATCCTCCAGGCCTTCCTGTCCTCTACCATTCCCCGGAGTCCATTTAAGTTTGCACCTACTGCTTCAGTGACTCCATCCAGCCACCTCATTCTCTGTTGTCCCCTTCTTCTTTTGCCCTCGACCGCTCCCAGCATTAGGCTCTTCTCCAGGGAGTCCTTCCTTCTCATGAGGTGGCCAAAGTATTTGAGTTTCATCTTCAGGATCTGGCCTTCTAAGGAGCAGTCTGGGCTGATCTCCTCTAGGACTGACCGGTTTGTTCGCCTCGCAGTCCAAGGGACTCGCAAGAGTCTTCTCCAGTACCAGAGTTCGAAAGCCTCAATTCTTTGACACTTGGCCTTCCTTATGGTCCAACTTTCGCAGCCATACATTGCAACTGGGAATACCATAGCCTTGACTGAACGCACTTTAGTTGGCAGGGTGATGTCTCTGCTTTTTAGGATGCTGTCTAGATTTGTCATAGCTTTCCTCCCCAGGAGCAAGTGTCTTTTAGTTTCTTTTCTGCAGTCCCCAACTGCAATGATCTCGGAGCCCAGGAAAATAAAATCTGTCACTATCTCCATTTCTTCCCCATCTATTTTCCAGGAATTGAGAGGGCCAGATGCCATGATCTTTGCTTTCCTGATGTTGAGTTTCAAGCCAACTTTTGCACTCTCCTCCTTCACCTGCATCAACAGGCTCTTTAGTTCCTCTTCACTTTCTGCCATTGGAGTGGTATCATCTGCATATCTGAGGTTGTTGATATTTCTCCCTGCAATCTTGATCCTAATTTGTGACACCTCTAACCCCGCCTTTCTCATGATGTGGTCCGCATACAAGTTAAATAGGCAAGGCGACAGTATACAGCCTTGCCGAACTCCTTTCTCAATTTTGAACCAATCAGTGATTCCATGCTCGGTTCTCACTGTTGCTTCTTGACCTGCATATAGGTTTCAAGAAAACAAATAAGATACTCTGGTATTCCCATCTCTTTAAGAACTTGCCACAATTTGTTGTGCTCCACACAATCAAAGGCTTTAGCATAGTCAATGAAGCAGAAGTTTTTCTGGAACTCCCTAGTTTTCTCCATGATCCAGCGTATGTTGGCAATTTGATCTCTAGTTCCTCTGCCTCTTCAAAATCCTGCCTGTACTTCTGGAAGTTCTCGGTCCACATATTGCTGGAGCCTAGCTTGTAGGATTTTGATCATAACTTTGCTAGCATGAGAAATGAGTGCAATGGTGCAGTAGTTTGAACATTCTTTGGCATTGCCCTTCTTTGGGATTGGAATGTAAACTGACCTTTTCCAATCCTGTGGCCATTGTTGAGTTTTCCAAATTTGCTAGCATATTGAGTGTAGCACTTTTACTGCATTAAGATTTTAAATATTTTGATATTTTCAAAATCTTAAAATTAAAATACAATGAATTAAAAACTAAGGGCCATTCTGCATGACATAATGTAGCCAAAGTTTTACCTTTCGTGAACGCTATTAATTTAATGTTCCGCATGACGTCGTAAGCAAACCGCAAAACTCCTGCAACACTCCTGCAACAATTGGAATTTTATAGCACTTAGGGGGAAAGCCAGAAAAGTGGATTCCCCCTGAAAAAACTGCTACACTTCTGAGCACAAGCTGCAACACATCAGTGAAAGACATGTGCGTTTTCAAAATAGTGGTAGAAAGAATGTCCCACCCTCGCTCCTCCCCCCCAAACTTCCAGAGACGTGATTGCCATTTTCTTTTTTCCTTAGACCGGCGAAAGCAATGAACGAGCAAGGCTTCTCCAGCTAAAGTCCCTCCACAGAAGTGATTAACAGTAAAACAAAGCTCCCTACTACAAGTGTCTTTAAAGTTCCCAAGCACAATACAGCCCGCTGTTCAACACTGCTGGTAATTTTGGCCACAAATCGCGCCCATGGGGGGGGGGGGATTCTTTTTTTACTTGAACAGCGTGTAAACGATTAAGCACCAGCTCCTACACCAGCAAAAAAGGTCTTTCTGACACAATGATTGAACAAATATTCGTTGCAACTGGTGTGTTTGCATTAAAAAAAAACAGTTTTTAAAGGGAAAGGGGCTTTTCAGGAGCATGAACACAACAGTCCATTGGCTGTTCTGTTTGATTGATGGGCAGGGGCAGGAAGAAGAGCAGAAAAATATCGCTTCCTTTGTTGTGATTCCAGCGAGACTGGAAACCTGTGAGGAATGAATGCAACGCTACTGGGAA
Organism: Paroedura picta; assembly: GCF_049243985.1. Taxonomy (NCBI): domain Eukaryota; kingdom Metazoa; phylum Chordata; class Lepidosauria; order Squamata; family Gekkonidae; genus Paroedura; species Paroedura picta. The sequence continues at coordinate 81,755,815 of NC_135371.1, forward strand.
TTCAATATTTCACTAAAATTAAAGGAATGACGAAGTTCCACTATTAAATATAGCGTCTCTGCATACTGAAAACATTTGGCAACATTGGTCCTTGTGCAGAAAGGCCCTAAGACAATTTAAAAAGAGAAAAAACAGTAATAGTACTGTAAAAATTTTAAAAGATCTGACAACATAAAAACTGTAAGATGTTACATTCAATATTTAAAACATAGTTTAAGTTGCCAGTGACAAATGTCTCTTTGTACTTCTGAAATTGGATCAGAGAGAAATTTTCTGATCCACATACATAGTACGCAATTTCATGACGGCAGGGACGAATTTAGCTGTGCAGAGAGTTATTTGCCTGTCTTTGTCTTCAAGCAGCACCTTGACTTTCTCCTTTGGAGAAGATCTTGGGTAGGTGTTCAAAATTGATGGTATCATAAATGGGGAAGAACAGAAGCACATGTTCATCTGCTGTTTGTTTGTTTGTTTTTGTAATGCCCCTCCAACACAGCTGTAGGTAGAGATGAGCATCTCGCTTGGGCGAAGGCCCTTCTATGGGTGTTAAGTTCTAGGTCTGACAGACATGGGGCTGGAACAAGCTTGTATTGGATCCTATCTAGACACAGAAACTCTGGTGTTTTGGCTAGATCACTTTGCCGACTAATGTCCTTGACCCTTTGTTTAATTATGGATATAGCTTGATCTTGGTGTAAGTTGGCTAGCTGTTGTTCCATAAAGCCGACCTGTGATAGTTTGTGCTTCACAGTTTTTAGCCAAATTGACTGAAAGTTGTCTCTTAAGATCAAAGTAGACAATTGCTTTGGGTCGTAGGTTAGCTTCAGCCAATAGAGGATCAATAGCATATTTACTGGAGATAGATGAAGCCAGCAGTAAATAGTAGGGTGTGAGCTGTGGATCACTGGCTTTGACAGTTTTATTTCTGACTAGGGGCAAAGCCCGTTGTCTCCAAGAATACAACGGGCGCTAGAGCTTAGCAGTGGGAAGAGGAAGGGGAGGAGTTGTCCAGTCTGTAAGGGAATGGGGTTGTCATGTGTGTTGTGTGGGAGATTGTGGTGGCATGGTGGCAAATGAGGCCATGGGTGTGGAGATATGGGTGTCAAGAACCTGTGGTGTGGAATGTTCGTTGATTGTGGGAGAGGGCTGACCTTTGGGAATTGTGGCCTAGTGGTTACAGATGAGCTTTCCAGAGCCATGTCCTCAGATATGTGAAGGGAAAATCAGACTGGAGACTCTTCTTAGGGGAAGATTACATGGCAACCAATTCCCCCCAGTTCTGCGTCATTTCCCTTCTTGTGTGAATTAGGCCACATTCAGCGAAATGCCCCTCTGCCCTAATACACATAGGGTAGTCACAGTACACAGGTGTCCACCCTGTTCCTTCTGTCTCCCATATTTTCACTGTTGGTAAAATGTTATGTGCCCACATGCTTCTTTCATGGTTGCTCCTTAGAAGAACGGATTTTTGCACCCTATTGCTTACTACCCAAAGGAGTCTCAAAGCGGTTTACAAACACCTTTTCCATTTGTCTCTCCACAATAGTCAACCTGTGAGGTATGTAGGGTTGTGAGAGATCTGAGAGAACTGGGAATGGGCCGCAGTGACCCAGCAGGCCTCAGGTGTGTCAAAGCATTTTCCAATCGTCTTCCCCTTCTCTCCCCATAGCAGACTCCCCATGAGGGAGGTGGGGTAGCGAGCCTCACAGGGAAGGTGGCAACCCTAAGAGGAAGACTGTCTGTGCACAGCAGTCTTGAACTTAGTAAGGTTTTTAATACTGTTTTTTTATTTGCCAGGCCAAGGTTATTTGCCAGTTACTATTTCAGTTACGATGTGTCTCCAGACATTTACTTGTTCTCTATTTAGTTTCAGGCTGTAAACATTTATTTAGATCTTCCTGCACTTTCCAGACTCACAGGACTGATGCTGGTCTGCCTGTCTGCGCCCCAGAATACAAACAGTTGCTGATAAGGGCTGGCCATAACCCATAGGCCAGGAGGGACACTCCTGCACCACTCCCTACCAACTGCAGCCAAAAATGGCTCATTTGAAGGCTGGACTCTGAGGCATTGTACGATTTTGAAGTCCCACCTCCAAACCTCCAGGAATATTTCCAACCCAGGGGTAGCCAACCTACAGGTGTGGAGAGCTCCTGGAATTACAGCTCACCTGCAGAGTACAAAGATCAGCTCCCTAGGCAGAAAGGGCTACTTTGGACAGAGTTGTGGTAGAGAAGAAACATTTAAGGCTTCCCACACAGGTTGTTGTTGAATTGAAAGACTTGAGGCCTACTGCACAGGGTTGTTGTGCAGATGAAACAGGAGACGAAAGAGCCAGCTTCCTCTGCAGAATAACACTGTGCAGTGGCCTCAAATCTGCAGAGAGTTGCAAAGAAGAAAGACACATGGCTTGGCTGTGTCCAACCCCCAGCCAGAGCAGTATTTTAAGTGAGAAGGGGCTTTTCTGTGGTCTCCCTGTCAGGTAACTGTTTGGCAGAAGGGGAAAGTTCCCCACCCTCAGAAGGAATGCCCTCAGGCTCCCCTGCGTTGCTCTTGGAAAGGCCTCCCTCCCCTCAGTCAGGGCCTCTCAGAGGCTCCTTCGCAGCAGGCCTGGAGGGGGGGAGGGGGAGCACTCTGCAGCCTCCTGCCAGCTCTGTCAGGGTTCTGAGGCAATTTGCAGTTGGACATGGCAGTTAGGACAGCCTTGGGGCGAAAAGGGCTGGCACAGCCTGTGTTCTCATCCCCCTTGGCAGCCCTGCTTACCTCCTCTCCCTTTGGTGGTCAGGAGCAGACTGGCAGCCATACTTGGCTGGGTGAATGGAATTTTGGTCTGTCCTGGTGAGGGGCCAATAGGAAGGCACTTTGCGCGCCTCCCCATTGGCTGCTTGGCTCTGGATGGACACTCGGAGGGCCCAATCAGGAGCCGCTTCGCGGCTCCTGATTGGGCCCTCTGAGTTTTTATCCTGGACAGGGCCCGCCCTAACTCCTCCCCAGGTGGCCTTACTCTTTTATTTAATAGGACCCTGTCCTATTTAAAGATATGTCTTTGTGAACTACAAATGAGTTTGAGGGATCTGATTGGCTGTTTTGGCAGGGAGTTATCATGTGGCTGTGTTTGGACACTGTGACACAGTTTACTAATGTAACAGGATTAACTTTTGCTTCTATATTCCTACTGTTATGATGGTCAGTTCTTAGGATGACGAAGAGTCCTTGCACTCGAAAGCTCACACCTTGAATAAATCTTTGTGGGTCTTAAAGATGCTACTGGACTCTGATGTTATAATTAAAGCATTGGTAGGGAGTTTTATGGCACCAATTCTTTGAATCACAAAGGGAATGACTTTCCCAAGACCACACATCATAATTTGGGGGATATTTGAATGTGAGCTCCCTACCCCACCCCCATCGTGTTAATTTCTAACAACCATCATGTGTCTTAATACAACCAGAAATACAAAAATAAAAATGGCAGCAGGGTGCAGGGAGAATGAAACGGGAGGCAGAGAAGCAGGGAGTCAGGCTCACAGGTCCACAAAAGCATGTTGAGGGCAGGGAAAGAAGAGAGAACCACAGACATTGGATTACCTTGAATTCCCTCCCTGGGGAGGGAAATCACTGTTTTTCTGAACTCCAAAAAGCTGCGTGATGGAAACCTTTCCTCCAGATCTGCAACTGAGGAGCCTGATTTTTGTGTGAAATTGAGGAAATTCCACACAGCTAAAAGAGTGTTGACACGAAATTTTAGGTCACTGTGAAAATGACCTATGTGACTTGTTTCAGGTATGGTACCTGCACGTGTATTCATTATTCATGGTTCCCCCATCCAAGTGAAGCTCAGGAAAGGACTGGGGGAGGAGGGGCTTGGGAGTATTTTGTAGATTCACTAATGATACTTGCATTTGCCGTTCACAACTGGTGCCAGATGCACAGATCTCGTAGCCTGGTATAAATATACAGAAATTGTCAGAATTGGCAACTCCAAAGTTTTCAGCACAGAAATGAAAGCTGCTTCTCAGTAACTGCCTGGGCATGCAATATAAGAGACAAAAGGTTCATTCTGGACAAAGAGACAACAAGGAAATGGCTCTGGTCAGCAAGATAAGTATTATGCTCAGCTATAAACCATTGCCAAGGTCTTTATCTTTGTAAATATCACTGCAACAGTGATTTGTACAGAGGGATTTGTACAGAAACAAAAGGATTGCTTGGGCTATATATTTTATAGATTTCATGCTGTCAGATGATAAAGGTGGCATCATGGAATGCCAGAATACTGGCAAAACGCATGACTTTCTGCAAATAAGACCTAATTTTTGAAGAAAACTTAAGTTGCATTCAGACATCACTGCAAGCTGATATTAACCCTCAAGAGACCCAGAATGGGCAAATGGTTGGGCTTGTGTCCCACCACTTCTGTCTCACACAGAAATCCTGGTTTTAAACAAGCTCTGGTTATCCCTGCTGCATCAGTGCAAGCACACAATTTATATAGTGGTCATTCTGCACATACCTGTCCACACACACACACACACCACAGAGTTCTAAAGCAGGATTTAACCTAGGTTTAGACTCATGGGTTATGGTGGAGGCGTGTGTGCGCAGGGGGAAGTGGACTAATACTGATTAAACCACATGCCTGAAGACCTAGGTCACAGGTAACTGGAGATACTTTTAAACCTCCTTCACATTCCATGCAAAAAAGGAAGGAGGGAGGAACAAGGTGTGGGTGAGATTCTGGCATACAAAGCAGGTTCGTGTAAAAGTCAGGTGTTACGTTAGTTTGATGTGCCATTTGGATGCAGCCTGTTTCTGGTCCAAAATATGAGGCTGAGAGATGAGATCAGCTTTCTTGTTCTGAGAAATCCCAAGAAAATGTAGTCCAGATCAGCCTGTGGAAAAGCTGAGGAAGACATCACTGAAACTGAGAGGGTTGATGATGTCACAGCAGGTGGTCACACCTTTAAACTGGTAGGAAACAGCCACAGTAATCCTTGTGTGCATGTCTTTCTACCAACAGAGACAAATACTGCTATGCTTACTGTGGGGAAAAGTGTAAGGGAATATGTTGTTTCTTTGTTTGTATGAACCTACACGGGCTGCTCTCAGGTCATGTGTGGCTCAGTGGGTTTTAATAAATTGTATGAGTGCATCTGATCAAGGCAGATGCAGCAGGACCTCAACTATCTCATGGATTAGTGCCTAGCAGAGGAGAATCCCCATCGGGGGGGGGGGGGTCGATGTTCTGAATATATAAACCTCCCAGGCTGTTGCTCTGATGTTCAGACTCAGACAGATGAACTGTTCAGCCTGTTTACAGAAAAACATAAGCTTACCAAGAAATACTTCTGCCATTTCCTGTTCACTGTACGAAGCCAACTACTGAACAGAGCCAGATGAACACAAAGTCCTTATAAATCAAGCAAATGAACTTCCTAATCTTTATTTAGTAGAAGAGAGACAAAAGAGGAATCTGTGTCACTGTCTTGAAATCCAGTTCACAGAGGCTTTTGTGGGGCCTTGTTTCCAGAATGATTTGAGATTTTCCATCAGTCCAGTTGGAACTTTTCAAGAGGAAACTGATGTGGCCACCAGTCCTAGTGTAGGGGTTTACCATCTGCCTTGATCATTAGCACATCCATGCTAAGCACTGTGTGAATTATCACACAGCCTGTCACATGCTTGCCAGTGATCTAGGATTCTGGGAAATGGCTTCGACAACTGGTTCTCTGTGTCCATAATTAAATCCTATGTTTTACATCTGCATTAGGACTGGAACTATACATCGGTTTGAGTTGCAGTACAGTTTTTGTGGATTGTTCCACGTCAGGCACAACAGGAAAATCAGAAGGCTCTCTAATATGAAAATCCTTCCTGTACATAGAAAATTATGCATGTCAAGAAGACTAGTCATTTTCCTACTAAGCTATCTTTTTAAAGACAGCCGCTTGTGTAAATGGAGGATGTTTTTACATGAAATCAACTACCCACAGCATGAAATGGATAGTATGAGCAACATTGTGCTTCATGGTTATCTGCATTGTCTGTTCTTACTTAGTTTGTTTATGCCCCACATTTCTCCACAATGGGGACTCAAAGCAGAAAAGGCCCATTGGAGTTTAGAAAGGGTAACGTCTGTCAAATCTGGTGCAGTAGAAAAACCTGGCCAAAGCTTTAATGACCTGTAGGGCCTTTCTGTATCTCAGTGTATTCAAGTCACTGATGGTCCATATCTTTTGCCCTCTTAAGATCCAGCTCTATTAAGAAATCTGCAGTTAATTCAGGGGTAGAGAGTTTGTTAATTATCTCCATACACCAAGAGGATGGAAGGTTGACTGACAGGAGTAAAGGTATAAGTCCTACAGGCTGAAGATGAAGTTTCAACCAGTAGTAATAATTGAGAGCCGAGCCCTGTCCTCTACAAAGACCAGCCTCCTGACAAAGTGCCACACTAGTAAAAAAGAGCTCTTAAGCAGCATGACTGGAGTCTTTCCATGGAGACAAAATTTGTCTAAGGGCCAAGCTGAATGCTATATAGGAGTTGTGTCAAAGATTTGGGCAAATATATTTTGATAGCAGTGGGAATATAGCTGGAATCTCAATTTGGCTCCTTTGTGCAGAATCAGCAACAGATTTAATGTGTGAACCAGTACACGAAAATTTGTGCTCCAGTTGAAGTATTGCCCCAGATAGGAAAGAAGAAAACTGGTTGGAGCAACAGATTGAGGGGAGGTAAATATGAGGGGGGCCCCCTCAATGTCCTTTTTGCCCTTCTACCATTTAAAGCTATTAAATAGTACTGATTTACATATGAACAGGGCACAAACGAGAAGAAATGGTATGTCTGCCACCAACATGCCTAGTTTTTTAGTCCAGTTGGGACAGAAGCTGATGCTATAACTGAATCAGAATCTAATGTTTACTGGTTTTATCTTTGTAATCTTGGGAAACTTCCTGTGCCTTAATTTCTTTTCTTAAAAAAGAAAATACTTATCCTCCCTTCTCACACAGATTTGCAGTGCCTGCTTCAACACAAGACTGGTTTGGCCCAGATTTCATGCCAACAGAGACAGATACAGAATAGTTCTCTAGTCAACCCTTTTCTTTTATGTAATGATGATCTGTCAGCATTCTTTGAAACACACACACATAAATGGCTTACATTTAGCAAAACCCCTAACTTTCTGACATTCATTCCCACTTAAGGCCGAAGGATATTGTTGTTAACATTCTCTGAGGTGTGGAGTTCAGCCAGCTCTGAGGTACAGTGTTGGTGGATGTAGCTGTTGTTGTTTTTTCGGTCTGAGTCATCATTTGTCATAAACTGAGGCAATCTAAGTGAGGGGGAAATGCTGGAAACCACCTTAATTTTCTCAGAGGCAAGGGGGTGGAATGGGTAGGAGTAATCTCATGGCATTTGTTCACAAAAACTGCTGCTTCTGCCAAGAGGTTTATCTGCCAGAATGAGGCACCAAATCACAGGCACCTTTTCTTCCTTAGTCCCTTCCACTGTGATGGCATTGTACTGGAATGCCACACAAAAGCCAAATAAAGACTCCACCACAAGATAGGCATGTTTAAAGTGCCTTTCATGTTCAAATGTCCAGCAGTATTATTCATCACATCAGTGAACCAAGAGCAGTCATGTAAAAGATAACCTCATGTGATTAAGTAAGTAATGTAAGCAGATAAGAAATCTTAATTGTTTTCCATTTGTCTAGCCTGCTAGTCTTGATTTATGGATGTCACAGAAGTTGACATTCCTGACCTCTATATTGCGATTTTAACTAGTCACGATACTGAGGGTTAGGGTTGCCAGGCCCAGGTTGGGAATACCTGGAGATTTTTGGAGTGGTCTCTGGAGTTGGAGTGCGGGGTTTGTGGAGAGTTGGGAGATCGATCAGGTCTGATGCCATGGAAGCTACCTTCCAAAGCAGCCATTTTCTCCAGGAGAATTGATCACTGTCTCCTGGAGAGCAGTTAGGTTGGCAACCGTAATTCCAAGCATAACCACATGCATAGTTTCATGAGCTGAGAAGATCCCTACACTGTTATGTGGGCTGTCACCCCTCCATCAAAGCCTGGCACACCCGTGTCAACCCTTCCTGACACTCCTGAGCAGACCCTGGCATCAGAGAGAGAAAAGCCAGGTCAAGCCTTGCAAAGCATAATGGGAGAGCAACTAAAACCCACTTCTGGCTCAGAAGCAGGACTTGGAGTTAGGCTTCCCCCAACCTACTTGCTTGCAAACAAAAGAGGCAAGTACAGAGAGACAAAGGCACCCCACCCAAGACTCCCCTCCAGCCAGCCAAGCACATTGTCTTGTAAGGGGAACTGGCCACTCTCTTTCAACACCAAATCTAATCCAAGATTTGGTCTTTGTCTTTTCCCTTACCACTATCCCCAGGCACAAGCAATCATCCAGGATTTGCCAGAAATGGGCCATCAGCCCTTCTAGACAGGAAATATTTCTTCATATTCCCAGCAGCTAGTTTCTTTGTCTCAGCAACCCGTTTCTTTGTTGGGACCCGGCTCCAGCCATCAAACTCTTTGTCCAAGCCCTGGACAAGGTAGGATCAGCCCCCTATCACCTCAGGTCACAAATTTCCTTTAAATATTGGGCTCCCACAGCCACAAAATGCAGTCAGTTTCCAGGCTACAGAAACTCTGTCCGACGTTCGTCTTGGTCCCTCGTCCGTCGCCCCAAATTGCTTCCCTGGACCTCCAGAACTCCGCTCCACCCAGAAGACAGGTAGATATCACTTCCAATCAACCCTTAGGGGCTTTTCGCACGCCTTCAAAATCGCACAATGGTTGCCAATTGAAAACGCTACTGATTTGCCATTATGCACAACGTCGTTGACAATCTGCCACACACCTGAAACCGATCCGCAAAAAGCGCTTCCTTGTAGCGCTTTCAGGGAAATCCCCAAAAGTGGATTCACCCTCCGGAAAGCGCTACACTCCTGCAACCAATCTGCAACACTAGCGGGAAAGTTCTGTGCGTTACCATTGTTGTGGTTTCTACAAAGTCCCTCCCCCTGGCTCTCTCCTCTGATCTTCCGGCAAAGCGATAGCCATTTTTTTTTCTCCAAGCGAGCGGGGCTCAACCCACCAGCGAGCCTCTATTTAGAGGCTTCCCCGGCTTCAGTCCCTCCCCAGAGCTGTTTAGTCACTAAGCACAGAGAAGCCCGTTTGCTGATGTATTTTCCCTTTATTTTTTACACTGTTTTCGGCCGAAAATCGGGCCCGTGAGGGGGGGGGATTTTTTTTTTTACTTGGGAGGAGCGTGGCAACGATGAAACGACAGCTCAAACACACCTGCCAGCTGGATGGGTCTCTCCGTTGCAACGAATCAACACAGATTCGTTGCAATGGGTGTGTTTAAAAAAAAAACCTTTCTTAAAGGGAAAGGGGCTGTTTGGGAGCATGCTAACGGCTGCCCATTGGCTGCTTGACGGCCAGGGGCGGGACGAGCTTGGCAATAGCGCTTCCTTTCTAGCGATTTTTGCTGAGACCGGAAGCCTTTGGGAAACGATAGAAACGCAACTGGATTCCACTACAAAGTCAGGTATGCATAATGACAAATTCCACTATTTTAAATGGCGATTTTTCGTTCAGCAAACAATTTGGTATAAGGATCCCGGTGCGGAAAGCCCCTTGGTATAGGTTCTTCCCCTATAAGCCTTTTCCTTGTGTGCTAGTGGCTAGGAATGTACATTTCTTTGCTAGAGTACGCATGTGTTGTCTTTTGTCTAATTAGTGTTTGTTAATAAAATCCTTCCATGTTTAGATCATTGTCTGCCTTGGTTCTATCTCAGTGACATAATTACCCAGTAAACTGTGCAATACAAGGTCCCACGTTACGCCACACTGCCTCTTGCTGGCTCTACTAGCTGATTCCCCACAACTAAATTTAGACACGTGTCCTTACAGACACGCATTTGGCGTAACAACACAACGGCACCTGGGAGGGGAATAAATTATGACTGATTTAATGGGTTGGCATCAGAGTTCCCTCTAAGCTCTGTGCATGAGCAAATGCTCATTATATTCTGCTAAGGATCCACTCGTGTGTGTGTGTGTGTGTGTGTGTGCGCGTGTGTGCATGTGGGGGAATTACAGGGAACATTGGTTGGCATGACTCTTCTCCTCTCTGTCCATGTTACATTCCCAGTGCTTCACATTGTCAGTTTGTCTTACAGACTAATTATGCATGGTGGTGGCCACACTGGGCCACTGCCAGTTTCTTGCAGCAGGGCATCATGCTCCGTTGCTTTCCGTGTACTAAGGAGAAAAGAAATCCTCCAGTGCACACAGTCTGCCCTGGAGTTGAGCATATGCACACATAACTCTGGGGCAGAAAGGGTCTTCTGCACCTCACTGCAGCAACGGGGGGGGGGGGGTTTCGCAGCATGAATGTGGGATCCTATCCTACCATTACGGGGGTGAAAAAATGCCCTGTCCACCTCTATGGCACTGTGAAGCGCCATAGAGCCTAATGGGGCATTTGTGTCCCTACTGAGACATTGTAGGCAGAGGGTGCCACCCTGTATGCACAGGCCTGGCCCAGCATAGCTGCCAATGGAGCTCATGTTAAAAAAGAGAATGCAGAAAGATCAGTGTTCCCTTAACGCAGGGCATCAGAGGCCTTAAAGTGGGCCAGGTCAAAGCAGGGACCGAGCTGGTGGCAACAACATGCATAAGCGAGGATTTGGCTTACTGTTGTGCAGGCGCCAGCCCAGCCTTTTCCCCCTTTGCATTAAACAGACACACTGTATCATCCACCGTTACCTTCATATCTTCCAAGCATTCACTTCTCACCATTATTACGGAGAAACAGAAGTTCTCTTCTTCTTTCCAGGATTATTTAGCTTCAAAAATTAGATATGATTGCATTTTAAGCAACTATTATTAAGGGAGATTCAGGAAAGAAAAGGAACATTCACTATAAACACACTTCACATTAGTTATAAAGGGGGGGAGGGAATCATTCTGAGTTTGAGAAAGGGAGCCAAAGGGATACATCTTTAGTTTATTATTAGAGCATTCTACTGAAGTTGGTGCTTAAGTGCCTGCAAGGGCCAGAAGCAAAAACTGCCTGTCCAAGGTGGTGTCTGTATGTCAAGTGCCATCAAGTCACAGCTGATTAGTGGAACTCCAATGGATTTTTTGAGGAAAACATTTAGAGGTGGTTTGCTGGTGTACCTATCATCTACTCCTTTCTGATTATTGATAGCCCAGAAATATAAATCTTAAAGGTTGCAACAATTCATAAGAATGGGAGACTGTGCATTCACCAGCTAATTTGAATTAAACAGTTGAGGCACACCCTGATGGGGATAGCTCAGGTTTGCTTGATCTTGGAAACTAAGCCAGGTCAGCCTCTACACAATGCCATGGGCATGACATGGAAGCAGTTAATGGCAAAGCACCTTTGAATGTCTTACATGAAAACCCCATGTTGAAGAGGGGGCCAACTTGTTTACTGCAGCTTTAGAGACAAGGATTTGGAGCAAAAGGTTCAAATTACAGGAAAGGCAGTTCCACTTAAATATTAGAAAGCATTTTCTGATGGTGAGGGCTGTTCATAAATGGAATATGTCTCGGAGTGTGGTGGAGTCTCCTTCATTGGAAGTTTTTAGAAAGTGATTGGATGAGCATGTGTCAGGAGTATGTGATTTTTAAGTTCTGCAATTAAAAAACCTGAGTGCAAGAGTTGAATCTCAACCCTTCCCCCATCAATTATTTAATCAGTTTAAACAAGTAAGTGTGGAAACGTCATTAGCTACTCACATTCCTGCTGAAAATGGCCGCGTTCTACATTCTTAGCAGCATTTGTGAAAGTGGCCTTAGGACCTGGGTCTCTGAACTCTCTCCTAATAATTCTTGTGTAACAAGACTTGTTCCTCACATAGGGACACAATGCTCACAGCAGAGCATCTCAGAGACAGTCTGGGCAGTCTGGATTATGTATGGGGACAATGGTGCATGTGTTCGCCAGTTGCCTGGAAATTTTTCCATGGCTTTGGGTCATAAGTGCAGATTTTTATCATTGTTAAGGCTGTTAATCTGGCAAGCAATATTTATTCTGCTTGCCTTGAGATAATTTCTGTTTGTCTCCCTGTTTGGTAATGGAGGAAAGAGAGCAAGTGAGACTCTGCATATATAAGAGTGAATGTTTGGAAAGGAAGCAGGAGGGTATCTTCAAGTGTTTGCATGCCAGAGAGATGATCTGAATGTAGTGATGAGAATTTATTCCAGCATTCAGTTATCAGGATGAAGGCTGTTCTTTGAGTCTGGCTCGTGCCCTTGACTTAACTCCCCTCCTACCAAGCAATTCATGAACAACACAGTGCCCTGGAGGAGCTTACCCAGAGAGGGAGGCACCAAAAAGCCAAGGAACAATATTCAGCTTGATGGAGAAGGCAGTGATCAGCCACAACCAGGTAATGGCTCCCATTCCTACTAGAAAGAAATCTGGAGACCTGGACAGCCCAATGACAGCCTATAAGGGTGAAGGCTGAATTGGGAAGGGCCAGGGTGAGAAGATTCCCTTAATGCCCAGGAGGAACAGCACAGGACAGACAGCCTTGAGAGTGAATATCCACCCTCCTTTAATCACATCCAGGGGCCAAGCCTCCAAGCCAGGGTGAGAGAGAAAAAGAACAGGTTCTGGCACACAACAAGATGGGGCCCTTGTATTTTGCGACTGTGTGGAGAGGAGACAGCATACTTCAGAGGCTTTATGGACCAAGAATAGTTTTGACTAGCAAAAGCAATAATACATGGTACATTACTGCCATCCTGTGCCAACTGATGCAATCTGTCAGTTGATCCCCATTCTTTGGGGTGGCTGCAGCAATGGCAGTTATTTCTCTTTCACAGCCATAGTAAGAACAAAAAGGAAGAAGGTTTTCAGATAGGTTCCTGTTTAATTTTATTATTAAACAGTAATGCTCATGAGTAAAGCAGGAATAGGTAGGCTTTGTACAGTTGAATAGAAAAGGGCATAAGAATTCCAAGCATTTTTCTGATGATTGTCTATAAGCCCTCATAAACCTGGCTAGGGTTGTGCGTGGAGGCCCCGATTCGGACCGTTTCGGATCCGAATCGGCTGATTCGGACCAATTCGGACCGGTCCGAATCGATTCGGGGCCAATGCAAGTCAATGGAGGCCATTGGATCTTGGATCTGGAGGCCATTGACTTGCATTGGAAAGGCTCCCGAATTGATTCGGAGGTGTCCGAATCGATTCGGGGCCAATGCAAGTCAATAGAGGCCATTGACTTGCATTGGAAGCCTCCCGAATTGTTTTGGACAATTCGGGGCCAATGCAAGTCAATGGCTCCATTGACTTGCATTGGAAATCCTTCTCCCGCCTTCACCGGGGGCTTGGGGGGAGGGGGTGTAAGTTGCACCCCTGAAATGTCTTGGGGACCTCAGGGAGGGTCTTCCCTGAGTCCCCTGAAAGTTTCAAGAAGATTGGACCAAGGTAAATTGGCAATTTCCTTTTTCTGAAATCATTTTTTTTCTCATGCTTTTGGGAGCCCCTAGGATGGGACCCCTTGGTCCAATCTTCTTGAAACTTGCAGGGGAGCTCAGGGAGGGGGGGTCTTCCCTGAGTCCCCTGCAAGTTTCAGGAAAATTGCACCAGAGGGTCCCATCCTGGGGGCTCCCAAGGAACATTCCCCATAGAAGTCTATGGAGAAACATGTTCAGACTAAAGAATCTGACTGTCCATTGTAACCAATGGAGCGGATAGGGGCACCCTCTTTGGGAGCCCCTGGGTTGGACCCCTTGGTCCAATCTTCTTGGAACTTTCAGGGGACTCAGGGAGGACCTTCCCTGGGCTCCCCAAGAAGTTTCAGTGGTGCAACTTACACCCCTCCCCCCCAGCCCCCAGGGAAGGCGGGGGAAGGATTTCCAATGCAAATCAATGGAGCCATTGACTTGCATTGGCTCCAAACAGAGCAGGCCAGGAAGGGACTCTGTCTCCCAGGTGCAGGGGAACCTGTGGCTGGCAGCCTAAGCAGCCTCCAGGTGAGAACTGCAGAACCAATAAGGTCCACTGAGTTCTCACCTGGGTTCCCCTGCAGAGGAGAGGGGGGCCCTGCACTGGCCTGTGTGTGGGGGGGGGGGGTATCCCTGCACCACTAGGAACACTAGTGGCTCAGGGATGTCAACCTCCAGGGGAGACCTGGAGATCCTCCCAGAAACCCCCAGTGAAGCTGTAAAGCTTCACAGCGCCTACGCACTAACCCGGGAGAGCCTCAGAAAGCAAATGGAGGAGCTCAGAGGAGAATCTGGATGCTCCATCCATGCTGTGGACTCATCACTGGCTCTCCCATCCAGCCTCCCCCCCTCTAACAAATACAGAGCAAGAGGAAGACTTGCTTTTCACAACCCAAAGGTTATCAAAGGAGCTTCCAGTCACCTTTCCCTTCCTACTCTTGGGCCACCGCCCTCGAACGCCACAAATCCAACCAGCCCTGGCAGCAGGAAAAAAACACACACACACACCAGAAGTCCACACACGGCGCAGTGGACACTGGTGGGGAATCCAACAACCTAACAGGCCACGGCCTTAAACCACCTCTAATCCAACTGCTCTACTCAGGCCACATCCTGAGAGAGCCCTGACAGAGCTGTTCTGGGAGAAAAGCCCTGGCAGCAGCAAACGGTGATTGCAGAATTTCTGTGTGTGGGGTGGGGGGGCAATTTAGATTGGCCAGGGCACTGGTCCTGTCTGAATTTTTACCTTGGGCGAGCGTTTTTCATCCCCGCCACCCAGAACAGACTCAGAGAGGATGCAGTCACAGCAATTCTGTGCTCACCTCAGTCCTCCTCCAAGAATAGTTCTGGATGGCCAAGAACCGGCAAGTTGACCTTGAGGAAGACCAATAGCTGGACTCTTTCGGGCACCAGGCCCGAGCGATACTCGCAGACGGTGCTACTTGCATGAGAAAATGCTCACTCGCTCTGGACGTTCGTTGGCGGGCACAAAAGGTAGACACGGGCCAGGCGGGAGAGGGCCGTCCAGACCGCCTCCATCCTGGCCCAGTATCTCAAGGGACAGGCGTTCTCGGACTCCTGGGGCTCACCGAGGTAAGCCCTCACCATCCCAGACGCACTGTCCTCCCTCGGGCACCCGCTGCCCTCAAGAGAAGGAATGGGCTGGAGGAACCCCAGCAAGAAGTTGCCCTGCTCAGTCTTCTTGCTGGGGTGGTCTGCAGTGGCTGATGTGCCAGCAGAGGCTAGAGGGGGAGGAGCAGCAGACGTGCTGGCTCCTTCCTCCCCTGCCTGGCCTGACACCTCAGCCTCCTTGGACTTCCACCAGGCAAGCCTCTGAATGAGCAGCTCGCGCCATTCAGGAAGGCTCCTCTCCTTCTCTGCTAAGCTGCCCTTGATGCGCGGATCAGACATGGTGGCAAGCCTGTATGTCACTGAGGGGTTCAAAGGGGCTGTCAAGCCCTCTCAGAAGCCAACTCGCAAGCGCGCGCATGGCTGGAACAGCGTCTGCATGTCCTCGAGCCAGGTCCAGGAAGGGGGCCAGGACCACACGGGCCTTGTGGACCATGGGCACGACCAGACCCAAACTTGCCGTGACAGACGAGAGCATCTCCGTGAAAGTCTTGAAGGGCCCAAGCACTTCCACGGTCTGAGAAATGATCTCCCACTCTCGGTGGGTGAGCCACTCCCCAGGCATAAACATCCTTGTCTCCTGGACAAGGGCGTCTAAGGCTCTCCTCTGCTCCACCAAGCGCTCAAGCATGGCGTGGGTGGAGTTCCAGCGCGTGCTGACGTCTCTGATAAGGCAGTGCTGCGGCACACCCATCACTGCTTTCTCTCCAGCCTCGAGACGTCGTACAAGCTGTGAGAGAAATGTGTCACGATCTTCCGGCACTTCTCAATGAGATGCCAGAAGTCACTGGCTTCGGTGGATGAACCAGTTCCCTTGGAGCCGATCCCAAGGGCATCCTTAACCACGAGATGGAGAAGGTGGACCGCACAGGAGATGTGCTTCAGGCCCATGCCCTTGATCGCCTTGGTCATGTTGAGGGCACCATCTGTCGCCAAGAAGCCCTTGGTGACCCCCGTCCCACTGCCTACCCACCCATCTACCATTCTACGAATGGTGCCCTCGATGTTGTCTGCCGTGTGCCGCACATCGAAAGGCTTGATGTGCAGTAAGGCACGGCGATAGCCCTGCCTAACAGGCCCTGCCTAACAGGCTCATCCCCACACAGCACCTCCCGTACGTCCCACCAATGCGCAGTCAGCGAGATGTACACATCCTGCGCATGACATGAAGTCCATATGTCCAATGTGAAGTGTACGGTCCCTGAAGCTCGGGACATCTCTACCTCCATGTGGCACCTGGCTGCCCTATAAAGAGAGGGAAACACTGTCCTGCTAATCGTGGTACGACTAGGAGGTATGTACCAGGTGGATATGCGACGGTATAGTCGGTGGAAGTACATGTCATCGGCCAGATGAAAGGGGTACCCACCCACGGCCATGAGTGCAGCCTCTGAATGAGCAGCTCGCAGGCCCCTACACCCTGCCTCAAACCCCCCTTTTGGCATGCCACTGCCAGTCCGGGCAAGCATCTCCACCATGGTCGCTTGCCTCCCTCTAACTCCACCCGCCCCCTGAGAAGAACTCTTAGGGAGAGCTCTCGAGGTGGAGGTCCCAGGTAGACTCTCCAGCCCCGTGCTGGTAGGTTGTGCCTGCGCAGGCACCCCACTGCCAGCCTGTCTCTCCCCCTGAAGCAGGACAGCCTAGTGGTGCCTCTTCAGGTGGTTCATGAGGCCACTAGTCATGTAGTGGCGCTCCTGCCTTCCACGACTAACCCTCTGCCTACAGAGCTGGCACTCTGCTAGGTGGGTTCCCTCCACTGTCTGGAAGTAATTCCAGACTTTGGAGCCTTTGGACAACGCAGGCTGGCTTGCAGCCTGCGAAGTCCTCTGAGCTGCTTCCTGTGAGGAGCTCGGGGCAGACACATCGTGTCCTTAGGTGGGGACAGAAGGAGGTGAGAGAGGGGGAAGGGGTCGAGACAGTGGGGCAGGGGGTGCCACCTCCATCTCTCCCTCTTGCAGAACCTCTTCCATCTGCTCTTGTCCCCCCCCCCCAATTGAAGCCTGCTGGATCCTGGAGGAGAAAGGGGAGTAGACTGGCGGGCCAGTCCCTCACCCATCTCTTCCAAGGCTCTCTGCAGCCCCGAGGTGATGCCTGGGGACATGAAGGACAAGCCACTCATGTCCCCAAGGCTCACCCTGAGGGCGAGATCAGGCAACTCCTTCTGATGCCCCCATGCCTCGCTAGCAAAAGGAGTGACACGAGGGGCTGCCTGATCAGCAGGCCCCGCAGAAGTGCCAGCAAAGACCCCTGCCTGACGCACTTTAGAAGGGGGCGCCCTGGCAGCCGCCTCAGTAAAGAGACCCTTGGGGACACTCTTTATTGCACCACTCCGGCCAGAGGTCGGAGTGGTGGAAGGTCGACCAAAGACAGGCCTCTTCTCAGGTGGGGGGAAGGACGCTTCCTTCCCCCTCTCACTCCCCTCCACCCCTCTAGTTTTCTGTAGGGCCTTTCCCCCAGGGCCCCTAGCCTGACCTTCCTTCTTCCCACTCATGTTCCCTTGGACAAACTTTTCCTACTAACTGTCCGTAATCTAAGAGACAGGGAAATTTGAGGCCCTACCACTAACTGCCCTAATACCTGTTTCTAAGGAAACCTTGAAACTTATAAAACCCTCCCACCAGCTACCTGTTTAGTTTTTTTAGACCCAAGCTGACCTAACTTCTATGGAGTTTTCCTGTTCTCTCTCTCTCTCTCTCTCCCTCTCTCTCTCTCTTTTTGTTAAACTAAAGGAACCTGTCTGGTCCTAGCTAAGTTTAACTGGCCCTACCTAACCTACAGAAGGGAAAAATTAGGGAAAAAAAAACCTTTTTACACTTTTAAAGTGTTTTAAGCTACCTGAGTGTTACTAGCTAGAAGGAAGGCTGGAGCAGATTTGTGCACCAAGCCCCCACCTGATCTCCTAAGAAGAACCCCTAAACCTGTTGGCCTCTAAATCAATTCTTGTCTCTACCAGGAAAGCTGGCCTTCAATAAGACACAGCCCCTGCTGGTTTAAATTTTTTTTAATTATTAAGAAAGTACTATTTTAACCTAAAACCCAAATCACTGTTCTCTTATAAAAATCCTATCTGGCTACTTAGGAAAGAAACTATCTATTCTAAAAAAAATATTTGCACTTTATAATTTCTCCTAACACTATGGATTTTACTGCCTATTTAAAGGGTCACTAATTGGGCACCCCAAGAGGAATGCAGCAATTCCCCCCAGGAAGGAAACAATCTATGAAACACCAACCAGCTACCAGCCACCCAGGGCACTCCCCCAAAGGTGGCTACCAAGAAAAACTTGCCCCGCAGGGCCCTAACCAAACAAGCTAACTCTACCTAGGCTAACCAAAGAAACAGCTTCAACAAACAAGCAGCAGCCACCCAGGGTCCTCCCCCAAAGGTGGCTGGCAATCTAGAAAAACTGGCCCTGCAAGGCCCTAAGCTAAACCAACCTAAAAACAAACACAACCCCCCCCCCCCCAAACTGAAACTAGCCCCCCACCAAAAAACACCTACAACTATCAAACAACCAGCTGCCACCCAGGGCACGAAGCCCAAAGGTGGCAACTGAGGAAACCTGTGGGGAAAAACCCCAAACAACCAAACAACCCCCCCCCCAAAAAAACAACCAGAAACAGAACAACTTCCAAAGCCCCAACCCCCACCCCCAAAATACTTTAAAAGAAAAACAGGAAACTTAAATACAATAAAAAGCAAATACAATTCCCCAAACCTCCCCCCAGGCCCCCACCCACAGAAATTCAAAGGCACATAAAACTTTGGAAAAGAGGAGGGAGGGATAGGGAGAAGAGGGAGGGAAAAAAGAGAAAAATAGGAAAGGAGAAGAAAAAAACCCCTAAAACAAACGATTCGCTGTCTTCTCCAGCGATGTCCAGTTGTCCACAATCCACAGGCCAGGTCCAGGAGTCCAGGCAGTCACAGGCCGCTCTACCAAGCAGGGAGCTTAGGAGTGAGCTCCAGCAAGCAGCCCCTTGCTTTAAGTAGCCTCCTCCTGGGCAGGCTTAAAGCAAGGGGATTTAAAAAATAAAAACCCTTCTGTGAGTGGCCAGAATGCCTGAGCCGAAAAGCTACAGGCATTCTGGTTGGCCACTCACTCCCCCCTCCCCCCCGCCACCATTTTAGGTGGCAAAAAATCAAGTTTAAAAAAAAAGGCAGCCAGAGGCTTCAGGCAACGGCTGCCTGAAGCCTCCGACTCAGCTGAATCGATTCGAGCCTGAATCGATTCAGCCATCCGAATTGCCGAATCTCAGCAATTCAAACCACTAGGGGGAGCTAGAGGGCCGATTCGGCCCGTTTCTGGCTCGGAAACGCCCGAATCGGCCATGATTTGGGCGATTCGGGCGTTTCAGAACCCAAATCGCCCATCCCTAAACCTGGCTCATGATGACCAGAGAATTGTATAATTTGTGTATTGTGACTTGTAAGGATCAGTTAGAGGAGCTATATTTGGGGGAGTAAAAGATGAGGACAGAATGAAGCAGAGCACAGCCTGGTAGAATTTTGTCAAGAGAATACAATGGTAATAGCAAACACTCTTTTCCAGCAACCCAAGAGATGACTCTATACATGGACAACACCAGAAGGTCAACACAGAAATCAGATTGACTATGTGCTCTGCAGCCAAAGATGGAGAAGTTCTATACAGTCAGTAAAAACAAGACCAGAAGCTGATTGTGGTTCAGATCATCAGCTTCTTATTGCAAAATTTAGCCTTAAATTGAAGAAAGTAGGGAAAAGCACTAGGCCACTCAGGTATGAATTAAAACATATCCCCAACGAATATACAGTAGAGGTGACAAATAGATTTAAGGACTTAGATCTGCTAGACAAAGTGCCTGAAGAACTATGGATGGAGGTTTGCAACATTGTACAAGAGGTAGTGACTAAAACCATCCCAAAGAAAAAGAAATGCAAGAAAGCAAAATGGCTGTCTGAGGAAGCTTTACAAATAGCTAAGGAGAGAAGAGAAGTGAAAGGCAAGAGAGAAAGAGAAAGATACACCCAATTGAATGCAGAATTCCAGAGAATAACTAGAAGAGATAAGAATACTAAATGAACCGTGCAAACAAATAGAAGAAAACAATAGAATAGGGAGGACCAGAGATCTCTTCAAGAAAATTGGAGATATGAAGAGAACGTTTCATGCAAAGATGGGTATGATAAAGGACCAAAATGGTAGGGACCTAACAAAAGCAGAAGAGATTTTTAAAAGGTGGCAAAATTATACAGAAGAACTATACAAGAGCGAGCTTAACATCCCTGATAACCACGATGGGGTAGTCACTGACCTGGAGCCAGACATCCTGGAATGTGAAGTCAAATGGGCCTTAGGAAGTCTGAGTAACAATAAAGCTAGAGGTGGTGACAGCATTCCATGGACCAGGGGTTAGGGACAGCTGATCTAATTAACATCTTGCTTGCAGATAAAGATACTTTTATTTCTTACACGGTGGCAAAGTTTTGCTACATTGCCAGCAGAGTGCGGAAATCCTTGATTACTGTTGATGCTGAGAGATCTGGCTGTCAAAATGCTGTAATAATGGTTGTGGCTTTGTTTATATTCTGATGCTGTATGTCCTGGATGTTAAAATGTTGTAACAATGTATGTGGTTTTATTCATACTTTGATGGTGGTCAATGCCCGTAAATAAAATAATCTAATCTGCACCATTGCACTCATTTCTCATGCTAGCAAAGTTATGCTCAAAATCCTACAAGCTAGGCTCCAGCAATATGTGGACCAAGAACGTCCAGAAGTACAGGCAGGATTTCGAAGAGGCAGAGGAACGAGAGATCAAATTGCCATCATACGGCTGCATCATGGAGAAAGCTAGGGAGTTCCAAGCCAAACTACTAGCGCCCTACTTGGCCCCAGAACACCTTGCCACAGTGATCCACATGACAGTCACCTCTAGGCTGGACTCCTGTAACTTGCTCTATGCTGGCCTGCCCTTATCCCTGATCCGAAAACCTTTACAAACCTTTTCCATTCATCTCTCTGGGGTTGTGAGAGATCTGAGAGAATTGGGAATGGGCCGCAATGACCCAGCAGGCCTCAGGTGTCTCAAAGCATTTTCCAATCGTCTTCCCTTTCTCTCCCCATAGCAGACTTCCCATGAGGGAGGTGGGGTAGCGAGCCTCACAGGGAAGGTGGCAACCCTAAGAGGAAGACTCTCTGTGCACAGCAGTCTTGACCTTAGTAAGATTTTTTATACTGTTTTTTTATTTGCCAGGCCAATAAGTCATTCAGTTACCATGTGTCTCCAGACATTTACTTGTTCTCTATTTACAGTTTCAGGCTGTAAATATTGATTTCGATCTTCCTGCACTTTCCAGACTCACAGGAGTGATGCTGGTCTGCCTGTCTGCGCCCCAGAATACAAACAGTTGCTGGTAAGGGCTGGCCATAACCCATAGGCCAGGAGGGACACCCCTGCACCACGCCCTACCAACTGCAGGAATAATGGCTCCTTTGAAGGCTGGACTCTGAGGTAGGTATTGTATGATTTTGAAGTCTCACCTCCAAACCTCCAGGAATATTTCCTACCCAGGGGTAGACAACCTCCAGGTGGGGCCTGGAGAGCTCCTGGATTTACAGCTCACCTGCAGAGTATAAAGATCAGCTCCCCAGGCAGAAAGGGCTACTTTGGACAGGGTTCTGGTAGAGAAGAAACATTTAAGGCCTCCCACACAGATTGTTGTTGAATTGAAAGACTTGAGGTTGTTGTGCAGATGAAACAGGAGACAAAAGAGCCAGTTTCTTTTGCAGAATAACGCTGTGCAGTAGGTCTCAAATCTGCAGAGAGTTGCAAAGAAGAAAGACACATGGCTTTGCTGTGTCTAACCTCTGGGCAGAGCACAATTTTAAGTGAGAAGGGGCTTTTCTGTGGCCTCCCTGTGAGCCAAGTGTTTGGCAGAAGGGGAAGGTTCTCCACCCTCAAAAGGAAGGATCTCAGGCTCCCCTGCATTGCTCTTGGAAACACCTCCCTCCCCTCAGTCAGGGCGTGTCAGAGGTTCCTTTGCAGCAGGCCTGAAGGGAGGGGGAGGGAGAGAACTCTCCAGCCTCCTGCCAGCTCTGTCAGGGTTCTGAGGCAATTTGCAGTTGGACATGACAGTTAGGACAGCCTTGGGGTAAAAAGGGCTGGCGCAGCCTGTGTTCTCATCCCCCTTGGCAGCCCTATTGACCTCCTCTCTTTGCAATGGTCAGGAGCAGACTGGAAGCCAGACTGGGCTGGGTGAATGGAATTTTGGTCTGTCCTGGTGAGGGGCCAATCAGAAGGCGCTTCGCTCGCCTCCCCATTGGCCGCTTAGCCCTTGAGTGGCACTTAGAGGGGCGAATCAGCCCCTTCGCGGCTCCTGATTCGCCCCTCCGAGTTTTTATCACGGACAGAGTCCGCCCTAACTCCTCCCCAATAGCCCATAGGGCTTTATTTTATCCACTCTGCAGGAATGGTTAAAGATTGTTACGATCTTGTTAAGTTATTATTGTTATATTGTTATTAATGTTCCTGTTACCTGTTACCATATGTTAATTGTATCTTTTTGTGTTTTCTGTAAACTGCCCTGAGCCCTCGGGGAGGGCAGTATATAAATAAATAAACAAGCAAACAAACAAACAAATAAGCAAACAAACAAATAAATAAAAGAAGGGGACGACAGAGAATGAGGTGGCTGGATGGAGTCACTGAAGCGGTAGGTGCGAGCTTAAATGGACTCTGGGGAATGGTAGAGGACAGGAAGGCTTGAAGGATCATTGTCCATGGGGTTGCGATGGGTCGGATACAACTTCACAACTAACAAGAACGAAGAGATGAGGAATGTGGATTGCATTATGAGCCCTATTCCTCACCGCTCCCCCTCCATATAATCCAAGTTCTTCTCGATAATTTACAGTGCTAATAAACTACCTGCATGAGAAGGAAGCACTCTTTGCTCTAGGTTCATTTTACAGGGATGGAAGGAGAAAAATGAATGTGGCCCTCAAGGTGATCAAATGGAGCCCAGTGCACTAATTGGGTTCAATATTAAAGTTAGACATTTGGCTAGAATGCTGACAAGTCATGATCCTGATTACAGGTCTCCAGTGCCATGTACATGGAGACTTGCAAGAACTTCTACTTAATGGCTAGGGGACTCCATTATCTGAAATGATGAGGCTCAATGCAAAAATAGGCCACTTCTTTGCTGTGAACTACAGCTTCTCCTTCACCCTTCCGTTTGCAATGTCCTTCTGAAAACCTAGACAGCTGTAAACAGGCTGGTCTGGCTTACAGTTCTCTCCCAACCCTCGTATTCTGTCTTTTTATGAAGATGAACATCTGGATACTGGAACATTTCCTGAGCTGACTGTTATGGCTAGCAGTGAGTCCTCCAGCCCACTGGTACAACAGCAACATTATCAATCACTACAATAAAGCAAGAGCAAGCATACATGGTGTGCGGACAACCCTGCACTTTCCATAGCGCCAGAGCATCTTCCCTTGCTCTTGTACATAGATTTTGTTGCTGCTCAAAGGAGTGGAATGAGTGGGGGACTTCAAACAGGGCACCTGTCCAAACTTCCTGTCTCTGTAAGGGGTCAGGCTGCACTCTAAAGTGAGAGGATTTTTTTTTTTTTTTTTTGCTTTGAGTGACTTATCATCCCATTCTCATCTCCTACTCCGGAGGTTGCATACTTGTATTGGAAGAGTTCTAAATTAAACTATCCATTTCCCTTTAACCATTCCCTGCTCCCACATTATAGTTCTTTGCCCTTTCATTCTGACGTCTAGGAAAATATCAGGATTAGACTTGCTAGTAAATTTTGGCTGCACCGTTGACCCTATAGAGGTCCTGCCTTAAGATTCCAAGCAGCTCAGTGTGGGGGAGATCAATTATCTGAAACTTCCTAACCAGGACTGTCTTCTCTCCATCATCACCATATTGAATTACAGTGTCCATGTGTGAGGTCTGCAACGGAGACAGTATTTGCAATATGCAATGACTGAATGACAAAGGCTATATTGCCTGGATCCCTGTGGTATCAAATATTCCTTGTTTTCATTAGGAAAAAACATTTCCTATTAATTCAGCTTTAAAATATGCTCCCCCCCCCTTTACCTTCTATTGCAAATGTTCACACACTTCCTCACTCTGAGGTAAATTTTCCCCTCCAAAATACGTTGTTCTCTCATAGACTGAGCTGCCCTTGTATTGTGGTTTCTTTGTTATAATGTGAAGCTGTTTGTCCCACCCTGTCCCTGACAGGTCTTTTGGCTTTACTCAGCCCAGGGGTTTTTTTTGCAAGGTGTAAGAGCCCTTTTGCAAGGTGTAAGAACCATCCCAAAGAAAAAGAAATGCAAGAAATCAAAATGGCTGTCTGAGGAAGCTTTACAAATAGCTAAGGAGAGAAGGGAAGTGAAAGGCAAGGGAGAAAGAGAAAGATACACCCAACTGAATGCAGAATTCCAGAGAAAAGCTAGAAGAGATAAGAATGCCTTCTTAAATGAACAGTGCAAACAAATAGAAGAAAACAATAGAATGGGGAGGACCAGAGATCTTTTCAAGAAAATTGGAGATATGAAGAGAACGTTTCATGCAAAGTTGGGTATGATAAGGGACCAAAATGGTAGGGACCTCACAGAAGCAGAAGAGATTAAACAAAGGTGGCAAAATTATACAGAACAACTATACAAGAGCGAGCTTAACATCCCTGATGACCACGGTGGGGTAGTTACTGACCTGGAGCCAGACATCCTGGAATGTGAAGTCAAATGGGCCTTAGGAAGTCTGAGCAACAATAAAGCTAGTGGCGGTGACAGCATTCCAGTTGAACTATTCAAAATCTTAAAGGATGATGCAGTAAAAGTGCTACACTCAATATGCCAGCAAATTTGGAAAACTCAACAATGGCCACAGGATTGGAAAAGGTCAGTTTACATTCCAATCCCAAAGAAGGGCAATGCCAAAGAATGTTCAAACTACCGCACCATTGCACTAATTTCTCATGCTAGCAAAGTTATGCTCAAAATCCTACAAGCTAGGCTCCAGCAATATGTGGACCGAGAACTTCCAGAAGTACAGGCAGGATTTCGAAGAGGCAGAGGAACTAGAGATCAAATTGCCAACATACGCTGGATCATGGAGAAAGCTAGGGAGTACCAGAAGAACGTCTACTTCTGCTTCATTGACTATGCTAAAGCCTTTGATTGTGTGGAGCACAACAAATTGTGGCAAGTTCTTAAAGAGATGGGAATACCAGAGCATCTTATTTGTCTCTTGAGAAATGTATATGCAGGTCAAGAAGCAACAGTGAGAACTGAACATGGAATCACTGATTGGTTCAAAATTGAGAAAGGAGTTCGACAAGGCTGTATACTGTCGCCTTGCCTATTTAACTTGTATGCAGAGCACATCATGAGAAATGCGGGATTAGAGGAGTCACAAATTGGGATCAAGATTGCAGGGAGAAATATCAACAACCTCAGATATGCAGATGATACCACTCTAATGGCAGAAAGTGAAGAGGAACTAAAGAGCCTGTTGATGCGGGTAAAGGAGGAGAGTGCAAAAGTTGGCTTGAAACTCAACATCAAGAAAACAAAGATCATGGCATCCGGCCCTCTCAATTCCTGGCAAATAGATGGGGAAGAAATGGAGATAGTGACAGATTTTATTTTCCTGGGCTCCAAGATCACTGCAGATGGGGACTGCAGCAAAGAAATTAAAAGACGCTTGCTCCTGGGGAGGAAAGCTATGGCAAATCTAGACAGCATCCTAAAAAGCAGAGACATTACCCTGCCAACAAAAGTGTGTTTAGTCAAGGCTATGGTCTTCCCAGTTGCAATGTATGGCTGCGAAAGTTGGACCATAAGGAAGGCCGAGCGTCAAAGAATTGAGGCTTTTGAACTCTGGTGCTGGAGAAGACTCTTACGAGTCCCTTGGACTGCAAGGCGAACAAACCGGTCAGTCCTAGAGGAGATCAACCCTGACTGCTCTTTAGAAGGCCAGATCCTGAAGATGAAACTCAAATACTTTGGCCACCTCATGAGAAGGAAGGACTCCCTGGAGAAGAGCCTAATGCTGGGAGCGATCGAGGGCAAAAGAAGAAGGGGACGACAGAGAATGAGGTGGCTGGATGGAGTCACTGAAGCAGTAGGTGCAAACTTAAATGGACTCCGGGGAATGGTAGAGGACAGGAAGGCCTGGAGGATCATTGTCCATGGGGTCGCGATGGGTCGGACACGACTTCGCACATAACAACAACAAAGAGCCCTTTCCCCTCAAACCTTTGTCAGAAAGGCACTGAGTCATTTTTAACAAAACAAAAAAAAAGATTCTTTTATTTTACAAAGAATACGATAGTTGGAATGAGGAATTCAAGCTTTTGTTATACATATATGTTATTTTACAGTTTAAAGTTCTCTATTACAAGCTATAGAGAGTTTTAGGTGTTCTCAGTATTTTTTCTTTACTCTCAGTGTCTTTATTACTGTGTTTATCCTAAAACATGTCTGTTTTTCTTTTGTGAGTTCCACTGAACTCCCTGGCACCTAGTACCATTTTTTCCCTAGTACCACCACGTTTCCTTCCAAGCAGTATCCTCTGATTACTGAGGAGTTTGAAACACTTTCCCTCACACAAGTCTAAAGAAATCCTTCCACCTGATTTCCCCTTTTCTAACCGGACAGAAATCCTCCTTTTCTCCTAATCTGGCCGGAATTGGGACTATAACCTCACTGCCCAATTCCCACTGCCAAATACCTGCCCAGTTCTCAAAACACTGTGTAGATGAGCTTTCAGTAAACTCAGTTATCTAACTAAGGATTTTCCTCAGAACAGATGATTAGCTAAGACACTGACAGGTTCTTTCAGACTGCTTTCTGAACCCAAATCACACTTCCGCACACAATTCCTGTATCAATTCCCTCTCAGATGTGACTGGCCAGTCAGAGTTTTTAACCATTCACTTACTATTGCTGTTATTTCAGCACTTGGATATTGACTTTTAAACCACTGTCCTTCACACTTTCAAACCTTCATCTACAATATGGATAATCTGGGGATACTATCCATCATTACAGAGTTGTTATGAGAATTTGTGAGGTAATGCACTTTGATGTCCTTTGAACTTTTGAATGTAGGATATGAATGCCTAGAATGTTGCCAGTGTTACTTCACCAACTAACACTCCAAGTTGTCCTGCTTCTTTCTTTTAATCTGAGGGGAATCTATCTCATTAAAATGGCATAAATATTCCCATGGTTAAGATGAAACTTGGACAAAAGGCTCCTCATGACCCCTTCTATTGTTCCATCTCTCTTTCAATAGTAAAGAACAGGTTTCCTTGATGGGAAAATTGCTTTTGTTTAAATATATGAATTTATTAACTTCATAGAGCAAAAATACTTTTTTCTGATGTTGCACAATATGAATTCTTTATAATCATATGTCATGGCTCTTCTATAACCTTGTGGGTACATATCTACTTAGGCACATGGATAAACATTCAGCACTTTTTAAAAATCTCAGTATCTCCATATGTAGACAATCAAAGAAGGAATGGTTGGAGAGGGGAGGAGATTTACCATAAAATAGAGGGAGGTCAAAATGAACCCACAATTTCTCTTGAGAAACAACTTGATGTAGTGATTAGGAGCAGTAACCTCTAACCTGGAGAACTGGGTTTGATTACCCACTTTTACACATGAAGCATGTTGGGTGACTGTGGGCCAGTCACAGTTCTCTCATAGCTCTTTCAGTTTCATCTACCTCACAGGGTATCTACAGGTCCCTGGTCCCAGAGAAATATGCCTGGCCTTGACACAAGCCAGGGCTTTTTTGGCCCTGGCCCCAACATGATGAAATGACCTCCCAGGAGAGCTGAGGGCCCTGATGGAACTATCAGCATTCCGCAGGGCCGGTAAGATGGAACTCTTCCACCAGGTTTTTGGTTGAGGCTGGGTTCTTTAGATCAGCGGTCCGCAACGTTTGTCAGGCCATGGACTGCTGCGCCGGGGTGTGGGGAGAGGGCGACCTGGGGCCCCGCACACGCACGGGAGCCCCATCGCAAGCGTGCATGCACAGACTTGCCGCACGTGCGCGTTTGCTTCCGGCGGAGGCACAAATGCGCACGCGCAGCAGCGCTGCACTTGCGCGCATGTGCGGACTTGCCACATGTGTGCGTTTGCGCACCCACTGGATGCAAATGCGCATGTGCGGTAAGTCCGTGCATGCGTGCTTGCAACGGGGCCGGCGGCCTCAGCTCTCCCCGCCCCTCCAGGCCATAAGGAAATCTGCCACCGAAGTGGCCAATTAGCTTGCGGCCCGGCAAGCTTCTCTTCCCCCCACTCCCAAAGCAAGAAGCTTGCCGGGCCACAAGCTAATCGGCCGCTTCGGTGGACGATTTGCTCGCGGCCTGGCCAGCTTCTCGCTGTGGGGGGGGGCGGGAAGAGGTAGCCGTGGCCTGGCGCCAAGGCCTTTCGAGCCATGGCCCGGGGGTTGGGGACCACTGTTTTAGATGACTGGGTCCCCCTCAGGCTATGTCATCAAGTGTTGTTGTTGTCTGTAGAGGGGAGAGCAGAATTATCACTATCTTGATGTTTTATGGGGGTTTTAGGGAAGGGGGTTTTATATTGGGGATATGACTTTCTTGTAACCCACTTTGAGCTTCAGACTAAAGCAGGCTATAAATCAAATAATCTATACCCACTCAGGGAGCAGTATACGTAATTGATTAAGGGATAAGTGGGTGGCAAGTGGGCGGGGCTGGTCCCTTCCGATTGGCCCTCACCAGGACAGACCAGGGTTCCAGCCAATCGGGGGGCGTGAAGCGTCTTCTGACCCAAACCCCCCACCCGTGGAACCTAAGGGCTAAGTGAGCTGTTGGCCCAATCACTGGGCCAAAGCTCTGACAGGGCCTGCTCACCCAGCCCATCCAGGAGCAATCTGGACACATCACTGCCAGTTAGCCCCTGAGCACCGCAGGGAGAGAAGGTCAGTAGGGCTGCCAAGGGGGATGAGAACAGAGGCTTGGACAGGCTGTGCCAGTCCTTTTCGCCCCAAGGCTGTCCTAAATGTCATGTCCAACTGTAACTTCTTTCACTTTGCCTCAGAACACTGACAGAGCTGGCAGGAAGCTGGAGAGTGCTCTCCCTCCCTCCCTCCCTCCCCCTCCCTTCAGGCCTGCTGGGTAGGAGTCTCTGGCAGCCCCTGACTGATGGGAGGGAGGCTTTTCTAAGAGCAACGCAGGGGAGTCTGTGGGCATGGGTGTGGGCATTCCTTTTGAGGGGGGAGGGAAATTTCTCCTTCTGCCAAACAGCTAGTTGACAGGGAGGCCACAGAAAAGCCCGTTCTCATTTAAAATATTGCTCTGACAAGGGGTTAGACACAGCCAAGCCATGTGTATTTCTTCTTCAAATCTCTGCAGATTTGAGGCCTACTGCACAGTGTTATTCTGCAGATGAAACTGGATGCTGTTGCAGAGGTTCTTTTGTCTCCTGTTTCATCTGTACAACAACCCTGTGCAGTAGGCCTCAAGTCTTTCAATTCAACAATAACAACCTGTGTGGGAAGCCTTAAATGTTTCTTCTCCACCACAAACCTGTCCAAAGTAGCCCTTTCTGCCTGGGGAGCTGATGTTTATACTCTAAAGAAGAAATGTAATTCCAGGAGCTCTCCAGGCCACACCTGGAGGTTGGCTACCCCGGGGTTAGAAATATTCCTGGAGGTTTGGAGCTGTGACTTCAAAATCATACAATGCCTCAGAGTCTGGCCTCCAAAGTAGACATTTTTGCCTGCAGGGCTGATTATTATAATTAGAGATGAGCAGTTATCTAGATATTATGGTAGAGGCTTGCAGACTGCAGTTGTGTGTGGGGCGGGGAGTTGTGCAGGTGTCCCTCCTGGGATATGGGCTATGGCCAGCCCTTACCAGCAACTGTTTGTATTCTGGGGCACAAACAGACAGAAAGACCAGCATCAGTCCTGTGAGTCTAGAAAGTGCAGGAAGATCTAAATAAATATTTACACCTGGGGTAGTCAAACTGCGGCCCTCCAGAGGTCCCTGGACTACAATTCCCATGGGGCTCATGGGAATTGTAGTCCAGGGACATATGGAGGGCCGCAGTTTGACTACCCCTGATTTACAGGCTGAAACTGTAAATAGTGAACAAGTAAATGGCTGGAGAGACATGGGAACTAAAGTGACTTTTTTCAAGCTTGGCCTGGCAAATAAAAAACAGTATACAAAATCTTACTAAGGTCAAGACTACTGTGCACAGAGAGAACACCTCTTGGGGTTGCCAGCTTCCATGTGAGGCGCTGTACCCGACCTCCCTCACGGGGAGTCTGCTATGGGGAGAGGAGGGAAGATGATTGGATACTGCTTTGAGACACCTGAGGCCCATTTCCAGTTCTCTCACAATCTCACATCCCTCATAGGTCGTCTATTGAAAGGAAAAGGTTTTTGTAAACCGCTTTGAGACTCCTTTAGATAGCCAGTTTGTTGTAGTGGTTAGCAGTGAAAACTTCTAATCTGGCATGCCGGGTTCAATTCTGCACTCCCACACATGCAACCAGCTGGGTGATCTTGGGCTCGCCACAGCACTGATAAAACTGTTCTGACCGAGCAGGAATATCAGGGTTCTCTCAGCCTCACCCACCCCAGAGGGTGTATGTTGTGGGGAGAGGAATGGGAAGACGACCGCTTTGAGCCTCCTTCAGGTAGGGAAAAGTGGCATATAAGAACCAACTCTTCTTCTTCTTCTTCTTCTTCTTCTTCTTCTTCTTCTTCTTCTTCTTCTTCTTCTTCTTCTTCTTCTTCACAACAGGGTACAAAAAAATAGTTCCTCTTCTTCTAAGGAGCAACCATGAAAGAAGCATGTGGGCACATAACATTTTATCAACAGTGAAAAAATGAAGACAGAAGGAGCAGGGTGGACATCTGTGTACTCTGACTACCCGATGTGCATTACGGCAGGGGGACATTTCAATGTCTGTGGTCTAATTCACACAAGAAGGGAAATGACGCAGAACTAGGAGGAATTGGTTGCCATGTAATAGTCTCCAGTCTGATTTTCCCTTCACATATCTGAAGACATGGCTCTGGAAAGCTCATCTGTAACCACTAAGCCATAATTCCCAAAGGTCAGTCCTCTCCCACACTCAACGAACATTCCAAATCACAGGTTCTTGATACCCATCTCTCCACACCCATGCCCTCATTTGTCACCACAACCTCCCACACAACACACCCATTCAACCCCATGCCCTTACAGACTGAGCAACTCCTCCCTTTCCTCTTCCCACCGCCAAGCTCTAGTGCCCATTGTATTCCTGGATATAACAGGCTTTGCCCCTAATAAATAAATAAATAAATTGTGAGAAAAGGAAGGTTAGGCAATTGTAAGCCTCTTTGAGACTCCTTTCAGTAGTAAATAGTGGGGTACAGCTCTTCTTCAAGATCTCAGAAATATGGTAGTTCAGAGATTTGTGCATGTATGTTTCCCTCCCTCTGCTGAATTAATTTCACCCATTACTAGAGGCCAGAGATCTAGAACTGTAGGTATGTTGGATGATGTATTAAGAGACTGAACTAATTTGGAGGCCTATTATTTGAGCATGACTGGTTAGCCTTGTTTCTTTAAGCAACTTAAAGGATAAATTTGTGCCTGAGAGTGTATCTCACAGTTGACTTTCTGTGGCTCCAGTCTCACATAACTCAATTTTGGCGGGGGGACAGATTTTAAAAATCTATCAGTCCATTTATTTATTCATAATAGCAGTAAAGCACATTGTACAAAATATACAGTGGGCTCTAGGCCACCCATGGTCCCTTTCAATACCCCCCCAGCCTGCCAGGGGAGGGAGGGAGTATTGAAAGGGACTATGGGTTGCCTAATGTGGGAGTGGGTGGTTCCTTTAAACACTCCTGGCCTTGGCAGGAGCATTTAAAGGCAGCCGTCTCTCCCCATTCCACATTACAGCTGATTCTGACAGCTGCATCTTGAATGTTCCAAAGCAGTGGTCCCCAACCTTTTTATCACCAGGGACCTTTTAACGCTTGACAGTTTTACTGTGGCCCGGGGGAGGTAGTCTTTTGCCGAGAGATGTCGCCGCTGCCGCCTGAGCCCCTGCTCCACTTGCTTTCCCACCAGCATCCCTGACTTCCCGCTGCCTGCTGGGGGTCCTGCCAGCAACAGCTGCGCAGTGCCATGCTGAGGGGGAGCCCCAGCCATGGCGGCCACTGGAGAGCACCAAAGGTGAGCCAGCAGCAGAGTGGCAGGGCAGCCCCCAAGACAGCAGCCGGGGAGGAGGACGAGGAGGAGCCACGTCCCAGTACCAACTAATCTACGGACCAGTAACTGTCTCTAGACCAGGGGTTGGGGACCACTGTTCCAAAGGATCTAGGCTTGGGTGAGGCTCTGCCTGGAGGCTTTGGAATATTCAACACAGCATCGGAAGTACGTGTACTCAATTATACAATTACATAGGTATTTAGAAAAATGTTATACTGCCTTTCCAGGAACTGCCTAGAATAGCTTGCAACAACTTATTAAATATTATTTATTTATTATTATTAATATTATTAATAAAACAACTTATTAAAAAACAGTGAAATCTGGCATTAAAAAAAAGCAGACCAGCATAAAAACGTTCATTCACAAAATATGGTAGAAAGGAGGTGGAAGGGGAAATTTATGAGACTGGAACCTACATTGCTATATAATATGTTATAAAGGAATTTGACATTCCTTAAAAACATGGAAGCTTGCAGAGTGATACCACCCTGATATCACTATAGCTATAGAGGTCCTTTCCAGCTAATGCTTGTTGTTACCTTCATGTGAAGTGGAATGGGCATGGTTCTCCTCTTCCTACACATAAAACATTATACATGAGACAGCGATGTGAGCAGAAGCCTATATGGATGGATTTTTCCTAATCCTCCCTATAAAGAGATGGAAAGTTAATACAAATAGAAACTATGCACATAAGTGATTCCATATATTATAGACATAGCACAGGGAAGAAGGATATACCACTCTTCCAACAGTAAAATGATTAAATGGCCTAATTTGTTCAAACTACATCATAGTCTTGCTGCAGTAACATAAGAAAAGCATTCCTTTTAAATTGACATGAGGAAACAAAGGTTCTCGTTGTTGTTTCCAAAACAAAGCATTAGCTGCTAAACTACATAGCTATATTGAGGAGCATTCTCTTCAGTATATTGCCATGATATGTTTAAATCTGCATTTCCCTTAAAAGTGGCACAGCACATTCTCAAATCTCTGCCTGCACCAAACTGACTATGTTGATTTGAGACTCACTACAAAATATTTTGGAGTTGATACTGACTTTGGCCTTTTGCTAGCCTCTTTGGAGCCAGCTGTAGGATCATATTCACCTGCTGAGCTAGCTTTGGGTGTCAGATTTAATGACTCACTTTCAGCTGCACACAGCAGCCTGGTTTTTAGCTTCAGTGGTTTCAAAATGCCAGCATCCATAGGTTACTGGAGCCAAAAACAGAGTCCAGTAGCACCTTTAAGACCAACAAAGATTTATTCAGAGTGTGAGCTTTCAAGTGCAAGTACTCTTCATCAGACTATAATATTCTTACATGACAGGGAATATATGCTTGCACTCGAAAGCGCATTCCCTGAATAAACCTTTGTTGGTCTTAAAGGTGCTACTGTTCTCTGATTTTATTGTGCTACTTCAGACCAACACGGCTACTCATTTGAATCTATCCTAATGGAGCCAAAAACATAAAGCTGAGATCGAAGAGCAAATGATGCAATACAAGGTGAACATGCAAAAACCCTACAACTCTGCAAAAACACTTCATCAAAAGGAGAAAACAAAAAGAAAACTTGTAAGAAAATAAAAGCAGCTATCCAGACACTATCCAAATTGGTTTGAACCATAAGGCATTTCCTTCTCCATATATAAGACACCTGCTACAGCTGTCCACCATGCAGACTGTTTCAAGCTACCAGCTTCAAACATCTTTCATTTTCTTGTAATATTTTGTTCGAAAGCATCCCAGATTAAAGTCTACTGTGGAATCTCTAGCGCTCCACAGCAGCCTTGGAAGTGTTGTGTAACTGTCAGAAATATCCTTGCGAGTGCCATTCCTCTCTGTGCTAGTCAGTATTCTCACTACACAAGGATTGCATTTTGTTGTCAGGATTATCAGACACTTACTCAGCATTGCATCTCAGACTTCTGCATTGTCACTAGTCCAGCATTACTCAACTTTACAAAACAATATCACATACCGTGACTTGGAAAGGATATGTCTACTCTGTGGTAATTGTTATCAGGCTGAGTAGGAAGGACGAAACCTGCCTCCCCACTTGTCATGCAATATTTATGGAAAATGCCAGTGGAATCCAAGAGAGAATGCAAAACATATGTTAACTGTTGTTTTGGGGCAGTGAAATACTAGCCAGATCAGCTTGCACAGGGTGGAAATGCTGCACACTCTATGAGGATAAGATGGGTGGTCTCATGAAGAGGTAGCTGGACTCCCATTTGCATCAATTGTTGATTGTGGAAGCATAACAGAGTGGGTGCTACATCTTGAATCTATTTCCATGGCAGGTAATGAGAAATTCCAGGATGTTAAGAATAAATAAATTGCAATTCTAAGCACACTTAGTCCAAAAAAGGATCATGTCTATTGAAGTCAGTGAGGTTGATTTCTGAGTAAATAGGCTTAAGACTAACATGTTGGAGACGACTGAAGATGGCGCCGTGCTAGTCCATTCTGCAACGAGCTCCCGAGCCAAGCAGAGGGCCAGGAGCAGAAGCACCTGGCAGACTTGAGCGGTATGCGCAAATCTCGCTCGCTGGTCCCCCCCAGGAACCAGGAACGGCATCCTGAAGGTCCTACAGATCCGCGGAGACTAAGTTCTCCGGATCATCACTGCTTGTGCTCAGGGCCATAATGGCGTCCTTGTCGAAAATAACTTTCTAATCTTGAAACGACCAGCCGCATAAAATCCTGCATTTTCCCCAGATCATCTCTTCTCAGCTTGAAAAGAGCGGAAGTCTTGTGAATCAACAATGCAAAGACTGTGAGTTCTCTGTTTGCTTTCCTCTTCTTTAAAGCCAGGCACTAGCCCCTCTTCTTCCCCCCTAACTAATCTGCAAGGGAATTCCTTCTTCGGACGGGAGGCAAGCGAGCTAAATACACTTGTTAAAACAAACAAAAGAAAGAACTTAAGAATTTATTAAGGAGAGCCCAGCGGGAGATGTTGACAGAATACGGAGATTGACTAACTGATAATTCCTGATCACCCAAACTCTCGCGAGACGCCCTGTCTGTGATCTGTGACTATGCATTCTGTGGAGTTGTTTACAACAATGGAAAACCTAACTAATGCACAGATGTATCATTTATTATGCAAGGGCAATTCAGAGATACTGAAAGTAGTCAAAAAGGTTGAAAAGGAGATTCAAGATACCAAGAAAGAGCTCTCAGACAGAATCAATGGTTTGAAAAAAATACAAAAATGAAAACACATACAAAAAAATGAAAACACAATGCAGCTGGCAACACACCAAACAAGAATCCAATGTCTGGAAGCTAATCAACAGGAGCAGGAGAGAGTGGCAGAAGACAAATCCGAAGTCCTGGAAGTAGAATCTAAAGCTAGGAATGTAAAAATCAAAGGCGTTTTGGAAGAATTTGGGAAAACAGACGTAAGGAAGGAAATACAACCAAGAGACATCTTTGTAAGCACTGAAAGCAAGGCTGCAAGAAATAATCTATTCAGAAAGCATCAGGAGACGTCGCTGAATTTGGTGGATCAAGAAGCACAAATATTTCAAGACCCACCAGCAGTTACATCATGGAAAAGAGCACAATTCCATTTTTTGCGACCACCTGAAGAATGTGACAAACAGTGGAGCAATTATCTGGTCTTTCCTAAGAAAGACAGCAGCAACTTTTAGGTTAGGGCTAACATACGATGGGAACTGACTATATATTACTTAAGATAATAACAGATTATATTCTCATATGTATCAATAATTACTTTGCTAAGAAAGACAGCAGTCACTTTTAGGTTAGGACTAATTTGCGATGGGAACTGATTATATACTTCTTAAGATAATAACAGACTATACTCTTACATGTATCAATAATTATTTTGCTAGCTGGCTGTTTCTTTTTCTTTTCATCTTTCTGTAAGCGCTTCATATACAATAAAAAAACAAATAAATTATATATATTAAAAAAAGACTAACATGTTAGCAGGAATTGGGCTTTTGCCCTGAATATCTATGGATTTCAGCATGCAGTATTTGTAGAGTTGCCAGATCTGAGTTGGGAAATGTCTTGAGATTTGGGGGGGGGGGGTGGAAACTGAGGAGGTCAGTGCCTTGGGACAGATGATACTTCAATGGAGTATAATACCACATCCAAAGCAGCCATTTTCTCCAGATGAATTGATTTCTGTCAACTGTGAACTTTAATCACAAGAATTCCCCAATTACCACCGGGAAATTGGCAATCCTAATTGTATTTGGGCCGAGTGAATCAAACCTGTTTGGATAGGTGAGCAGTTAGAAAATGAGATTCAAACCTTAGTATTTCCAGAAAAAAGTATCTCAAATATAGGGACTAGGCAAGATCTTTTCCTAGGGCCTTCAAGGAGCTGGAGTCAATACACATCTTGACAGGCAAAGGCTAGACTAGGGGCCTTTACGCACGGGGATCTTTGTTGCAAATTGTTTGCGGAATGAAAAATCGCCATTTAAAATAGTGGAATTCGTCATTATGCATACCTGCCTTTGTAGTGGAATCAGTTGCGTTTTTTAGCGTTTCCCACAGGCTTCCGGTCTCAGCAGAAATCGCTAGAAAGGAAGCGCTATTGCCAAGCTCGTCCCGCCCCTGGCCGTCAAGCAGCCAATGGGCAGCCGTTAGCATGCTCCCAAACAGCCCCTTTCCCTTTAAGAAAGGTTTTTTTAAAAAAAAAACAGACCCATAGCAACGAATCTAGGTAGATTCGTTGCAACGGAGAGACCCATCCAGCTGCCTAATGTGAGCTGTCGTTTGATTGTATGATCGTTGGCACGCTGCCTCGAGTGATAAAAAAAAAATCCCCCCCCCTCTCACGGGCCCGATTTTCGGCTGAATTAATGTGTAAAAAATAAAGGGACTTTATTTCAGCAAACGGGCTTTTATGTGGTTTGTGCTTAGTGACTAAAGGTGAAGGACTGAAGCCAGGGAAGCCTCTAAACAGAAAGAGGCTCGCTGGTGCGTTTATCCCCGCTCACTCGGAGAAAAAAAATGGCGATCGCTTCGCCGGAAGTTTGGAGGACAGGCTCAGGAGGAGGGACTTTGAAGAACCCGCAACAATGGTAATGCACAGGTCTTTAGCGCTAGTGTTGCAGATTGGTTGCAGGAGTGTATCGCTATCCGGAGGGTGAATCCACTTTTCTGGATTCCCCTAAAAGCGCTACAACAAAGCGCTTTTTGGTGATTGGTTTCAGGAGTGTTGCAGATTGTCTGCGACGTCGTGCGTTAAGGCATATTAGTAGCGTTTTCAATTAGCAACCATTGTGCTATTTTGAAGCCGTGTGAAATGGCCCTAAGTATAAGGCACGAAGACTGGAAAGCTCACGCCCTGAATAAATCTTTGTTGGTCTTAAAGGTGCCACTGGACTCTGATTTCATTTTCCTAAACATTTGACTTGGGCACCAAATCAAATCTAGAGAAAGATTTGTCGGATTTGTTTGTGGAAATGGTTTTGAAGCAGTGTGGGAGGCAAAGCTTTGCTCATAAAAAGGGCTTCATCACAAAAGATGCATTCATAAGGAAAGACAAATATTGAAGGAACGGCAGAACATTCTTTTAGGAAATCATCCAAAGCTCACCAAAATCAAAGGGATGAATTAGATAGCTGTTGGAGCATCGCCCTCATGGTGTTGTTTTTAAATGTGCAAACATATTTTAATGCCTGCGGCTTGCACTAAGAAAGCTGATGGCTCAGCTCCCTAAACTTGATTAGGCCTTGTTCATTTAATGTCTTCATTTCACCAGATGTAATGGGAATGAAACAAGGAGAAATTTTGCTGCTGTTAGTGACTATCATTAGAAATGTATCCTTTGCATAATGATACGTGTATTATTGTTTGGGTTTCCTAACTGCATGCTCAGCACAATTAGTAAAGAGTGTTGCTACATCTATTTTCTTTCTAACTTATTGGTAGAAATTTTAGGAGATGTCTAGCTTAAAGCAGCGGGGGAACTGGGTGGGCCCCAGGGTGCTACTGGGGTCTGGGTTGTTGTGGTCAGCCAACTACAAGTCAGGCTTCCTTTCCCATGCTGCGCCAACACTCCTGCGGAGTAATAATAAAGTTGTGGCCTTGTTTAAGCCAATGGAAATGTGTGCGTGTCTTCCTTGAGCCCAAGGTGCCCTCCTGCAAGTCAATAACATTTCCTATAAAACCAATAATAAAATCTCCTATGTAAAATCCCATAGATGGTGAAACATCCCCCCTCCCCCAGGCTCAACAGATGTTTTATAACAATGCCTCAGAAGGGGCACTAAAGGGGGCTTGAAGACCTGGCTGTCTCAGTTGAGTTGGATCGCATGATACGGCTTAAGTAAGTCGGAGCTTGATGATTTTGCCTTCCAGTGATATATCAGGCTTTATGTGCTCTAGTATTTCCCTTTTTTTGACTTTTGCTGTCCATGGAATCTGCAGAAGCCTTCTCCGGCACCAGAGTTCAAACAAATCAACTCTCCTCCTGTCTGATTTTTTAATTGTCCAACTTTCACAACCATGTGGCTATTATAATAGATCGAACTAATCTACATTTATGTATTTGCGTTTCCATGCCCAATTCAAGCTTATCATTGCTGAGTGACCCAAAGCAATTCAATGTTTGATTTCCATACTGCAACCACCATTCTGATCCATTTGTGATCCAAGAAAAATGAATTCTTGAATTCACTTGATCTCTTCACCGTGAATTGCTATTGTAACATGTCTGTTTTTTGCAGTGGTCATTATTTTTCTCTTTTTAATGTTTAAGAAAAGGCCAAATTTTTTGCTTTCTTCACTGATTTTTGTAATCAACTGTTTTAGGCCTTCCTTAGTTTCTGAGAGGAGGGTAGTGTCGTCAGCATGCCGAAGATTATACATATTCCTCCAATCTTAATTCCAGTGTATGATTCTTTGAGTTCAATCTCTCTCATAATGATCTCAGTATACAAGTTAAACAGGAAGGGAGAAAGAATACCAACTTGGTGCACTCCTTTCTTTATTTTGAACTAGTCAGTGTCACCAAATGGTGTATGGCTTTATGATTTGAATAAAGCAACTGTATCAGTTTGATCAAATGCAATGTTACCCCCAGATTTTGCAAGGCTTTCCACCAGTTGTTGTGATCCACATAATTGAAAGCTTTCTTATAATTAAATAAGCAGATGTAGACATCCTTCTCATATACCTGTGACTTTTCCAAAATCCAGTGCAGATTTGCTTTGAGGTCACAAGTGCCACGGCCCCATTAGAAACCATCTGGTAATTCCCTTTCAACGGTTGGTGGTATTCATTGTTGCATAATTTTAAGCAAGATTTTATTAGCAAGAAAAATCAGGGTTATTGTGCAATAATTGGAGCAGTTTTTTGAGTCACACTTTTTTATTAGAGGGATCAACACAGATAATTTACATTCCTCTGGCCAATTATTAGTTTCCCAGACTTTCTACACAAAGCTGTAATGGTTTTGATTGGTACATATCTCAGCAGTTCCACAGATATGATATCAATGCCTGGAGGCCTGTTGTTTATCAGTTGACTCAGAGCCCTTTCAAGTTCATCCTCAAGAATGGCCAGTTCAAGTTGTATTTTTATTTCTTTTTCATCTTGAAGAGAGCGAACTTCATTTCTGCATGTATACAGTTCTTCTATGTATTCCCATCACCCGTTCTTGATGCTCGGTCAGTCAACTCCTTCCCTTGTTTATTTCTTATCATGCTTTTGTGAGCAGTAAATGGCATTTGGGATCTTTTGACTTCTTCTAACTGCTTGCATTCCTGGTTCCAGGAAGCTTCACTGTCAATGCTTGCTGCCCTTTGGAAATCTGCATTTAATTTTCTTGCTACCTCCCTTTTACCTACTGCTTTTGCTGCTTTTCTATATTTAGCTATTCTTATAATTTCATCTGAAAGCCCTTTTGATCTTTTCCTTCACTTCTTGTATGGTATGTGGTTGACTGCTATTTTAACAACAGATGATTGAATTTCCTGCCACAGTTCCTCAGGCATTTTATCTGCTGTGCCAATAGCTGGGGCCATTCTGCAGAAGTTAAATTTAGCAGTAATCTTACCTTTCGTGGACACTTAAAAAAAAATTGCACTACGTCATGCACAAGCCGCCTTTTCCTTATCGAGCTCCTGCTACATCGTTCCATTTGTAGTGGGAGCTGGGAAATCAAGAAAAGTGGATTCCCCCCCCCAAAAGTGTGTGCCTGCTGTGAACAAGCATCAGCATACCCACAAAACACACGTGCGTTCTAAAAATAGCGCTAGTTGTCCTCCAACTTGTCACAACTTCAGTCCCATCTCCTTCTCTACTTCCAGGAGACGGGACTGCCTGTTTTTTTTTTTAAATCCTGAGATGCATGGAGCAACGTGGAGGCATTTATGTGGCTTGCCCTGGCAATATCATTCAAAAACTACTACCCCTTTCATAGTGGCTGAAAGCATTCTCCTCCAAATGTCCTGTGCTTGAACTGTGATTTAAAAAATTTGTTTTTACCTTTTAAACACATGTAAACGCATAAGCACAGGCACGATCACTAGCATACATAGGGCTTGAAGAGCCATATGCACCTTTGAATCTTCGCTTATCTTTTTACATGTGTAAATTTATTTTTAAAAAGAAAGGAAAGGGTTAAGTTGGAGGCTTTGGATTGTCATGACATTTTATTGGTTCTCCAGCTTGATTGACGGATCAAGGCAGGATGAATTACTACACAAAACAGGCGCCTTGCTCTCCCCTCCAGCCAAACCGGAAGCTGAAGACTAGCAGAAAAAAAAAAAGCATGCAAAATAAAGGTAGGACACTTTTTTTTTTTTAGTGCTAGTCCATTCAGCGGGAATTATGCTAGTTGGGCCAGGGTGCGGAATTGCCCTGGAAATAATTTTTTCACTTCCACTGCATATATGAGTGGAATTTTATTTACAACAAACTTCCTTAGCCCTGCTGTCTTCTTGATGTGGCAGAGTTTTGTTTTAATTTTGGCTAATAACAGTTCATGATATGGACCACAATCATTGCCTGGGTATGTTTTGACAGCAAGGATCGCATTAGACCATTGTTGACTGCATAAGTTATAGTCGATCTGGTTCTGATGTAGTCCATTTGGTGATATCCTAGTCTATAGGCCATGCTTATGCTGTTTTAACCAAATGTTCATGATTTGAAATTTATTTTCATGACAAAATTGTACCAAGCGATCATTTGCACCATTCCTCTCTCCGAGTCCAATATTACCAGTAAATTAACTTTCTGCTTGTGTGTCAACTTTTGCATTAAAGTCATTCATTATGTAAATTACATCTTTCTTGGGTACTTGTTTTAAGGTGACTTGAATGGTAGTACAGAAATCTTCAATTTCTGCCTCTGTTGCATCAGTTGTCAGAGTATATACTTGAACAACTGTGATATTTATAGGCTTGGCACAAACCCAGCCATGCACACCTGGGCATGCCAGTGCCAAACCTGGATAAGTGGGGAGGATTAAAGAAAGACCTGACAACCTATCTCATAAAATCTCCCCCCAAATCCTATGGAACAGCTCTCAAATGATTACAGAACTTAAGATGGCTTACAAAATAAATAAAATGTCAATAGTAAGAACCAGCATTTAAAACCACAATTTAAGGCTGCCACCAAATTACTCAAATGCAATACTAAATTAAACCATCTTAAATTGCCTTTGAAAGACAGAAAGCAAGAGGGACGGTCGTACCTCTCTGATGTTCCGTAACTATTCGGCTGACATTGAAGAGACCTCTCATGTAGCCACCAAACTAGTTTCATTGTTTGATGGGACAGTCAGGAGGACGTCTCCCTGTGATCTTCATTCCCAGAAAGGAACATTTGGGAAAAGTTACCCTTCAGCTATGGTCAGCCTTCCTCCAAATAGGACCTGGGGATCCCCCAGAATTACAGCTCATCCCCAGACTACACAGGTCAGTTCCCCTGGATAAAATTGATGCTTTGGAGGGTGGACTCTGTCATTGTACTCCACTGAGGTCCCGGTCCTCTCGAGGCTCCACCTCCTAACCTCTAGGAGTTTTCCAGTCTGGATCTGGCAAACCTCTTTCCCATCTCTTTCCAGTGGCCAGGGGGAGATGTGGCAATCCTAGTCCCAAACCATGTCTTTATTACGGTCGTTCAGACCAAGTTATGTTGTGATGTAAAGGTCAAAACTAACACCTTGAATTGGGTTTGGGAGTTGCCAGTGTAACTACTGTAATATCAGAATCACATGCTTTCAAAAGCTGGCATTCTGTACCAGCTCTAGGGATGCCAGTCCCCAAGTGGGACCTGCGGATTCTCAGAAATGAGAGCTCATCTCCACGTGACAGGGTAGACTCCATAGCATTATATTCCATCCCAAATCCCACCCACTCCCAGTTTCCAGGTGCTTCCCCAGAGCTGGCAACCCTATTCTGAATACTTTTCAAGTCTACAACTTATTGCAGTAGTCTAGGTTAGTTTCGAGCGTCAAAGAACTGAGGCTTTTGAACTCTGGTGCTGGAGAAGACTCCTACGAGTCCCTTGGACTGCAAGGTGAACAAACCGGTCAGTCCTAGAGGAGATCAGCCCTGACTGCTTCTTAGAAGGCCAGATCCTGAAGATGAAACTCAAATACTTTGGCCACCTCATGAGAAGGAAGGACTCCCTGGAGAAGAGCCTAATGCTGGGAGAGATTGAGGGCAAAAGAAGAAGCGGACGACAGAGAATGAGGTGGCTGGATGGAGTCACTGAAGGAGTAGGTGCAAACTTAAATGGACTCTGGGGAATGGTGGAGGACAGGAAGGCCTGGAGGATCATTGTCCATGGGGTCACAATGGGTCAGACACGACTTCGCACCTAACAACAACAAGGTTAGTTTGCTTTTCGGTCAAGCATTTTCTATAGATGCTTCCCAAGAAATATTAAGCAATGCCTTTTTGAGTGTCACAGTGTTGAGATTTGTGATCAAAATCACTTGAACTGTAATGTCATTTTCCATATAATAATGTTTTTTTCTCTACAAAAGGTTGTGGCTTTTCTGAGATACCTGCTTACCAGATGTGGTAAAACAAGAAATTGTTTAAGCAGAACAGAGCATATCTACAAGCTGATTAGTAGCCCTTGAATTATTTTGGTAAATTCTAAAGATTCCTTTGTGTTTTATAGAATTTGCCGTCTGCAGATAATTTTTAAACTAAATCAAACTGCTTTGTTTCTGTTTACTTGTCTAGTCTATGTTCTGTTTTCTTTGAATAAGCATTTCATTGCTTATGATTACTAATTCTGCTTTGTTTCATTAAAAAAATTATATATCATAGAATTATAGAGCTGGAAGGGACCTCCAGTGACATCTAGTCCAACCCCCTACAAAATGCAGGAAATTCACAACTACCTGCTCACCCACAGTGACCCCAATTCTATGCCCTCATGTTCCCCCCCCCCCGCCAAAAAAAACCAGAATCCTTGGACAATCCGGCTTGGAGGAAATTTGCCCCCTGACTCCAACGTGGTAATCAGCATTTCCCTAGGCATGCAAGAAAAGGACATAAGAGCCAAGCACAATCCCTTCTGCCCACCCACTTACAATCTGCCTAAATTAACAGAATCAGCCTCTCCGTCAGATGGCTATCTAGCATCTGCTTAAAAACTTGCAAAGAAGGAGATCTACCACCTCCTGAGGAAGCCTGTTCTAACTGAGGAACCTCTCTAACTGTCAGGAACTTCTTCTGGATGTTTAGCTGAAAATTCTTTTGAATTAATTTCATCTCATTGGTTCTGGTCCGACCCTCTGGGGCAACAGAAAACTATTCTGCTCCATCTTTTATATGACAGCAATTCAAGTACTTGAAGATGGCAATCATATAACCTCTTAGTCTTCTTTTCTCCAAGCTAAACAGACCAACCTTTCCTCTTACGTCTTGGTCTCCAATCCTCTTACCATTTTCATTGCCTCCTCTGGATGTGCTCCAGTTTCTCTACATCCTTCCCAATTGTGTCTCTTACCATGCCATTTGCGCAGAATTTGGCCAAATTAGGGTAGAGACAAGG
Organism: Paroedura picta; assembly: GCF_049243985.1. Classification (NCBI taxonomy): domain Eukaryota; kingdom Metazoa; phylum Chordata; class Lepidosauria; order Squamata; family Gekkonidae; genus Paroedura; species Paroedura picta. Next base: position 81,800,267 of record NC_135371.1, read on the forward strand.
GCCTGGATAGCTACTTTTAAATTTTGGGTCAGACTGTTTTTTAGAATAAAAACTGGCAGTCTTTTAACTTGTCTAAAAAGTGACCCTCTTAAATTTCAATGGTTCCAGGCTATTGAACAAAAATTAGTCTCCATTGGCATCGATCTGAACTCCCTACTACCTCTGGAAGAAAAATGTATCTTCCAGATTATTAAACAGAGAATATTAGACCATGAGCAGCAGGAACTCATACCTACCCAGGCTCGAGTCTGCTCACCAGCATTCTTTGGCATCACTATGCAGAGAAATATTATGCCTACATATTTGCATCTTCTTGATGTCCCACCCCTGAGAAGAGCTTTTCTCCTGGCATGAATGAATGCTTTCCCCTCAAAGGTCTTAGAGGGAAGATTCCACCGTATCCCATACCATGCGAGACTCTGTCCGTGTGGTTCTGGCTGCCCTGACTCTGTCTCACACATTTTGTTAGATTGCCCCGTATATGAGCAGTGTCGGGATGACAGCTTTGTTGCTTTGCTGGGAAACAAGCCTTCTGTAAGTAAATCTATGACCTTGCAATTTCTGCTCTCTGACAAAGACCCAGAGGTAACCATTTTAGTTGCCAGAGTTTTAACGAAGATGCTTTTATAATATGCTGCCTACCTTGTATTTTATCTTTTATAGTTTATTTAATCATTTTAAGATTTGTTTGGTTATGTAACCCTATTTTATTATTTTGTTGAAATTTTAAACCCTATTTTTATATGTCTTATACATATTTTATGCCAATAAAAGGTTACTGACTGACTGTAATGCCCAAAACTGAGCACAGTACTTCAAGTGAAGTGTAACCAGAGCAGAGTAAAGCAGTACCATCACCTTGCATAAACTGCACGCTATACTTCTTTTGATACAGCCCCAAATCCCATTTGCCTTTTTAGCCACCGAGTCACACTGCTGATTCATGTTCTGTGTATGGTCTATTAAGACCTTTAGATCATTATTGCACATACTACTGCCAAGACAGGTCTCTCCCATCTATAATGATGCATTTGATTTTTCCTATCTAAATGCAGAACTTTACATTTATCACTATTGAAATTAATTTTATTCACTTTAGTCCATTTTTCCAGTCTGTCAAGATCATCCTGTATCTTGATTTTGTCTTCTGCTGTGTTTGGTACCCCTCCCAGTTTAGTATCGCCTGCAAATTTAATAGAAGAAGAAGAAATTTAATAAGTACCCTTCTGATCCTTCATCCAAATCATTTCTAATTATGTTAAACAACACAGTGCCAAGGACAGATCCCTAAGGCTCTCCACTTGTCACTCTTCTCCAAGAGGATGACAAACCATTAACAAGCACCCTTTGGATGCAATCTGTCAATGAGTTATTGATACACCTAATAGTAATAGGATCCATACCACATTTTACCAACTTGTAAACAAGAATATCTTGAACCATATACCATTTGTTATTCATATGAGCTGTTTTACTACCTCATATTATTTGGATGTATATCTAAGGAGAATAATTACAACTCAAAATCCCACTGGGCTAAGAAATGTATATGGAGACCTCTTCTGTTTCAGATACCACTAGGTACATTAGTCAGATATCTCTAAGCATATATGGTCATTTTGCCCAATAAATGTTTGCCACGTTTTAAAAATATATTAAAATTATAATTAACTCCCACCAATTCAGGAAACCCCTCCAGGGCCATCAAGAAAGCCCAGGGTTTCACAGAACAAAACCTCTGTGGAGAAAGCCTGTTCCAGGGGAATGTAGCCCTATTCTGAACTTTCATTATACTTATTACATTAACTATGTCCAACCAACAGCACCTGTATCTTATCTGGATTAATTTTCAATGTGTAGATTGTATCTGAGGTCTTCTTTCCATTCCTGCTGTACTTATGCTCCAGACCATTGTTCAGTTTACTTTTTTGAATGTAGGACTGCCAGGTTTTATGTACAAAGCAATGGAATAACCCCTTCCCACTTGGCAATGAAAAAGGAATATGAATTCGAATAGGGGAGAAAATATTAATCCTGAATGAAACTGAACAACATGAAGACTTATACAATCGGGTTTTGTACAATTGTTTGCTTATACACTGCTGCTGAAGAGGATGAAATTGATCAGTTCTATGAAGCCCTACAACACCTTCTAGAAGCAACGCCAAAAAATGATGTGCTTATCATCATGGGGGATTGGAATGCTAAAGTAGGAAGCCAAAAGATAACCGGGATAACAGGCAAGTTTGGCCTTGGAGTACAAAATGAAGCAGGGCACAGGCTGGTAGAATTTTGTCAAGAGAATACAATGGTCATAGCAAACACTCTTTTCCAACAACCCAAGAGACGACTCTACACATGGACATCACCAGACGGTCAACACAGAAATCAGATTGACTATGTGCTCTGCAGCCAAAGATGGAAAAGTTCTATCCAGTCAATAAAAACAAGACCAGGAGATGATTGTGGTTCAGATCATGAGCTTCTTGTTGCAAAATTTAGGCTTAAATTGAAGAAAGTAGGGAAAAGCACTAGGCCACTCAGGTATGAACTAAATCATATCCCCGACGAATACACAGTAGAGGTGACAAATAGATTTAAGGAATTAGATCTGATAGACAGAGTGCCTGAAGAACTATGGACGGAGGTTCGCGACATTGTACAAGAGGTAGCAACTAAAACCATCCCAAAGAAAAAGAAATGCAAGAAATCAAAATGGCTGTCTGAGGAAGCTTTACAAATAGCTAAGGAGAGAAGGGAAGTGAAAGGCAAGGGAGAAAGAGAAAGATACACCCAATTGAATGCAGAATTCCAGAGAAAAGCTAGAAGAGATAAGAATGCCTTCTTAAATGAACAGTGCAAACAAATAGAAGAAAACAATGGAATGGGGAGGACCAGAGATCTTTTCAAGAAAATTGGAGATATGAAGAGAACGTTTCATGCAAAGTTGGGTATGATAAGGGACCAAAATGGTAGGGACCTCACAGAAGCAGAAGAGATTAAACAAAGGTGGCAAAATTATACAGAACAACTATACAAGAGCGAGCTTAACATCCCTGATGACCACGGTGGGGTAGTTACTGACCTGGAGCCAGACATCCTGGAATGTGAAGTCAAATGGGCCTTAGGAAGTCTGAGCAACAATAAAGCTAGTGGCGGTGACAGCATTCCAGTTGAACTATTCAAAATCTTAAAGGATGATGCAGTAAAAGTGCTACACTCAATATGCCAGCAAATTTGGAAAACTCAACAATGGCCACAGGATTGGAAAAGGTCAGTTTACATTCCAATCCCAAAGAAGGGCAATGCCAAAGAATGTTCAAACTACCGCACCATTGCACTAATTTCTCATGCTAGCAAAGTTATGCTCAAAATCCTACAAGCTAGGCTCCAGCAATATGTGGACCGAGAACTTCCAGAAGTACAGGCAGGATTTCGAAGAGGCAGAGGAACTAGAGATCAAATTGCCAACATACGCTGGATCATGGAGAAAGCTAGGGAGTACCAGAAGAACGTCTACTTCTGCTTCATTGACTATGCTAAAGCCTTTGATTGTGTGGAGCACAACAAATTGTTGGCTTGAAACTCAACATCAAGAAAACAAAGATCATGGCATCCGGCCCTCTCAATTCCTGGCAAATAGATGGGGAAGAAATGGAGATAGTGACAGATTTTATTTTCCTGGGCTCCAAGATCACTGCAGATGGGGACTGCAGCAAAGAAATTAAAAGACGCTTGCTCCTGGGGAGGAAAGCTATGGCAAATCTAGACAGCATCCTAAAAAGCAGAGACATCACCCTGCCAACAAAAGTGCGTTTAGTCAAGGCTATGGTCTTCCCAGTTGCAATGTATGGCTGCGAAAGTTGGACCATAAGGAAGGCCGAGCGTCAAAGAATTGAGGCTTTTGAACTCTGGTGCTGGAGAAGACTCTTGCGAGTCCCTTGGACTGCAAGGCGAACAAACCGGTCAGTCCTAGAGGAGATCAACCCTGACTGCTCTTTAGAAGGCCAGATCTTGAAGATGAAACTCAAATACTTTGGCCACCTCATGAGAAGGAAGGACTCCCTGGAGAAGAGCCTAATGCTGGGAACGATCGAGGGCAAAAGAAGAAGGGGACGACAGAGAATGAGGTGGCTGGATGGAGTCACTGAAGCAGTAGGTGCAAACTTAAATGGACTCCGGGGAATGGTAGAGGACAGGAAGGCCTGGAGGATCATTGTCCATGGGGTCGCGATGGGTCGGACACGACTTCGCACATAACAACAACAACACAATCGGGATACAAAACCCTTGATTTTCATAGCCTGATTTATTCACACATTTAGAAACTCTTAGTTCATTTGTCCTTCATTCTAAAGTAACAATCAAGCAAACAATAGCAGACTATGCAGGATCAGATGGAATGCAAGATCTCTACAAAATTACTGCAGCTTGCAATTGACCCAAGAGGCAGGGGATTTCCACACCCTTTAAATGTAACGTCATGTCAGTCAAATGCAAGCTGAACATTCCAGCCCCTTCACATTGCCCATATCCAGCATCTGGCCCGCTGACTGCTTGCTACATTCTCATTTGAAAGTGCTTCTCTGGGAATCCCAAAAAGTGGATTCACCACCCCAAAAAGCACTAGTAACCAGAGAGCAACCAGTAGGCAACCAGAAGAAGGAAGGTATGGAGGCTCAGATGCTCTAAAGTCATCTGCAGAGTCCCGTCCTCGCACCCACCTCCCACTCCCTTGTTCCCGGGGACCGGAATTACTTTTTTTAAAATGGCAAACTTCCTGGAGCAACAAATAGGTGGACGCACATGTAGGCGATGATAGAAAAATAAAATTTCATTCAACAAAGTGTGCCTCTCAAAAGTTTTCTTCCCCCCTCCCCCAAATCAGGAATGATATTAATTTATCATTTTTCAAAGGCATCCATGGAAGTCAATGGCACCATAGACTATAATGGTAATATCGGTGTTCCCGCCTTTCCTGGCGGGTGGGGTTTCGAGGTACACTCTTCAAACATTCAGGGTAGCTACAGGAGGCTCTTCCCTGACTCCCCTCAAAATTAAAAATGATTGGTCCAAGGGGTCCATGTCTAGGGGCTTCCCCATCCCTCCATTATATTGACAGGCAGAGGCACGACACGTATAAGGCGCGTTGCTCTCTTCCACCTCTTCCAGCAGCAGGTGAGGAGGGTAAGATGCGCAAAAAGAAGGCAGACAAAGGTGAGACAGCAAAAAGATGAGGAGGGCCGGGGGGGGCAATATAATGTCATGCTTTGCCATTCCGTGGGCGTGACACTATTTTTACTAATGTGCAGAAATGCCCACAGTTATGATTGAAACCTTGAATTCTTTATAGAAAACTGGCACCTGGATTCAAGATTAAAAAATACTGAAGTAATCAAACCACCTTGGATTTCACTAACTGACTAAATAAGGTGCACATATTTAAGTGGACTGCAGAACTCAGCTCTTCTAAGAATAAAGTAAGGCTGAATATGCTCCCTTTACTTAAAGAGTTAATTTTGATAGTTTGTTGCATTTTATGTGCATTTTGTGTTTGTGTGTGTGTGTGTGAGAGAGAGAGAGAGAGAGAGAGAGAGAGAGAGTGAGTGGCTTCACCCCTACCATTTCCCAGTAAATTAGGCAAAGACCTCTTTTGATATTGGGGGGAGGGCTCATTCCACAGCATTAACAATCCCTTATTTATACTAATGTTTGATCACAGACTGAAAGCCATACATGCCTCTAATGGTGTAATTTCAGACTCAAAGCAATGATTTAGAAATGTAGTTTACATTAGAGGCCAATGAACATACCTAGCTTCTAGTCTTGCTTCTTGTAGCACATCTCTCTTTAAAAAATACAGGATGCTTCCCCAAAATGTCAGTCATTCCTGCCTGCAACTCTTGAGTCAAGTCACTAATAGGAGTTCCTGCCAGCTGAACAGCTGAGGAGTGTGGACCGAACAGAGGTCAAACATCATTCTAAATGTTGTGGGACTCTAGACCAGCCTTTCACAAATTTTTTAACATTGAGAAACCCCTAAAACATCCTTCAGGGTTCCCGAAGTGGTGTGATCGAGCAGAATATGGTTGGGAAGCATAGCTGTGTACATGCCCACCCAGAGCCCCTCATCTTCCCAACCCAATTTAGGGGGGGGGAGGAATTGGTCAACATGACCATATATGGTGATATCACCCAATAAATGTTTAAGGGGTTCAGGAAACCCTTCCAGGGCCATCAAGAAACCTCAGGGTTTCACAAAACCATGGTTAAGAAAGCCTCCTGTAGACTCTTGCTGCTACTACAGATGGCAAAAGAGCTGCTGACTCAGGGCCATTCCGCACCAGGATCTATGTGGCAAATTGGTTGCGAGATGAAAAAACGCCATTTTAAATAGTGGAATTCGTCGTTATGCATACCTGGCTTTGTAGTGAAATCCAGTTGCGTTTCTATCGTTTCCCACAGGTTTCCGGTCTCTGCAAAAATCACTAGCCAGGAAGTGATATTGCCGAGCTCGTCCCACCCCTGGCCGTCAAGCAGCCAATGGGCGGCCGTTATCATGATCCCAAAAAGCCCCTTTTCTCGGAGAAAAAAAATGGCGATCGCTTCGCCGGAAGATCAGAGGAGAGAGCTAGGGGGAGGGACTTTGCAGAAACCGCAACAATGGTAACGCACAGAACTTTTTCGCTAGTGTTGCTGATTGGTTGCAAGAGTGTAGCACTTTCCGGAGGGTGAATCCACTTTTTGGGATTTCCCTGAAAGCGCTACAACGAAGCGCTTTTTGCGGATCGGTTTCAGGAGGTTTCAGGAGTGTTGCAGATTGTCAACGGCGTTGTGCATAATGGCAAAACTGTAGCGATTTCAATTTGTAACCATTGTGCTATTTTGGCGGAATGGCCCTCATTACAGATGAAATTAGAATACGGAACCCAGCCCTACTTTCTGCTTTGTAAACTGCTAAGCTAGCAGTCCCAAGTTCCCAACATTGAAAAGAAATTGGGGATGCCTTCTTTCATCCCCTGAATCTTGACCCCCCCCCTAAACAATTTCACATCTATCTGTGAGCTATGTGAAAAATCTTCCCAAAGAAGCCGAAAATAGATTGGAGAGAAAAGTCTGCAAACTTAGCACTTACTGTTGTTTCAGGTCCAGGGAAGAAGCCAGATCAGAAATTTTGACCTAGACTGTTTTGACTCAGGGATTTTTCCCTCTGCAATACAGAGTCCATAGCTTTCCCCTTTAAGACAGACACCCCCTCCCTCCCCCTTTGCATTTGCTATAAAGGGACTCTGATACTATGGGGAGAGGTTGGAGCATTGGTCACTTTCAAACTGCTGTGCTAGGCTTGCAATTTCCTCAATGACAGAGGACAACCTCCCCCTCCCAGTCATTTAATAAGGAGGAATAAGGTGGAGGGGAATAATAGTGTCATGTAGGATTCTGTAGGCATTTCTCCAGCCTCTACAGTAATGACCATAGAAGTTCTGGGGATTCCTGAAGCATCCCCCAGAAGTGACATCACATTCTCCCAACCTCCATTCAAAAGTGGCATCACATCCTCTGTGACAGTATGTCACAAAGCTTGTTCTCAAATAAGCACAAGGGTAGATAGATGGACAGAGAAGTCTCTGAAAACTTATAATTGTTACTCTTATAAGTTCATGGGATCTGTTCACAGGATTCTCTCCCCATATTGTCAGATGTTCTTCTTTCTGTGTAATCAGATTGACAGAACCCTCAACCAGTTTTTGGTTACAACAAGAAGAGCAAAACAGGGAATCTCTTTTTTCCTCTTGCCTTTTTATTTTTCTCCAGCTTCTTCTGCCTTTGACTTTTCTTGGCAAAGGTGCTGGGTATTGAGCGGACTGACACAAACTTGTTCTAGCATGAACAGTGGGGCACAGTATTAAAATAACACAGAGCACAGGTCATTCCATTTCCCATTACAGATTCAGAAGACAGCTGCAAGTTTTGTTGACAGATCAGAGCTTCCCTAGAGTTCAGGGTTATTTGGATCCAATGTTTCATTTCTTTTCCCTGTGAAAATCATGCATGCGGGGGGGGGGGGGGGGGGAGGTGGGGAAGAGAAGGAGAGAGTGAGTACTGTCCCTTGCTGTCAGATACCCATCAAACATTTTAAACCAACCAGATTTCTACCTGACTGCAATTATGTAAAAAGATGCCCTCGAAGAATGACTGCTAAACACTGTCTGAGACTGAGGAATGTTCTCAGGTATGGCAGCTATATGAAGCTCATGTCCATCAAAGGGGCTGGAGAAGGGGAACAAAACTTTCTTTTAGGACTTTTTTCCTTAGGGCTTTCTAAAACTGTTACTGTATTAGGTACAAAGGTTGCCTTGAAGGCGTGTCATATTTCTTTATATAAATAACATTAAAGAGTGGGAAATGTATACTGTAAATTCCATTCAAAAGAAAAATTTAAAACTGTACTATTTTTCCCAGCCAAGAAGTCCTGATCCCTGTTTCCAGAAAGAAGGCAAAATCTCAGATGTGAAGGAGATCCAGCAACAGAAAGCTGACCATTCTAATGAGTCAACAGGTTTCTGAATAGGTAGCACTTTTCATGAAGCAAGGAAAATAACATTCCTTGGTAAATAACTTTCCTATGAGTCTTCATTAAAGGGACAAAACATTTTTTCCTCGCAGGTTTTGCCAACCCCAGCAGTAATGCATGCACTATTGTGTTTGGATCCATATGTATCATGGGCATTTCCGCACCCTATAAATGTAGTGAAATGCTTACCTTATGTAGTTGTTATATTCTGGCCCCTCCATATGACATTGCCAACATCCAGCATCTGGGCAGTCACCAGCTGGCTACAGCCTCCATTTTACCTATTTAGCATGAACTACAAAAGAGCAACCAGCAAAGGGAAGGTATGGAGGCGCAAATGCACTAAAGGCGCCTGCCTCATTCCACTCTCGCACTTGCCTCCCTCTCCCTTGTTCCCAGGAATGGGAATTTCTTTTGAAAAAATGGCTAACTTCCTGGAGCAACGAATAGGTGGACAACTGTGCAGGTGATGCCAGAAATAATTCCCCCCTCCAAAGTCACAACACGAAGCATGCCTATCTAAAGTCCCCCCCCCAATCAGGAATAAGATAAAATTTTAAAAGTTATATGCATATAGGTGTTTAAATGGAGAACTATTAATTTAAAAAATTAGGAGGAACTTTAGAACAAGGAGAAAGGAGATTGACTTCCTGGATTGATTGACAGGCAGAAGAGAGTTGCGTGTAAATTGTGTTGCTCTCTTCCACCATTTCCAACAGTACTTGTGGAGGGTGAGAAGCACAAAAGGGCGGCAGATGAATCAAACACAGCAAAAAAGTGAGGAGGGGCTTGGAGGGGTGGTGGTGGTGGTGATGGTGGTGGTGGCGGGGCTGGGAGGGGCAGCCCTCTAGTGCCCGTTGCATCCCTGCATGTGACAGGCTTTACTGCTAGTCTCTCTATATAACTGGATCTTGTTTCTGCTGCTTTTACCATGTTTATATCTTTCTTGTGTGTTACTTTATGCTTTTGATATTTCTATTTAATATGTTTTTAAAGGTTCTACATTTTCTGATTTTATGTAAGCAGCTTTCTGGAGTGTCTAAAATAAATTAATAAATGCAAACTTTTGTTCACCTGTATCCTTGAAAACAAGATGCACATCAGATATATTATGTATTGTGATTATCTATTGCTGATTACTTATTGTGTTGCAAACTGGTCAAACCATAAGAGCCAAAATAGACATGATATGAGAGAGACAGCATTAGGGGTGTGTCAGTTTTGGAAAAGCTAATTAGTAGTTTCAGAAATGGCTGCTTTGACAATGAGGAAAGGGTAACTTAGTGGAAGTGTATTGAACTATTTCTCTCTTCCACCTTTACTCATGCTGATTTTTCAAATGTTGAGGGTTATATCCATTCCAGGATATTAGGGGGAAAGGTAGGCTCACTCTGGATCAACCAAAATCGAAATGGAAATCACATTCAGTGTAGACAGCAGGGACTGAATCAGCCTGGCATTGGAATAAAAGCTCTGTGCAGATTCAGCCCAGCAGATGTGAGCTACATATGAGAATCCCAGGACTAAATGGCTACTGGCTTACTCTGAACAAAAGGGGCTTGAACAATACAACAAATGTTGCAACATGCTACCATTATAGAGGCAAGGAATCAAATCAAACAGGATCACATTTAACATGGCAAGTCATGCAGGGTTTTGACAAAATATCGACTGGGCCTCCTCTTTTTCTGCATAAACCCCCTCCACCAGGGTGTGTATGTGTGTGTCTGGCAATCCTACATGGAAGAGCTATGAAGAAAGAGCTAATGCTTTCCATTTAGCGACCCTGCTGCTGGGACTGCTGACTTTGTAGAAAATAATATAATGCTTCAGTAATGCAAAGAATAAAAGCCCAGTCATTAGAGGGGAAATTTCCAGATTATGGATTATGTTCAATGGCCAAACTACCTCTGTTTCTCACTGGCTTTGAAAGCCCCATAACCCAATTATGACTTGATGGCACTTTACACAAAACAACCTAGTGTAGGTGATAGCATATATTTGAGTCATAACTCTGAAACACAAACAAGTGTGCTAGGAATGGAATACAGTTCTGGAAATTCAGATAAATAATGGATGTTAACTTCACATACTAGTTACAAAGTCCAGTTCGATACAATGGGTGTTGGGTAAGTACATATGGCCACAAGTTCACTATGGGTGCCTTGAAGCTACATAGACCACACACTTCTCTCCATCCTACTCATTATCATGGTAGTAAAAAGGTTATCCCTATTTGAATTTGCAACCTAAACTAGAGTAGCCTTCAGAGAGGGTGGTATATAAATGTGAAAAATAAATAAACAGACAGACAGACAGACAAATAGACAAATAAACAAATAAGCAAACAAACAAATAAACAAACAACTCTGGGCTGGGGATTCCTGGAGATTTCGAGAAAGGAGCCTGGGGAGGGGACACAAAAGTGTAATCTTGTGTTTGTGTTGCTAGAGAGATGGCCACTAATTAGAAGAATGGAGAATATGTCTCCTTGCAAAACAAACAAAAAAACACCCTAAGGAGTCCTGAGTGGGGAAAGTATCTTGGCTGTTGTCTTTGAGTCGTCTGCATATACACTGTGTTTTTACAAGTGAAGAAACGTGTGAAGAAGGAAAATATTCCCTCGTTCTTTGTAGGCTTCTCAGAGTTAACGAGCAAGCATGTCTACGGGCTCAGAGCCCACACCCACACGTGGTTTCAATAAACGGCACAGGGAGGGACAATAGCTTTTTGTGAGAGGAGCATATGGTTCACTTCAGCCACAAGGAAGTGGCAGGTGGTATGGGTGGGAGTAAGATGCTGAAGTTTGCAGAGGGAGGGAAGGGCAGGGACTGATTTCAGCTCATAAATGTGATAGCATTGTAGCAAAGGGCATATTTTTATTGAGTATGTAAGGGTAAAATGAGGGCTCCACTCTGTCATACTAACAAGGAAAAAAACCACTATTTTTAAACCAGAAGAAGCCCACCAGGCAGAGAATATTCATAAAATGAATAAATGCTGGGAAGGGGCAGGGAATTAGGACAAGGAGCATGTCTTACAGAAGACATGTAACCCTTTGAAAGGCATTACTGGGAGTTTAGAGCCAGAGTCAATAAATCATTATCTTGGGACTGAAGCAGAAGTCAATGATAGAAAACAATCAGCTCCTCTTCTCAAAGATCCCAGAGCTGGCATATTGTATGTGTGTGTGTGTGAGGGGGGGTAGGGTGCCACTTTTAGACTTCAGTACCAAATTCAGCTTGAGACAGGGACTTCTCTACTTCTTCAGGATCAAATTATCCTTGGTAACTTCAGAAGTTGCTCTGCCAGGTCACACCAGTCCCTCACAAGAGAAGACCGAGGAGAAATAGGAGTTAAGCAGTTCAGCCCTCTCTTCATCATCTGTTATAATTTCACTTTCTTGTCCTCGCAGTGGTCCTATGGTGTCCTATTCTTTTTCTTGCTTGAAATATAACTAAAGAAGCCTTTAGCATTTCTTGCTAGCCTAAGCTCATATTGAGCTTTAGCTTTTCTAATACATCCCCTACAATTATTAGTTATTTGTTTATACTCATGCTTGGTAATGAGGCCTTCCTTCCATTTCCTAAATGACTCTTTTTTATTCCTCAAATCTTTTGACAACTGCTTATGGAGCCAACTTGGCTTCCTTAGGCTCCGTCCATCTTTTCTTGTTTATGATTGAGCCACTCATTGACACATGAGTGGTAATAAATTTTTGTATTTTAATATTTAATATTTTTTCTGCTGCTCAACCTTCCTGTCCCTAAGGCAGTCATTCTCCATTGCTCCTAGAAAGTTTTTGGTATGTTTTTTTCAAAAATTAACCAGCAATTGGCATATCAATATAATAGTATATCGGTATATCCATTACCAGTTTTTAAAAACTCTGGAAAAGCATGCCATGGAGCAAGGGGAAAGGAGTAGGTGGCCTGAGGTAGGAAATTGTGAGGAAACCTCTCATTTGGAAGACCTGCACTTTTCCTTTTTGAGAAGGCCAACATGTTCTGAGAGCCCCTTATACAGGCAATTGAGTGAGAAGCCAAGCCAAACAACAAAATGGGGAAAAACAATAGAGGCCTTCATTTCCTGACTCCTGGACAAGAAGGACTCGTTTCCATAGAAGAACCATTTGCTAGCTCCTTTCAAAGTTACTCTTAAAATTGATGAAATGACATATTAATAAAGCTAGACATTCCCAGATTACCGTCATGATTTTTCACTGGTTAAATGTTTAAATTTACTGTCAAACTGACCAGCTGCTGGCTTTAAACTCCAATCTGACACTGAAACACCACTGACCTCTTGTGCTAAACCCTCCCAACTCACTTTTCAGTGAATATCTCAGATAAAGGATGTTTTTTGCAAAAACCTCACTGTTTTGAACATTGGGTGGTAGCCCAAGACACATTTACAAGTTATCCAAGCCTTCTGTGACAAGAATAACACTAGAACTTTGTGTTTTACGAACATGCAAAGTCAAGTGTTATAGAATCAGAGAATCAGAGAATCAGAGAATCATAGAGTTGGAAGGGGCCATACAGGCCATCTAGTCCAACCCCCTGCTCAACGCAGGATCAGCCCTAAGCATCCTAAAGCATCCAAGAAAAGTGTGTATCCAACCTTTGCTTGAAGACTGCCAGTGAGGGGGAGCTCACCACCTCCTTAGGCAGCCTATTCCACTGCTGAACTACTCTGACTGTGAAAAATGTTTTCCTGATATCTAGCCTATATCATTGTATCATCAAGTTTAAACCAATTACTGCGTGTCCTCTCCTCTGCAGCCAACAGAAACAGCATCCTGCCCTCCTCCAAGTGACAACCTTTCAAATACTTAAAGAGGGCTATCATGTCCCCTCTCAACTTCCTTTTCTCCAGGCTGAACATTCCCAAGTCCCTCAACCTATCTTCATAGGGCTTGGTACCTTGGCCCCAGATCATCTTCGTCGCTCTCCTCTGTACCCTTTCAATTTTATCGACGTCATTCTTGAAGTGACGCCTCCAGAACTGCACACAGTACTCCAGGTGTGGTCTGACCAGTGCCGTATACAATGGGACTATGACATCTTGTGATTTTGATGTAATGCTTCTGTTGATACAGCCCAAAATGGCATTTGCCTTTTTTACCGCTGCATCACACTGCCTGCTCATGTTTAGTTTACAATCCACAAGTACCCCAAGGTCTCGTTCACACACAGTGTTACCTAGAAGCGTATCCCCCATCCAGTAGGCATGCCTTTCATTTTTCTGACCCATTTTCTGACCCATTTATCTGACACTTATCTTTATTAAATTGCATCTTGTTCTCATTTGCCCATTTTTCCATTGTGTTCAGATCTCGTCGAACTCTGTCTCTATCTTCCGGAGTATTTGCCAGTCCTCCCAATTTGGTGTCATCTGCAAACTTGATGAGTAGTCCCACTACCCCCTCATCTAGATCATTAATAAATATGTTAAAAAGTACCGGGCCGAGCACCGAGCCCTGAGGTACCCCGTTACTCACCTCTCTCCAGTCTGATGAAACACCATTGACAACAACTCTTTGAGTGCGGTTCTCTAACCAATTCCCTATCCACCTAACTATCTGAAAATCCAGATTGCAGTCCTTCAACTTATCCATCAGAACATCATGGGGAACCTTGTCAAAAGCTTTACTAAAATCCAAGTAAATGACATCAACCGAATTTCCCCGATCCAGCAAACCTGTTACTTGGTCAAAAAAGGAAACTAGGTTGGTCTGGCAGGACCTGTTGGAGACAAATCCATGCTGACTTCCTTGGATCACCAAATTGTCCTCCAGATGTTTGGAGATCGCTCCTTTTAATATCTGCTCCATTATCTTCCCCACAACAGAGGTCAGACTCACTGGTCTGTAGTTTCCCGGGTCATCCTTCCTCCCTTTTTTGAAGATCGGAATAACGTTTGCTCTCTTCCAGTCCTCCGGGACATCTCCAGTCCTTAAAGAGGTTCCGAAGATGATGGACAAGGGCTGTGCAAGTTCTCTGGAAAGTTCTTTGAGTACTCTCGGGTGCATTTCATCTGGACCAGGGGATTTGAACTCATCCAGTGCAGCTAAATGCCTCTCGACAACCTCTCTATCCATGTGAACCTGCCACCCAGACACTATCCTTTGGCTACGGCCATCTCTAGATGTGCCTAAACACTTTGACCTGTGGGAAAAAACAGATGTAAAATAAGCACTAAGCCTTTCTGCTTTCTCTGCATCTTCCGTTAGAGTTTGTCCATCCGCACCCAACAGTGGGCCTATTGCCTCCTTTACTTTACGTTTGCTCCTCACATAACTGAAAAATCTTTTCTTGTTACAATGGGCTTCCCTGGCCAATCTTAGCTCACTCTCAGCTTTGGCCTTTCTGATGGTTGATCTACAGTGCCTAGTAACCTGTAGGTACTCTTCTTTAGAGCTCGGTCCTTCCCTCCATTTCCTGAACATTTTCCTTTTCTTTCTTAGTTCATCTTGAAGTTCTCTGTTCATCCAAATAGGCTTCTTAGAGCTCCTGCAGTGTTTTCATCTTTCTGGGATAGTCATTGATTGAGCATGCAATAGCTCTTGTTTGAGTAGCGCCCACCCTTCACATGCTTCCTTCCCTTCCAGCATTCTCGTCCATGGTATGACACTCATCATGTCTCTGAGTTTATTAAAGTTTGCCCTACGAAAATCCAACATCCGCGTCTGGCTACAAGCTTCCTTGGCTCCCCATCTGAAAATGAATTCTATGAGGACATGGTCACTTCCCCCTAGGGTCCTCACCTCCTTCACCTCATCCACCAACTCTTGCCTGTTGGTCAGTATTAAGTCCAGTATGGCTGAACCTCTTGTGGGTTCATCTACCATTTGATAAATGAAATTGTCAGCCAGGCAGGTCAGAAAGTTGCATGACTGAGGACGCTTTGCAGAGTTAGTTTCCCAGCACACATCTGGGAAATTGAAGTCACCCATGATGACAAGGTCCTGCCGCTTGGATATTTTCTCAAGCTGCTCACAAAGTGCAGCATCCACATCCTCTCGTTGGTCAGGCGGTCGGTAGCAGACACCAACCACCACACTGTTTGTTTTCCCCTCGCTTATTTTCACCCAGATGCTTTCCACTGTAGATATGCTCTCCTTCACTAGAATTTCCTGGCAGGTAAGCCCTTTCCTCACATACAGTGCCACTCCTCCACCTCTTCGATCTATTCAATTTTTTCTGAACAGTTCATATCCATCCACCATTACATTCCAGTCATGAGAATTATTCCACCAAGTTTCTGTGATGCCTACTAGATCATACCTTTCCATCAGCATGAGAAGTTCCAGCTCTTCCTTTTTATTGCCCATGCTTCGGGCATTAGTATAAAGACATCTGAATCCTTTTACTTTTGGTTTCCTATGAGCTGGACTTGCCAGTTGGGCTGCCTCCGATCGTTTTCCTTCCATACACTCCCTGTGTTGATCGTCTCCTTCCCCTAGTGGCTTTAGTTTAAAGCTCTCCTGATGAATCTCCCCAGGTTCCTGCCAAACACATTCTTCCCCAGTTTCGATAAGTGCAGTCCATCAGGTGCTAGTAGGCCTTCCTCAAGAAAGCCTATCCCATGGTCCCAGAAACCAAATCTCTCCTGCCCTCATCAACTACGCAGCCAGTGATTCACCTCCATTATCTTCCTCTCCCGACGCATTCCTCTTCCCTTAACAGGCAAGATTGAAGAGAATACCACTTGTGCCCCCGTTTGCTTGAGCTTCCTCCCCAGATCTTGATAGTCTTTTTTAATAGGAGCGATGGTATTCAGGGACATGTCATTCGTTCCCACATGGACCATCACAAATGGGTAGCGATCTGTAGATTTGAGGAGTTTGGCAGCCGTTCTGAAACATCTTTAATTTTTGCCCCTGGCAAGCAACACATCTCTCGGGTTAGGGGGTCGGGCCCAGCCACATGGCGATCCATTCCTCTTAGCAGGGAGTCTCCAATTACCAGTACTCTCCTTTTTTTTTTTCTTCTCAACTCCATTTCCTTCTGTCCCCGTGGCCTCTTCCCTTTGTCTTAGACTTTGTTTTGGGACCTCTTCCCTTGTTGACCCTTGCACCTCCTCTGCAAGGGCCTGAAATCTATTCTGGAGCTCCAAAGGCCCCGAGAATTGTCTCGCTCTTCGCCGTTGAGTCTTTTTCTGAACTGTCTGCAGAGGCTCCCTAGTGTGGTCAATCTCCTTATCCTCTTCAGGACTGGTTGTATTCTTTTTATTCCGAGTTGCAGGGCTCTGGTCTATGAACTCCTCCCCTTTCTTACTTTGGGTCAGAGTAATAATTCTGTTTTCTAATCCCCTAATCTTTTCCTCCAAAAGTCTTACCAGCTTACACTTGGGGCAGCTGTAGTCCATCTTGTCTTCTGGGAGGAAGGCAATCATGTCACACTCACTGCAGATGATGAGATGAGTGTCCTGGAGGTCCATTGTAATGTCTAGGCAGTGCAAGTACTAGGGAAATATAATCTACTGATATAATCTACTGATTCTAATTGCTCGGCCAAGAACCCCAGGCTAAGAGCCACAGGCCAAGAGCCCTTTGTCTCTCGCCCTCTGGCGAGGAGCAGCCCTTTTTAATCCTCCCAACAATTACCCAGCAATCACCTCACCCAGGCAGCACAATAGCCTCACCTGGTCAGCAGCAACTCTCCCCAGTAGCTCTCTCCACGGGCTCTCAGTTGTCTGAGCTCTGAAGTGTTGTTTACATGGCATGTTATTATCCTTCATGCAGAAACCTATCCTATGCAAGACTGGGCCTATAAATTACAACCAGAAATGAAGACTGTGTAATGCTGTTTTAGGCAACCAGATCTGAGGACATAACTACCACCACCTGCATAGTTTATAAAGTAGGGTGCTTGTTGAACAAATGTATACAGTTCCATGGCTGTAATTTAGCACTTCAAGTTAGGTCTCACCAAACAACTGCAATAACAAATCCCAGAGAATGGCTTTCCATGTCTTAAAATCTCTGCAAATGTCAACATTCTTCCTTTGCCTTTTTAAATTGTTTTACCACATTGTCTTGACATTGCTTCAAAATCCTCATCTTTTCTCTCCCGACAACAGAAATGCAGTAAATATGAGACTAATACAATAATGATGCCATGAATACAACAAAACTGGCTGGGATGCACTTAAACAGAAATGGTTCACTGTGGTTTGTGTACAGTGTGATATGATAGACAAACAACACACACAAACAACAAATATCAGTCTGGCATGCTTGTTGACTATCTCAGAGTGTCCCGTGTCATTGTGTCTCACCTCCACTGGCAGTGACATCAGTGCATAAGCACAGCTAGGATGTGGCCCTATTCTCCCCCATTACCTTCCTCTGGCTCTTTAAGCACTGCTATAATGAAAGATGACTGGCATCACATCATTCATGAGCTCCCTTCTCAGCTTGGCCCTCCCCAACTCTCAAATCTCCATGATTGTCCCAAGCCAGAGTTGTTTGTTCCAAAGGAGCTCAGAAGAGCACCATGCTCGGCTGCTCCTTCCTTCATTTTATCCTCACTTCCTTCCAGTGAAGTCAGTCAGGCCAAGAAAGAGTAACAGGACCAAGGCCACAAGTGAGCTTCAAACCCAAGTGAGGATTTGATCCCAGATCTCCCCACTTCAAGACAAGCGATCTAACTACAATACGATATCTAACTACATTTAACATACACATACCCTTCCCCTTTATGGTATGGCTGGTCTCCGGAGATGCTCCAGGAATAATTGCGCAGAATTTTTTAGTAGCAGATGGTGTTTATGGCAGAACCCAGTAACAAGAAATCTCTTTCCCAGCCCTGGCCTTCCTGTCCCAGCACACACACTGGGATTGTCCAGGGACTCTCTTCCATCCTAGCCTTTCCCATATCCAAAAATTTCAAACAGATCTACTTGGATCTTAGTCTCTCTCTCTCTCTCTCCACCCCAGCATCTTGCCAGAGATTTGCTTCATCTTGGCACAGTGTAAGGCATTGGCGGGGGTAGCAAACAGACCAGAAACAGCAGCTCAGGAAGGAGCCAACCTTTCCTGCCTGCTCCCAGATTTAAAAAGGAAAACACCATAAAGTCAAAACAGTCAAGGGGTTTGTAATGTGGCAGTATTCAAGGAAGGATCATATCTTTAACATCTAATCTAGCATCATTGAAGCAGTTGTTTAACAGTGCAGGAGAGAAAATGAGGTGCCAGGCCAGTCTGAAGCAATTCATTCAAAGTCAAGCAGCACGTTATCACCAGAAGCGGGAAGAAAAATGGCTTGGAGTATCCTGGCAAAGCCCCCCTTGTTGGGAATCATGTGCTTCTACCCACTCCCTTCCCTCACCCTCTCTGTGGCACATCTTGAAGTCTTATTCACTGCAGCAGATGGAGCAGGACCACATAGCTACCATGGAGTATTGAGTGATTTAAAAGCATAGCAAGTACTGCTGGGTGGGACATTGCAACAGGATGCAGCACAGGGCACAGTACTAAAGTTAATCCAGTCTGATGCACGCATTAGAAATCTGTTTCACTGCTCAATGTGGCAGACAGTCTTCTAGGACAGTTTGAGAAACTGCAAACACCCTATTTCTAAGCATGGTTATGCCTCTTCAGTGGCAACTCACCACTGACACTGATTCAGTGTCACCACTGACACTGATTCAGCAATCCCTAGAGCATTTCCAGGGGCTGACATTTATTATTATTATTATTATTATTATTATTATTATTATTATTATTATTATTACTAGATTTAAAGCCCATTTTATGTTAGAATAAAATGGGCGCTAGCTGCGGGACAGCGCTTGGTGGCTGGCAAGGGCTGGAGAAACTGTTTTGGCCCCCCCCAATGGCGAAAGGCTCTGCGAGGCGCCCAGCTTCGCGCCTCCCAATTGGCTGTAGTCCGGGCAAACAGCCAATCGGCAGCCGCGCTGTGCGTGGCTTCTGATTGGCAGTTTGGGGCTGCACTGACACACGGAGGGCCCAATCGGGAGACGCTTTGCGCCTCCCGATTGGGCCCTCCGCTTGTCAGTCCAGGGGAAGGGGCCTATCAGCACCCTTCCTCATCCCAGACAGGGCCCGCCCTCGGGGCCCTTACTGTTTTATTTCTTCCGCTCCACCAGGCGCGGTTAAAGATTGTTGTTGTTATTATTATTATTATTATTATTATTATTATTATTATTATTATTATTAGATTTATTTCCTGCCACTCCCTGGGTAGGCTCGTGGCGGGTAACAGTTGTCTTAAAAATCCCAATTAACATCCATTAAAAGACATTAAAAATCATAACATGGCGGCAGCCAATCATAATCTACTCCCACCTACCAAGACGATAGAGAACGGGGGGAGGTGATGTATACTTCAGACCCCCCCGGGGGGGGCAATGCTCTACCTCGCAGACCCCAGCCTCAACCATAAACCTGGCAGAAGAGCTCCGTTTTACAGGCCCTGCGGAAAGCTGACAAATCCCGCAGGGCCTGCAGCTCACCCGGGAGCTCATTCCACCAGGTGGGGGCCAGGACCGAAAAAGCCCTGGCCCTGGTTGAGGCTAGACGCGCTTCTCTAGGGCCAGGAACGACCAATAGATTTCCCCCCACAGAGTGTAACGCCCTGCGGGGGACATAGGGCGATGTTTTGTGTGTGGCCTGACCCAGAATTGAATATGAGAGATGAGATACAGAGGTCATTTCCACATATCATTCAAAACAGTGAGATGTATTATGATCCCAATCGCAAAACAGTATATCTTGCCTCCTGTCCCCTCCTCACCTTCATGCTGTCACGCCTTTTTCAGCCACTGTCTCGCACGTCTTCCCCTCGGCAGATGAGAGAGCAATGCACCTCTCATTGGCCTGTCAATCACTCTAGCCGACCAATCCCATCCAGGCATATCCAGTTGGTAGTTCCCGCAATGTCCGCATTTTTTTAAATTGTGACTTATTCGTTGCTATGCATATACACTGCATCATATAGGCATAGCGATATTAAAAATTGAAAGCAATATGTGGCAATGCACATTTGTTGCCACTCAAGACAAACAACAACAAAAAATACAGCAGGGTGTGGGAGGCAGATTCTTGCCATCCAAGCTGTCAACCCCCATCCCTTCTGCCACTTCCACCCTTGCACACACACACATGCTTCTCTGTGAAGCCTCACCACTGATGCCACTACTGCCTCCCCCCACACGCACAAGCACTCCCCTGTGAGGCCTTGCCACTGCTGCTGCCATTGCCTCCCGCACATATGCACATGCCTCCCCGCGAGGCCTCGCCACCACCCCCACCCTCACGCACACATACACGGTACTTACAAGGTATTCGGGGAGGGAGGGAGGGGACTTGTTAAATGATGGGGGGGGGAGATCTGCCTCCTTCACTGGGCAGGGAATGATGGGGAGACAGTGGGAGCGAGGGTGGGACAAAGCTGGCAGGCTACAGTGTATTTCCCCCCACCATACCTTCGTTCTGCTGCTTGAAGGCTGGTTGTATGCTGGGGGAACACACATTTTAGGGTGGTGAATTCACTTTTTGGGATTCACCAACTCATGAATTAAAATGAAGGACTTGGCGAACCGGCTGCTGGCCAGCCTCTGGAGGTGGGTGATGTCATGTGAAGGGGCTACAATATGCTGCCTCCCTCTGGGGGCTCTCCAGCTACATTTTCAAGTTGCGGAAATGCCCAAATGTTCTCCCCACCAAAAGTCCACAAATGTTAGTACTTGAATGGAAATCACTAAGAATGACTAGACTGGGGCTGTTATGCAGAGAAAAGCAATGGCAAACCACCTCTGCCCATCTCTTGCCTTGGAAAACCCCATGAGGTGAAACTTCATGAGATCATTGTAGTTGCTTGTGACTCAATGGTAATCGTAATTATATTTTACTACAAATCTAAACCAGCACTCTGTCCAGACCTCCCTTACAGTTGAGCCTGCTTGCCCCCAGAGTTCATATATCTGCTGTTTCCAAGCTTCCATCAGTTTGTTGAAAGAAAGATGGATACATTTTTAAACAATCAACTGATCAAGCAGCAAAGTTTTAATGGGGCATATTTAAACATGCTTAACTTTCCTACTAAAACCTATAGGACTTAAAACTGCTCAATGCTGGGTGGCTCATGTCCTTGTTATTTTCTTTTGGAAGCACACAAAAAGCTAGATGCGTGGGAGTGAAACTGTTTAGGAAAAATGACTAGGGATCCTCATAAAATTGTTCCAATTAGGGCCAGAATTGCAACTGTTGTCAAGCGGTTTCATGTGTAAACCTTCACAAGCTTCAGAGCTTGCCGACTGCAGATGGGCATCACCCTTAGCAAGGGTGTGGTTTGCAAAATGCTCTGGGAAACTCAGCTGTAAGATATGGCTTGGAACACAGCATATTTTGTATTGTTCTTGGCAAGGCAAAGTGCTTTCGCTATTGGCACAGCTTGAAGGGGCCCAGAAGGCAAAATCATGGAAAACTGGCAGGTTAAGCTGCAAGACCCATATGGAAAGAACAGCTGACTGAACAATGCTTGGTGAGCAAACCAATCCCCAGGTTTAATGAAGTCCAAGACTGTATAGATCACAGCAAGTCAGATCATTACCCTCATCGTTCATGTTTCTTGGATGGGCTGCATAACATTAGACCTATTCTCAACTTTCTTACCATTGAGAAACCCCTGAAACATTCTTCAGGCTTCCAGAAATCCCAGAAGTGGCACAATTATGAAGAATATGGTTGGGAAGCATCACTGTGTACACACCCACCTGGGGCCCCTCCCCCTCCCACCCTCTCCAGGCACTTCATTGGCTATTTTGGGAGAGGGGAGTGTGTCAATATGACCATATATGGTTTTGTCACCCTATAAATGTTCAACAAAAAAAATTAAATATAAAAAAATTAACTCCCACTCATTCAGGAAACCCTTCCTGAGTCATTAGTAAACCCCACGGTTATCACAAAACCCTGTTGAGAAAGCCTACAATAGACTATGCTGGGGTCTCTCCCACCCCCAGTTAGAACAGCAAGGATTTCTACAGACTCTTCCTCTAGCTGTTACTTAAGTGAAAAGGCTTGGGTGAAACTTCTTCTCTGTTAGTCACACTTTTGTCCAGCTATACTCGGGGTATCATACACCCAAGTCTCCTCTGCTCTCCTGGCTTTTGACCTTAAAAAGCATGGCCAAAAATAAATGTAAGGGGTGTGTTTTGTAGCTAATGAAAGCTTTTGTGAAAAGCATTCCTTCCCATTGATTCATCCATAATTGTTTTTTTTTAAGAAAAATTTATTTGTTCCATTGTAATTACATATTAATTTCTTAGCAATTGAATTCATATAACTACTTCCAAAACAAAAATCTTTTGGTGCAACTAGATTAAACTTAACATCAACATAGTAATAATAATAACATAATATCAGCATAATGTATTATTGTTATTCATTGTCAAAATGATCAAGAATTTTTCTCCTTGTCCCTACTGGCTCTTAACCCCTACTGGCTCTTAAGGAATGGAGATTCATCCATAATTGAAACACATAAGGCATAATAACATCAACATTGTTTAATTTCAAGAAAAAGAGACACCAAGGCTGTGATCTGGGAAGCTACATGATTTAGGAGCGCTTCTTCTTGACTTGGTTTTAATGGTGCTTAATTGGGTTAATAGTTTAATGCCAGGTTTCTGGTCAGTTTTATTGTAAACTGCCACAAGGAAAAATAGTATAGAAATGCAGTATTTTTTTTAAATTAGATATTAGAAATGGAAGTCAGTAGAGCAAGGGGATGTTAGGTGTAAGCCACACAGCAAAGCAGCACAAGCCAAGCCATTCATTCTATTTTTTAAAGTTTATTTACATTATTGACATTATTTATAGTCTACTGTTCTCACTAGGATTCAAGGTGAATTATGGATGTTAATGCAGTCATAAGGATGAGAGCAGCTAATGTGGATTGCAAAAATCTTAAATGAAGCATAAGTATTTAACATGATGCCTTTGGCAATGCAAAGTTGCATGGTAGGAGCTTACAGCTACAGACAGTAGCAACTATACACAGCAGTGTACAGTCATTAAGCAAAGCATCTTCTGAACTTAAAGCTGGCCTACAACTCTCGTTAGCAGCACACTCAGCTCACAAACTCAGGCCAAACAGTTGTATCAGTTCACACATTATGGAGAACACAGACTGGCTCTGGGGGACACAACTTGTGCAAGAGTCAACCATGAGTTCTGGATTCTTTTTAATGTCTGCATGCACAATGCCTACTTCAGATTGTGACTGCAGCACACATGGGAAAAGGGTTTCAGCCATTTGAAAGAGACAGCTTGGTTAGGAGTGCAAACTTCTAATCTGGCGAACCGGTTTGATTCTCCGCTCCCCCACATTCAGCCAGATGGGGGACCTTGGGCTCACCACAGCACTGATAGAGCTGTTCTGACCGGGCAGTGATGTCTGTCGTGGGGAGAGGAAAGGGAAAGTGACTGTAAGCCACTTTGAGCCTCCTGGTAGATGAAAGTGGCATATAAGAACCAAGTCTTCTTCTCCCATGTGACGTTTTCCTGAGCTGTCATGTTTTTGGTGGTACATTATAAACCCCACTTCAGAAACCCACATTTGCATCTTTCTACAGCAGACAAGTAGCTTCCCCCCCCCCCCCCGGATCTTTTCAAGTCAGGAAAATGGTGAGGCTGGAGGGGAGGAGCAGAAGACTTGCTTCCTGCTTGCCACAGATGTGCACAAATCAGGCACTGTACATGCAGGAACTGAGGAGGACCCACAATGTATGTGTAACAATTGCACTGCCAGACAAAAGATGGGCACCCCAGACTCAACTTGTGTTCTCTGTAATGTATGAATCAGCCGCCCTTAAAGATATCAAAATAGTTAGAGAACTGTTCTGTACGCCACGAGATTTTATACAGAGAAAACTTGGTTTCCTAGTCCCACCAAGCATTGTAGGGAGGCTGCACATGTAGGGAATCCCAGCTTCTTCTATTAGGGTTGCCAGGTCCCCAGTGGCCAAAAGCAAGGGGATGGGGCTGCCAGGTCCAGGTTGGGAGACTCCTGGATATTTGGGGGTAGATCCTGGGGAGAACAAGGACCTTGATGGGGTACAGCGCCATACATCCCACCCTCCAAAGCATCCATTTTCTCCAGGGGAACTGATCTCTGTAGCCTGGCTTCCCTCACATCTGTATACGTTGGGGGGAATAATCTATGCCAGTACTGGGATATTTCTTGGTTTTATGCACAAGCTTCTTTCTTTCACTTGTAACAAAAGAGAGAGGCAATGAAATGAACTTTTAAGTCATAGTGATGGGGTCCTGGTACCCTACAGGCATCTGCTAGCCTTCAAAGGTTGCTGTAGACAAGGCAAGCCTTTCCCAAATGTACAGCTCAGCCCTTCTTTCCATCTCTACTTGCTTTAGTGTCTCTGCTGCTTATTTCTTAATAACTCTTAAATTAGGCAAGATCTCTTCCAGTGATTGGTTGGATAGATATCCCCCATTGAGAGTGGACAAGCCAAATGTTGGTCATTAAGTTTAGGAGGAAGGTGTGAGCTTTTGTTTCCTGCTGTTTTTTTTTAAGCAAAGTCCAGACAGATGTAGAGCTGGATACTGTTAACTGGAAATAAGTGACTAACACCCCTAGATCCTTCAATGGGGCACCTTCACACACATATGGTCATATTGCCTGTCTGGTAACCATCTGCAGATGTTTTCAGGCAACTGAATTAAGGCATAAGGCTCTTGGCTCCTCCTTCCAATTCAATTTCCTGAGCACTTACTGGAACTGCCTTGAATGTGGATTAATCATTCCATTCCCTTCAAACTGAGGAAGACTGCACAATGCAGACCACAGGACTTTAAAAAGGCCAGCAAGGAAAATGGGTTGAGGCAGGAGCTGGTTGAGATAGGACAGAAATAGCAACAAGAAGAATGTGAATCTTGCCTGAGCCCATAAGCAATTCCCAAGATTGTATTCATGGAGGAAAAGAATCAGGCACACTGCCGGCACAACAAGAGCTGATTATCCTTTCCTGTCCAGTGTAATCTGCTGCACAGGGACTGAAGTTGACACTTTGGCAGCTTCCATATGAAAATATACATGTCAAACAACACAAAGGCCTCATGCATTCCCATTCAGCTACCTATTGTTTAAATATGTAAGAGAGCAGAGCACCAAACTGCTTAAAAGAATATACGTTTTATAGAAGAGAAAAACAAATTCTGTTTACAAAGAGGAGGGAGGGAGAGAGAGTCCTGTCTAATCGTTTTGCTGTCTTGATTCAGTCTTGATTCAGGGAGGCAAGCAGGGAGGAAGTGTGCTCAAAGGAGCAGGAAGTCTCCAACAGAACCAATCAAGACACTGAAAGAGATTTTGAAAAATACAGGAATTTCCTTAGCTAAATATGCTAACCACATATCTCCTTTGATGCTTCCTGCAGGATATTCTTATGCTGTTGAATCAGGCACATGACAGATCTTGCATTTTCCAACACACCCAAGGTCCCACACCACCAGTCTGATTAAAATCAACTTGTTAAGAACATAAGAAAAGCCATGTTGGATCCAGCCAATGGCCCACCCTTTCTAACTCTCTGTGCCACACAGAGGCCAAAACCTAGGTGCCATCAAAAGGCCCACCTGTGAGGCCAGACCTCCAGAAGTCCTCCCACTGTGGCCCCCCAAGCACCAAGAATACCCAGCAACACTGTCCCAGACACAGTGATCCACAGTGGACATCTGCTCATATGGTTATCCAAACCCCACTTGAAGCTGTCTATTAATTTGGAAGCTATTTTATATCAGATGCTGTTCAATTGTAAAAATTTAATTGTGAAAATTACTTTTGATAATGAATGTTTCAATTATAAATCTTACATTTTGGAACATGAGTCCAGCTAGTTCTGTGTTTAATCTTTATTTTTTACTTTGCTGCTTATTTTCTGGAAAAGTAGAACATTAAATATTTTTCACTATTTTGCCTCTCAAAAGTTTTTCAGATTTCTTGCCATTACTTTTTGTAGTAGTGAACGCCACATGTTAATTATTTTTGGGGTGAAGAAGTATTTTTTAATCTTACTGCTCATTAATTTCACTGAATGCCCATAAGTACTTGTATTGCGAGAAAGGGGGGGGAAGCATGCTTTTGTAAACCTCTACCACAGTCTTTCTCAGCTATGCTTCCCAACCCTATTCTGCACAATCACACCACTTCTGGGGTTTCTTGAAGCCTGGATAATGTTTCAAGGGTTTCTTAATGGTAAAAAAAGTTTAGAAAGGCTGCTGTATCGTTGTTTCTCCAAACTAAAAAAAAAACTTAACTTCTAATCTTTCTTCATATGGAAGGTGTCCCATCCTCTTAATCATTTTAGCTGCCCTCTTCTGTACTTCTACAGGTGTGGTGACCAGAAATACTACTACTGCTGCTACTACTACTACTACTACTACTACTAATTTAATTGATAGGCTACTTGCCCCCCACTAGTGGATTCGGGGCAGGTTACAAATAAAGCTTTTTCATTACGACCATAGCTTATAGTTTTACTAGCCATTCTGTTTAGAATTTTGGTGGGGGGATCTCCTAAAGTGCAGGAAGGAGCCAACTTAACCAGAGGTGACACGAGATGGGAGAGGCGGAGGAGGCCCATAGCGATTCCTCCATTTGTCTTGGCTTCAGCCACACGGTATTGCAAAAGAGACTGCACCACAGATTTATCCTGGGGCATTATGACACTGGCTGAGATGTTTTAATCCCCCTCCTGATAATCCCCAGCTAGAGCTTGCTCATTTATTTCCACGGGATGGATGACTGGCCAAGCTCACTGCTCTCCAGCCAAGTTCATTTTAGCCTGCCTAATTATTAGCAACTGACCATCATCTAGTGAACCACAGATGAGGCAGGTTGTTATGAACCTGCTTATGTGTCAGAGTTCCAAGGAACAATGGAACTCAGCACTAGTCAGTTCTCAGGGGCAAGAAGGTGCAGCCTGAGCAGGCCTTCTGCACCCCCACCACTACCTAAATTGGAAGTAAGCCCCTCACAAGTAACTCATGATTCAACCAGGATGAGGGTGACTGGTGACTTTATGCCCCAAGTCTAATCTTAAATTAATGAATAGGCCTTAGGAGGGGGATCAGTCAGAAAGACATAGGGCCGTTCTGTACCCAACTAAAGAAGTGGGACTCTTACTCTTTGCAAGCGCCATATTTTTCGCATTTTGTACAACTTTGTAAATTTCCAGTGTTACATCTGCAAACCTGCTGCTACATCCTCCATTTTAAAGCACTTTCAGGGGAATCCACAAAAATGGATTACCCCTGCCATGTAGTGCCAGCAGGATGAAAGCAGCCAGCAAGATACTTGCACAAGACATGCGCATTACCAAAGTGGCTGAAGTAGCGAGAGTTCCAGCTCCAGTGCCTGCCCTTGAGCCCACCTCCCTCTCTCTTGACCCAGAACAGGGCTTTCTTTAAAAAAATAACTGCCAGGAATAACGAATAAGCACACAATCACCCAGGCAGAGCACAAAATAAACTTTCCCCCACCAGTTTGCCCATAAAGCATGCCTCTTCCCCACCAAAAAATAAAATAAAAATTGTGCCCACCAATTTTTTTTTAAGCTTCAAGGCTCTGGGTTGCAAGAGGGCTTGCAGTAAAAGGAGCCCTATGCATTTATGAATAGATGCATATTTGTTTAAACACAGAAGTCATTAAAAGAATTAGCTCACAGTCCCTTTAAAAGAGGGAGAAAGGTGATTGGCTGCCTGTCTTGATTGACCGGGGAACAGAGGAGCATGAATAGCATGTTCCCCTCTTCCGCCATTTCAAGCAGGCGTATAAAATGGCAGGAAGCGCTAGACGGCAAAAGAGGAGCCAGCAGGTGAGGAATTCTGAGAGGCATGAGGTTTTTTTTAGCGTTACGCTATTGCGTTGGCCTAATGCTGCTTTTTTTTTCTGTGCGGAATGGCCCTTGGTTATACATGCAACAGTATTAGGTAGTGTTGTCCCGAACTGGTAGAGTAGGTTGCTGTGTGTGTGCGTATGTGTATGTGTGCATGCATGCGTACTATAGATAAGTCAATGTTACTTTTCTATTACTCCCCCACATTAAAAAACCCTCCTTTCTTCTGAAAAACTAGCACATCATGGGGAAAGGCTCATGTTGTTTTTATGCAACAGTGCATTCAAAAACATGACACCTGCAATAGGAAGGGGCAACATTTATTGCCCCACATTACTGCTTTATTCTCACATCATTCTGCAGCTCTTGTGCATCAGTCCTGAGAAGATACTCCTGCCATCGCTGCAGTGGAATGTAGTGCTACATAATATACTCCTGATGGCTATTGCAGCGTGGAGGGCCTTGTAAATGCACTGGGAAAAGAGTAAGATGCCAATGCAATCAATATTTTTTCAGGTATTAAAGTCACTCCAAGTCTCAGCTTGCTTATGAAAACTACATGGCCTCAGCAAGACCAGCCCCTGGATCCACTACAGGAGTTATGAGACAGACCAGAGCAGTCCATTGCTTCAGAGATTTGGAACTGTGCTAGTTTTGAAGGCTTTGGGATGTCCAAAGTACAGCAGAGAAAGCAAAGAGCCATCCAGCTTTGCAGGTAAATTCCAGGGCCATTCCACACAAGGACCAATGTTGCCAATTGCTTTCACAATGCGGAAACGCTATTTTAAATAGTGGAATCCTGGCGTTCCGCATACCTTCATTTGTAGTGGAATCCAGTAGCGTTTCATTCGTTCCCCACAGGTTTCCGGTCTCGCAGGAATTGCTAGAAAGGAAGTGATTTTTTTCTGTGCTTGTTCCTGCCCCTGGCCGTCAATCAAACAGAACAGCCAATGGGCGGTTGTTATCATGCTCCCGAAAAGCCCCTTTCCCTTTAAGCACAGGTTAAAAACACACACACACACGTTGCAACGGAGAGACCCATCTAGCTGGCATGTGAGCTGGTGATTCATCATTACCATGCTCCCCCGAGTGGAAAAAAAATCCCCCCCCCGCACGTACGTGATTTTTGGCCGAAATTAAAGGGAATTGGCGAACAGGGGGCTGTGTTGTGCTTGGAGACTTAGGCGAGCTTTAAAGCACTTCTGTGGAGGGACTGTAGCCGGAGAAGCCTTGCTGGGTGAATGAAGCCTCGCTGGTTCCTTGCTTTCCCCACTCCAAGGGAAAAAAATGGCGATCGCTTCGCAGGAAGTTTGGAGGAGAGAGCCACGGGGAGGGACTTTGTTGCAACCGCTACATTGAGAACGCACATGTCTTTTTCGCAAGTGTTGCAGGTTGTTGGCAGGAGTGTAGCGATTTTCTGAGGGTGAATCCACTTTTCCCGATTCCCCGAAAATCGCTACAACTAAGCGATTTTGGCGCTAGTGTTGCAGGAGTGTTGAAGATTGCTCATGACGTTATGCGTAACGCAGTTTTAGTGGCGAAACAAAATGTAAGACTAGTGCTATATTAAGGTCATGCGGAATGGCCCCCAGAATCACCTGTTGTGAGACCTCCTGACCAAAGACTATTTGGGGTGAAGGGCTAGAACTGCAGTAGGCGCTTTGAACTGGTCCATCTATGTCCAAATTTGGGAGGAGGAAGAGGCCTATAAGTCCTGTCAGTAGCCCTGCTTTGGGCACATACAGAGGCCCACATCCTTTTCATCTGGATCCATCAATACAGCCCTGCTTCAGTTCCTTCTTCTTGGCAGGAATGTCCAAATAACAGCTCCCTACAGCAATTGTGTTTATACAGCCAGCCTTCCAAAGCAAACATGGTCCCCGTGCAGAGTTCTTGGATGTGAGAAAAGCTGCTCTCAGTAGAATGTTGACTTTCCTCTGCACCCCTGGCTCTGTGGCATCCTCAGCCAGAGAATAGCTGTCTTTTACTCTAGGAATGCCAGACATCGCCATTCCTGCACTGTCCCCTGCACAGGACAAGGCCCTTCTGTTAGCACTGCCTTGCAGGCAGGCAGGGATCAGCCAAACAGAATACAAACCTGCCCTTCACCTCTCATCAGGCCCCCACCCTACCCCCTCATGGCCCCATTTCTTGTCCATTTCCTTTCCCTATTCAGGAAATGTTTGCGATTGGTGGGGCAGGAAGAAGAAAAGGTGCAGGTTATATGGAGACAAATTCCAATGGGACCTGGCAAGCAAGAGCCTTTCAACCCACGCACCTATCTATCTAATACAGCACCCAAAACAGGATCGGATTAAAAAGGGGAGGGAAAGAAGAGTGCAGGAGCTGCCTTTAAAACAAAAACAAAAACAAAAAAAGCCCACACTGAGAATCTGAGCAGGAACATGGAGTATATGAAAAAAGAAAGGACGAAAGCCATTCTTAGGGAAGAGTGACCTAAGGGAAAGGAATAGTTGAACACTGTGCTCCTGTTAACAGCAGGAAAGCTACAGAAACAAGAGGGAAGCAGCCCTCCCAGCCTTCCACCTGGTCCAGAGGCCCTGCAGGAGAAAGGTTTGACAACAGTAGCCGTTTCTCCCAAGAGCTCAGCACCTGAGCATCCTCCTTTGCTCCCAGGCTGGGCTGGATGATGGAGCTTGCCAAGACGTAAGTTGTGTGCCAGCCCTCCGAACCTGGCTCCATCGCAGCACAAAAAACACACTGCACCTTCCTCTAAGGCAGGGGTAGTCAACCTGTGGTCCTCCAGATGTTCATGGACTACATTTCCCATGAGCCCATGCCAGCATTTGCTGGCAGGGGCTCATGAAAATTGTAGTCCATGAACATCTGGAGGACCACAGGTTGACTACCCCTGCTCTAAGAGGTCCGTGCAACGCTGTTGCTTCCTCTTGTTTTTCAGAGAGGTTTTCATTGGAGAAGACACAGGCATGGCCCACCTTTTGCAGGAACAAAGCCCACTTTCCCAGCAAGTGTCCACTCACTTGGAAGTTGCAGCCAAATCATAGCTCCCCTGGTGAGTGTACCTATTGGATGGATGGGCACACCAGCACATGCTTGTCACATATTTCAGTGTAATGACTAATGGGGGACATTTCCAGCCCTTGCAAGGAAGCAAACATCCAACCCCCCTGCCTACAAGTGTATCTTTGGTCTGTGTCATATGTCCACCTCTCTCTTAGGTTCTGGAAAAACCTGGAACTCAACAAAGTAGAGAGTGAGGGCACTTCTGCACACACTAAGCAGGGCACTTTCAATCCACTTTCAACTAGATTTGACTGTGTCACAAGGCAAAATCCACTTGCAAACAGTGGCTGAATGAGACTGAAACTGCATTATTTAGCATGTGTGAAAGCGCCTGAGTCTTGCAGAACACACCCAATAAGAGAAGGAGCTATGAACCAGAAAGCCCACTCTGACACTTGCCCCTGCCAGAAATTCACCAGAGAGAGAGAGAGAGAGAGCTGTGCAAGCTTGGGAGAATACCAAACCTTCATTTTTGGTTTGAGAGCAACCTGTTGATACCGTAGGTGGTGTTGCCTGTCCCCAGGGAGCCAGTATAACAGGAGGAAGATAAGGAGGAGGTGGACTTCATGCACTCACTTTGTATTCTAATCCAAGCAAACCAGACCAGAGCTGAATAACTGAATGGAGGAAGAAAGATGTGAAAAACTCATGAATCCTTTTACACAGTTTATCATCTTTATCAAGTTTCTCGCTTGCAAATGGAAACCACAGCTTAATCAATGCCTTTTAAAAGAATAAGACTTGGACCTTATAAATTCAGAGATGAGATGAAATTAAACCACTTTGGTATCCTTAAAAAAAAATTCATGGATCAACCAGTGCTAAAGCTGAATGTGCTGATACTTGGCCTATTAATTGTCTCCCCTCATGGATACCAAGAGGGTAGCTGGCAATTTTGTAGGCTACTGTTCTAAACAAATCCTTAACAGCCTACACTCAATTCTCTGTGACAGAGACCACGACATAAGCACTGAAGACAATTCATATATTGCAAGGGAGTGGCGGGCTATAAATCTAATAATAATAATAATAATAATAATAATAATAATAATAATAATAATAATAATAATAATATTTGGGAAGGTCAAGAGCCCGTCCACAAGCATTGTACTTAGCAGAGTCAAACTAGGACACTGGGTTAAGATCCCTCCTCTGCCAAGAAGGTCAATGGGTGATCTTAAGTCTGTCCCAATGTCTCAGCCTAATTAACCTCCTGGGATTGTTGTGAAGATAAATGGAACGAAAGCAGCTTTGTATACCGCTCTGAACTCCTTGTAAGAATGGTGGACTAAAGATCAAATAAACAAGTTAAAAAAAGATCCCTCCCTTAGGCCAGTGGCTGGGGATCTGACAGTAGCAGAAGAGTTAATGGACCAAGCGCAGGAATGCTGGCTCTTTTCCTGTTGGAAAGCGGTAGCTTCTGCTGTTGTTCCAAGGCCCGGCCCTTAGCCAGCTGTGTTTTGCCTACTTTGCGGATTTTCCACAGAGGCAGAAACGAAGAAAAACGCCTTTGGCTGGCTGTTGGTATGGTTTTGCTCCAGGGTTTTCCCCCCAAAGCTACCCTCCACACCCAATTGGCTGCCTGTCCCTGCACATCTGTCCCTTTGAACCCACCAAACTCCAGAGAGCTGGTGACAGGAGGCGGCGCTTGGTCTGCTCATTTTGCCTACTATTCCATTCTTCTCTCATTCTGTTCTTCTTTTCCGACTGCTTCTTCCCTTTCTCTCTAATTTGAAGAAAAGCCCACGAGAAGCACTGAGGGCTTCATAGACTGAACAACATGAATGCAAATAGAATCTTCATCCCACGTGGACGTGTGCTTTGAATCTTTCCTGAATGTGAAAACATTAATAAGTGGCATTCGGCAAAGCCAGTCCTCTTGGAGGAATAGAAATTGGACTCTGGTTCTTAGCCTGGCCAGCCCATTGAGGCATCTTGTGTACACACACAACCACCTGGGAGCTTCCTTCCTTGCACCTCAAGCTGCTCTTTTGCTCTCAGCGGACAGGAGAAGATGCACTTTGCAATACTGACTCCAGCAGCCACAATATTATATTAGCTTGGACCATTTCCCCCCCCCCTCACTACCCTATGGAAACTAGCTTCCCTTTAAAAGCCCATAAGCCAGTGGTTCTCAACCTTCCCAGTGCCAATGGCTTGAAGATCCATTGTTCATGATGGTATATAAATTGGTTATAAATTGTATATAAATTGTCGGGCACCTTCAGGAGGAGCAGCAACAATGGCAGCACCCCCTCCTCCGCCACGCTGCTCGCCCTGTCATGACTTCTGTGAAAGGGTTGTTCGACCCCCAGGTTGAGAACCACTGACATAAGCCATACCCCAAAGAGACATTTAAGGATGGAAAAACAACAGCTAAGAAAAATTTAGCTCCATCAACCATGCAAGCTCCATAAAAGTCACTCTGAAACTATCTTAATTTAGGACTATCAGAAGTGGCTGAATAATTTAATAACCATTTTGCAAGAAGTTTTTCTCTGGCAGCAGTATGTTTAAAGCAGCAAAAGAAAACAGGCAGTAACAAACCAACCATTGACAAGGTGTATGGAAACTATAGCATGTATAAGTATGCAAAGGGAAGATCTGGAAACTCTCCCACTCCCTCCCCTGCAACACTTTACCCCCCTACGTCAGTCCAGGGGGAGGGGAGTCTGCAATACTGGCAATAAGAAAGTGATATGTACAGAGCCTGCCTAGGTTGAGCACAGGTTATTTTATATGACTTGGAAAAAAGATCTTTATTAAGTAATTAGGGTTCTGCAAAATGTATTTTAAATCAGTACATAGAGGATCTGATCTTCCGACAAACACATGTGTACACATGAGTTTGCACAAGCACACAGCACATGCAGGATCCAGCTAGGATTACCTGCCTCCAGGTGGTAGCTAGAGATCTCCTGGAATGACAACGGATCTCCACATGACAGAGGTCAGTTCCCCTGGAGAAAATGGCCGCTTTGGAAGGTGGGCTCTATGGCATTATACCCTACACAGCCTAACGGGTGACTCACAAAACAACTGAAAAACAGCTAGGAACCTAAAGGCTGGATGTCTGTACAATATGAATAATAAAATTATACAAGCATGTATTGTGCACAGCTTATTCGTAGAAAAACATAATATGCACTATATTTATTTATTTATTTATTCAATTTATATACTGCCACTTTTCCTAAGGACCTGCATCGGTCACAGAATAAAATGCTGAAATCCAGTAAAATCTCGTAAAACCCCCAAGTTTACAATAAACAGCAAGTGGTGACAACTTCTAATCAATCCCCTCCCACCTTGTTCAGCCGGAGGCCAAGTCCTCTTCGATTGGGAATGTGTGCAGCACTACTAAACCTTGGGAAGGGGTCAGTTGGAATACCAGGGTTCTGCCCTGGCCTCAACCATGCACCTGGCGGAAGAGCTCCATTTTGCAGGCACTGTGGAAAGCTGACAGGGCCCTTAGCTCTCCTGGGAGCTCATTCCACCAGGTTGGGTTCGGGACTGAAAAGGCCTTGGCCTGGATTGAGGGCTCTGCGGGTGGATAAGCAACCAAGCAGGCCTGCAGATAAGTAGGACCCAAGCCACATATTGCCTTAAAGGTTAATACCAAAACCTTGAACTTGACCCAGACTGGTAACCAGAGCAGATGGCAAAGCACTGGCTGAATATGGGCCCTCCAAGGTGTTCTAGTGAGGACCCTGGCAACTGCATTTTGTACTAACTGTAACTTCCGGATCAAAGTCAAGGGCAGGCCCGCATAGAGCAAGTTACAGTAGTCTAGTCTGGAAGTGACCGTTGCATGGATCACTGTGGCCAAGTGTTCCAAGGACAGGGAGGGCGCTAGTAGCCTAGCTTGGCGAAGATGGAAAAATGCCATCCGGGCTACTTTAGTGACCGGAGCTTCCATAGAAAGGGAGGCATCAAAAAGACACCCCCAAATTCCTGGCAATCGGTGCAGGTGTTAATTGCACACCGTCCAGGCATGGGAGATGTGCATCCTGGTCCTTCCCCCTTCTTCCTAGCCACAGGACCTCCGTCTTAGAGGGGTTGAGTTTCAGGCGACTCTGCCTGAGCCATCCAGCTACTGCTTCCAAACATCTGGCAAATGTATCTGGGGGGTAGTCCATCCATACATCCGTCCATTAGGAAGTAGAGCTCAGCTGGGTGTCATCTGAATACTGGTAACAACCCATCCCATAGCCCCGGACCAACTGGGCTAGAGGGCGCATATAGATATTAAAGAGCATGGGGGTGAGTATCGTCCCCTGCGACACTCCACAAGGAAGTTAACAGGGGTCTGACAATTCCTCCCCCACAGCAACCTTCTGCATCCAGTTCTTGAGAAAGGAGACCAGCCATTGAAGCACAGTCCCTCTTATTCCAGCCCCAGTGAGGCAGTGTACCAATAACTTGTGGTCGACCACATCTAATGCGGCCGACAGATCGAAAAGCACAAGAATGGTGGAACCGCCTCAATCCAGCTGGCACCGGATATCATCCATCAGGGCGACCAGTCCAGTCTCCACCCCATGGCCAGGATGGAAGCCAGGCTGGTATGGATCAAGGGCCGAAGTTTCGTCCAAGAATGCTAGGAGCTGATCCGCGGCAGCCCAGAAACGCAAGATGTGAAACCAGGCAGTAGCTGGCGTGGTCCCGCGGGTCCAATGATGGTTTTTTCAGTAAAGGGCATACCACTGCCTCCTTAAGCCCCTCAGGAAACTCCTGATGTTAAGGAGAGGTTGATAATCTCCCTCAAGGGGCCTCCTATCCGCTGGTCAGCTGATTTAAGCAACCAGGATGGACAGGGATCCAAGGGGCAAGTGGTTGCTCTCACGAAGCCCAGCAACTTGTCCACTTCAGTTGATGAGAGCCACCTGAAGCCATCATACACTAACCCCTGTGTTCACTAACTGTATCAATCATAGCAGGTAGGTCGCAGCGGAGCGTCAGAACTTTGTCCACAAAATAGCTCGATAATGCCACACAGCTCGAGTCCAATTCCCTTATCATTTAGCACCCTTCCTCAAAGGCTGTACGAGACCTAATTACTATAAATAATTCTGCCACGCAAGAGATAGTGGACATGATTTCCATGGCGCAGAAGTCTCATTTCGCCTGTTTCACTGCATTCTCATATGCCTTCATAAGCCGCCTTATGAAGACTTCCTCCACACCTGCTCTAGCCATCTCACTTCCCTCTTCCTCTCCCGAAGCTCCTGGCTATACCATGAAGCCTGTTTGAGGCGAAGGCACAGAGAGAGCCTAGGAGCAATCTCGTAAACAGCGGCCATTAGGCGGGACTGCCAATCCTCCACCAAGGCCATCGTGTCTTGCAGAGCATTCAGGAATCTCTCGGAATCTCTGTGGGCAGAGTAAAATACATCTGTCACCTAAACGGGGAGGGGGTGGTATCCTCAGTCGAGCCTTCAGGACATAATGGTCTGACCATGGAACAATGCTACTCACCACCAGATCTACCACTACACCTGTGCCAAAGATCAGATTGAGGGTGTGACCAGCCTGATGGATGCGACCAGCAACAAATTGTGAGAATTCTAGTGTCTCCATGGCTGACACTAGGTCTGGGCCAAGTCCTGATCATACAGGGGTCTGAGCACCTTGTTTTAAAGCCAATCATTTACACAAAATGTCTTTTGGGGCTCCAGGGATCATGTTCAGCATCTCAGAATCTACCCAGACAGAAATAATGTGCAAAATAACACAAATCCCAAAAGGGGGGGGGGTGCTGTATCATTCTGGTGTTTCTCCATAGCAACACAGCAGTGATAATTTTTAATTAAAAACACATGTGGGTTGTGGCACTACCACACAACAACACGGAAGTGCCTTAAAAAAAAATTGGGGGGGGGGTGGAGTTCAGTCCACAAAATAACTGCTGTGCTGTGATTGGTGGCTTGCTGCGACTGACAAGCCAAGGAGCGGAGGGAGAAGTTACTTTCCCTTGTAGCATCATCAGGAAGCAGAAAGCCATGACAGGCAGAGAGAAAATGCAGGACAGGTCTCCCTGTGAGGAGGACTGCAAATGCGTGATTTACCATTCTGCATTTACAAGCCAGAAGCCAGTCATATTTTAACCCTTCGTGAGGAAATGTTTTAAGACTTTACCACAAGTCTACCAATATTTAATATCCTTCATAATCAACAAAATTTCAAATCTTATTTTTTAGGATATCAAAGTCAGTGGAGATGGAGCTGATAATGTCCCTTTGCCAGGTAATGGCTCCTCCTCTCAGGCTGCTTGAAAATTGTAGTGTCATTCCATGACATTTTATCTGAGGATGTGTGCACACACACAAAAGCTACTACCTTGACTAAAACTGAATTGGTCTTAAAGGTGCCCCTGGACTCTACATTTATTCTGAAAATTCTAATGACTGCCCATGAAGCCAGCATATATGGGAAGGCTGCAAAGTTTACAATAAATGGATGGAAGATAGAAAATGGATGATAGACAGATGATAGAGGATGGATGGATGGATGGATAGACAAACAAACAAATAAATATTGTATAGTGCATATTATGTTTTTCTAAGAATAGCCTATGAGCTTTGTGTATGTTTTTAATTTTATAAGTTGCACACAAAAAATGTTTATATAATTGTATTATTCATATTGTACAGACATCAAACCTTTAGGGTCCTACCTGGTTTTCAATTAGGTTTTTTTGTTCTTGTCCTTTTATTTTTCTCTCCTTATTGTTTTATTCTTTTGACTCACAAAACAACAACAGCCGTTTGTTGAGAAAAGAGAGCTGGAGGAATGCGCCTGGGTTCACATTGGAGTGGTTATGACTATCTGCAGCATGGATGGCTACAGCTAGGGAAGGTGGAAGTAACTAAAATCAAACCCATAGCCAGTCATTAAATTATAACACTTTCCAGAAATTACTTTCCAGAGTATGTCACTTAGACAAAACATGATAATGGAACAAAACCTACATTATATAAGTAATCAAATGCAGCTTGTTTCAGTAAATTCCAGGGGATCAGGAGATATGACAATCACAGGGTACTCAAAACAAAAATTATTTGTTTGGTGGCTAACAATCAACAATGAAGGTGCCAAGCAGGCTTCTTGGAGAAGGG
Source organism: Paroedura picta (assembly GCF_049243985.1). Classification (NCBI taxonomy): domain Eukaryota; kingdom Metazoa; phylum Chordata; class Lepidosauria; order Squamata; family Gekkonidae; genus Paroedura; species Paroedura picta. Next base: position 81,838,892 of record NC_135371.1, read on the forward strand.
AATTCAAAGACATGGTACCACTACTGAAAAGCCCAGTCTCTGATTACAGAGAGCCAGCATGGTGCCTCAGACATCTCTAGATATTAAATAGTATGAGAAATGAAATAGAATCCTGCAGAAGATGACAACATAAATTCCCTAGGGCAGCAAAAGAGTTTCCCACTCACCTGTCCCAACAAGCTCCATCTTCTGGCAGGAATAGAACTACTACGGCCTGGTGCACCAAGTCAGAATGGGCGTGTTTAACAAAACGAAGGTATCAAGAAGTCATTAAAAACATTTAAAAAGTCAAAAAAAAAGGCTCTAAGGAGTCATAGGGCAAGAACTAAAGAACCCTTGGCTGTAGGCTCATTGCTGGAGGATCAAACCGAAGGATACAGTATAGGACTGTTTTAGAAGCATTTCAGATGAACCAAAGTGGCATGAAGACTGAAGAAGGTCAGATAGTGACATATACCATCTGTGGAATGTTTGTCTATTTACCTCAGGGAGACAGTTTTTACAAATGCAGCAAGTGTAAATTAGTGGCTCTGCTAGAGGAGAAAATTAGAGAAAAAATTGAATATGCTGCAGGAGGACGGAAATCTATCAAATCAAAATCAGGAGCACCTAACACAGGAGGGTAATAAATGGAAGTATGTTACACATAGGAGTAGAAGAATGAGGAGAATATCTGATGCACTGTTGCTCAGTAATTGGTTCCAGGATCTGCCTGAAGAGGTTGATTCAGGAACACAGGAGCCTATGCAATCCCCCATGAAGAGCAAGCCCCAACGAACACCAGCAAAAAAGTCACAAGCCTCACAGATGAGAGTTTTAGGTCTTCTCCCCCGACGACCCCACAACGCCCAGCAAACACTTCACTGGCACCCACAGGTGAGAGTTCTAGGTCTGCTCCCAAGGGTACAAAGAAACAGGTACTGGTAATTGGGGATTCCTTGCTGAGAGGAGTAGAGGCTGAAGTGTGTAGACCAGACTTGCTGTCTCAAGAGGTTTGCTGCCTACCTGGTGCACACGTAAAGGATGTCACAGAAAGGCTGGACTAGCTCATCAAGCCTACAGATCATTATCCCTCCCTTCTCATCCATGTAGGAACAAATAATACTGCCCAACAGTGTATGGAGCATATTAAGAAAGACTTTGTGGATTTGGGGGGAAATGTAAAGGACCTGGGAGCATAAGTTGTGTTTTCATCAGTTCTTCCTAAGCCATGGCTTAGGAGGAGAGAGAAAAATCATGCAAGTAAATCACTGGTTACGTCACTGGTGTCGTCGGGAAAGGTTTGGATTTCTGGATCATGGTCTCCGATGTCAATATGAAGGGCTATTATCAGGAGACGATGGGCACCTCACAAGGGTTGGAAAAAGTATTTTTGGAAAAACTCTTGCAAACCTGGTGAGGAGGGCTTTAAACTAGATCCAAAGGGGGAGTGAGATGAAAATTCAGAACTTGGTGTGATGGCAAGAACTCAAGATGAGAAGATTGCAAATCTACAGGGAATGGCACATAAGCAGGGAACTACCAACTTGCAAAGAAGTTCAAAAACCAAAACCATGGGGAACACAAGAAATGGATTACAACGTCTCTATACCAATGCACAGAGTATGGGAAACAAGCAGGAGGAACTAGTAGTCCTAATAGAGGAAGGGGGCTATGACCTAATAGGAATCACAGAAACCTGGTGGGATAATACTAACAATTGGAATACTAGAATCAAGGGGTATAATCTATTCAAAAGGAACTGACAGGGAGATGGGAATGGTGGCCTAGGATCACTGTTGAGGCAGTCCACATACTCCTAGTTTCTTTAAACGAAACAAAGTCTTCTGGGCCAGATGAATTACATCCAAGGATACTAAAAGAACTTGTAGATGGAATCTCTGAACCTCTGTCCATTCTTTTGACACTTCTTGGAGAACAGGTGAGGTGCCAGACGATTGGAGGCGGCAAATGTTGTCCCCATCTTCAAGAAAGGGAAAAAAAGGATCTGGGTAACTATTGACCTGTCAGCTTGACATCTGTAGATGGCAAAATTTTGGAACAAATCATCAGTCAGTACTTGAGCAGCTGGAACAGAGAGCTGTGATTTCTAAGACTCAGCATGCGTTTCGCAAGAACAAATCATGTAAGACCAAACTTATCTCTTTCTTCAAGAAAGTGACTACCTTGCTGGATCAGGGGAATGCTGTGGACATAGTTTATCTGAATTTCAGTAAAGCGTTTGATAAGGTTCCACATGATATTCTTGTTGACAAGTTAGTAAAATGCGGTATGGATCCTGATTATGTCAAGGGGGTGGCAGGTTACAGTGGATGAGCGATAGGGTTGTGGGTGTCCTGCATCATGCAAGGGATTGGACTAGATCAGCGGTTCTCAACCACTCTTGCCTTGCAACCCCAAATGTGGTGGCGGGCGCACACGGGGGGTCTGCATGTACACACACGCCGGCAGCACATGCGCGTAGGCACAGAACAGTCAGGCAGCATGGAGGCAGCCATTGGAATGGCTTTGCCACTCCCTGCCGCCTGCATGACCCCTAGGTTGAGAACCACTGGACTAGATGATCCAGGAGTTCCCTTCCAACTCAATGAGTTGTTCTCTCTTGCCCCGGAGGGACGGACCTGAACCAGTGGGATGAAATTTATTCAAAAGAAATTCTGTCTAAAGAGAAGTTCCTGACATTTAGAGTGGTGTCTCAATGGAACAGGCTTCCTCGGGAAATGGTGGGTTCTCCATCTTTGGAAATGTTTAAGCAGGGGCTGGATAGCCATCTGGCACAGAAGCTGATTATGTGAAGATTCAAGGGGGTGGCCGGTTACAGTGGATGAGCAATAGAGTTGTGAGTGTCCTGCATAGTGCAGGGGGTTGGACTAGATGATCTATGAGGTCCCTTCCAACTCTATTATTCTATGACTAGTAATCAAGCCCGCTGTATGACCAATACAGCGGGCGCTAGATACTTACAGTATTGCGGGTGCTCCGTGGCGGTGGCCTGATGGCGGTGGCTCCCTCGGGTGGCGGTCTGACGGTGGTGGTCTGACGCTTTGTGCCTCTCGCCGCGTCAGGCCGCCGGCAAAGGAGCAACTGCGAGCCACGCTGTGCACGGCTCGCAGTTGCTCGGGCCTGGGAATTGGAGGGACCAATTGGCAGGCGCAAAGTGCCTGCCAATTGGTCCCTCCGATTGTCTGTCCGGAGGAAGGGTCCAATCCGGACCCTTCCTCATCCCGGACACATCCCGCCCCAGAACCCCTTACCGCTTTATTTAGTCCGCGGCGCCCGCGGTGTTGAGATGAGGGACAAAGCCCATTGTATCCAAGAATACAACGGGCGCTAGAACTTGGCAGTGGAAAGAGGAAGGGGAGGAGTTGTCCAGTCTGTAAGGGCATGGGGTTGAATGTGTGTGTTGTGTGGGAGGTTGTGGTGGCATGGTGGCAAATGAGGGCATGGGTGTGGAGATATGGGTGTCAAGAACCTGTGGTTTGGAATGTTTGTTGAGTGTCAGAGAGAACTGACCTTTGGGAATTGTGGCATATTGGTTACAAATGAGCTTTCCAGAGCCATATCTTCAGATATGTGATGGGAAAATCAGACTGGAGACTCTTCTTAGGGGAAGATTACATGGCAACCAATTCCTCCCAGTTCTGCGTCATTTCCCTTCTTGTGTGAATTAGGCCACAGACACTGAAATGTCCCTCTGCCTTAATACACATGGGGTAGTCACAGTACACAGGTGTCCATGCTGTTCCTTCTTTTCCATTTTTTCACTGCTCCTTTGAAGGCTGGACTCTGAGGCATTGTATGATTTTGAAGTCTCACCTCCAAACCTCCAGGAATATTTCCAACCCAGGGGTAGCCAATCTCCAGGTGGGGCCTGGAGAGCTCCTGGAATTACAGCTCACCTGCAGAGTATAAAGATCAGCTTCCCAGGCAGAAAGGGCTACTTTGGACAGGGTTGTGGTGGAGAAGAAACATTTAAGGCCTCCCACACAGGTTGTTGTTGAATTGAAAGACTTGAGGCCTACTGCACAGGGTTGTTGTGCAGATGAAACAGGAGACAAAAGAACCAATTTCGTCTTGAGAATAATGCTGTGCAGTGGCCTCAAATCTGCAGAGAGTTGCAAAGAAGAAAGACACATTGCTTGGCTTTGTCTAACCCCCCCCCGCGGGCCAGAGCAGTATTTTAAGTGAGAAGGGGCTTTTCTGTGGCCTCCCTGTCAGCCAACTGATTGGCAGAAGGGGAAAGTTCCCCACCCTCATAGGGAATGGCCTCCCTCCCCTCAGTCAGGGTCTGTCAGAGACTCCTTCGCAGCAGGCCTGAAGGGAGGGGGAGGGGGAGCACTCTGCAGCCTCCTGCCAGCTCTGTCAGGGTTCTGAGGCAATTTACAGTTGGACATGACAGTTAGGACAGCTTTGGGGTGAAAAGGGCTGGCACAGACTCTGTTCTCATCCCCCTTGGCAGCCCTACTGATCTCCTCTCCCTGCGGTGGTCAGGAGCAGACTGGCAGTGATGTCTCCTGAAAGCCACTGGCTGAGCTGACTCAATGGAATTTTGGTCTGTCGTGGTGAGGGGCCAATCGGAAGGCGCTTCGCGACTTCCAACTGGCCCCTCCACTTGTCAGTCTGGGGCCAAGGGGCCAATTGTTGCCCCCCCTGGACTGAGCCCACCCCAGCACTCCTTACTGTTTCATTAAGAGGGAACAGATTCTATTCTATGATTCTCTCAAGGAGGTTTTTGTAACTTCTTGCATTAGCCAGTCACCAGTTCTAGTTAATTAGGAAGAACAAAGGTTGAGCAGACAAGAGATAAGACAAGTAACCACAGTGAACATCATGGTCTAAAATACCTGGGGGCTTTACGCACCGGGATCTTTGTAGCAAATTGGTCACTGAATGAAAAATCGCCATTTAAAATAGTGGAATTCGTCGTTATGCATACCTGCCTTTGTAGTGGAATCCAGTTGCGTTTTGTAGCGTTTCCCACAGGCTTCCGGTCTCGGCAGAAATCGCTAGAAAGGAAGCGCTATTGCCGAGCTCGTCCCGCCCCTGGCCGTCAAGCAGCCAATGGGCAGCCGTTAGCATGCTCCCAAACAGCCCCTTTCCCTTTAAGAAAGGTTTTTTTTAAAAAAAAAAACAGACCCATTGTAACGAATCTGTGTTAATTCGTTGCAACGGAGAGACCCATCCAGCTGCCTGGTGTGTTTGAGCTGTCGTTTGATCGTTGCCATGCTCCCCCCGAGTGAAAAAAAAAATCCCCCCCACCTCTCACGGGCCCGATTTTCGGCTGAATGAATGTGTAAAAAATAAAATGACTGCTTAGTAGTGTGCTTAGTGACTGAAGTGTGCTTAGTGACTGAAGGGGAGGGACTGAAGCCGGGGAAGCCTCTAAACTGAAAGAGGCTCGCTGGTGCGTTTATCCCCGCTCGCTCGGAGAAAAAAAAAATGGCGATCGCTTCGCCGGAAGATCAGAGAAGAGAGCCAGGGGGAGGGACTTTGTAGAAACCGCAACAATGTTAACGCACAGGTCTTTTTCGCTAGTGTTGCAGATTGGTTGCAGGAGTGTATCGCTTTCCAGAGGGTGAATCCACTTTTGGGGATTTCCCTGAAAGCGCTACAAGGAAGCGCTTTTTGCAGATTGGTTTCAGGTGTGTGGCAGATTGTCGACGACGTTGTGCAAAACAGCAAATCAGTAGCGTTTTCAATTGGCAACCATTGTGCTATTTTGAAGGCGTGCAAAAAGCCTGCTGGTATTCATCCAAGCAAAAAACCATCCAGTAACTTTACTGTATTGACTCTAGATTAGTACAGTCATGCACAATTTAATAATGCTGGCAGGGTTTGCGTATGTAAAGGAACAGAGCACCAGGCTAATTAAAGAATAAAATAGGGTTTTTTAAGGAGAGATTCAACTATGTACAGCTGTTGTCTGCAGTCATTCTTCTGTTCAACTGCTGTTCTGAGGGCAAGCAGGAAGGAAGTATACTGAAACAAGCAGGAAGTCTCTTGTTGAGCAGAGCAGGACTCTGGAGGAGATAACTTTTAAAACATCAGGCAATTCCTATCCTACCTACACTAAATACACATCCCCTGTGTTGCTCCTTACAGTACACCCTTTATATTCTGCTCAATTATGTGCTCAATTTTGCACACTGAAGATCGTGCATATTCCAACAAGTAACTGCAGTATCCGGCAACAGGGCATAAGGGACTAAATACTCTAAAACATTGTTATTAAAGCTCTCACCAGGTAGATTTTTCATCACTCTAAACAGCTCTGCTAGCCATTCCTGTATGGCCTATAGTGGCAAAGTGGTAGTAGATGGGTAGGGAGAAGGCAGACAAAGGAAACATCTGCAGAAAGGAAGTGAGATGCAAATTCCACTTGGCCTACAACAGGAGTTGAACTACAGTATTCTCTTTGCACTGTGGTTTATGAGTTGTCTCTAAAGGGGGAGGGGAGAAGAAGAAGAGGAAGAAGAGTCTTATATGCCCCTTTTCAGTGCCGTGGTGAGCCCAAGGTCACCCAGCTGGCTGCATGTGGGGGAGAGGGAATCACAGAAGTCCGCACTCTTAACCCCTACACCAAGCTGGCATTAAAGTGGTCTGGTGTGAAGGTAACCATAGCATGGATCTATGCAGCCAGGTCAAGATGGAAGGCTATCTTTCAGGTTACCTGGAGTTGGTAGAAGGCTTTTTATGAAACTGTTGTCATGTTGCTTTTCTGGCAATAAAGCTGGAGCTAGAATCATCCCTTGGATTTTAACCAAATCAGCTGGACTCCATCAAAACTGAGAGCATCATGTACCTTGGCCTTCCCAACCAGCATTATCTCCATCTTGTCAGGATTCAGTTTCCACTTGCATATCCTTCACCATTTAACTACAGCCATCAGACGCTGTTTCAGAGTTTCTACCACCTCATCAGGTGATTTGGAGAAAGAAATATAGAGCTGGATATATCAGCATAGTGATGAAATCCTGTTTCAAAACTGTGAATGATTTCTCCTAAGGGATTTTACACTGAGAATGAATAGAATGAGGGACAAATGGAACATCACAAGCTAAGTCACAACTCCCCCTCCTCCCTGCAGCCATCTTGGAGAACAAGAAGTCAAGCACTTTGAAGTCAAGCAGTGTAATCAGGAGAATAACCAGTGGTGGGACCTCAACACCCAGGTTTGAGGTGAAGGGCTTATTTTTCTCCTGTTGTGCTGAAGCTGCTGACCCAGCACAGCTGCTTTACAGGTGCTCCCTCCTCCAACCAGATGGGTTATCCAGGTGGAGGTAGCGCTGCTTCATATTCCCTTCTCACCACCTCCACCAGGCAGTCAGCCTAGGTGTCCCCTCTGCTGCTGTCTGACTGCTACCATCTCAAATCTGATCCACAATTCCAGTGACAAACAGAGAGGATCCAGGTCAAGAATGCAACCAGAAAGCTGTACCTTCTCCATGGTTCTGACTTTCTGTAGAACATCGTGGGCATCTGGGGAAGAGCCTGCAGGCACTCGGGAACCCTCGGGCACCACATCAGGGAACCATTTATTTATTATTTAAATTTATAGGCTTCACCTCTTGAGCCCATCATCCTGGGGCAGCTTACCACACTGTGTCCTAGAGAGTAAGACAAAATGCGTATCAACCATACCCATTTGACCACCAAACCTAAACTGGTACTTTACCAAGAACTTGAGAAGCTAGTTCAGGAGTGTTCACAATGCCCATCTTATCCATCTAGCAGGGCAAGCCATTCAAATATTTCATCTACAATCAAGTTTTGATGACAGATTTATTCCATGGATTGGCCTGGCATTTTAACAACACCCAGGGCTTCAATGGGGCATGGACAAGGCATCCATTGCTTGGAGGGGGGGGGAGTCTGTAAGAAGATGAGGGCAGACAATGTCTTTAACATCCAGACACAGAAAAGCTCTTTGGAGGAGCAATTTAAAGGTGAGAAGCAGCCGATGAGGAAACTGTTAAGCAGTCATGGCCACTTCTCCACTCCCCATCACCCACTTGAAAGTCAGCTTGCTGTCGTGGTTAAGAGCAGCAGTCTCTAATCTGGAGAACTGAGGCTGGTTCCCCGCTCTTCCACATGCATCCAGACGCTCCACATGCAGCCAGTCACATTTCCTCTCAGAGCTCTCTCAGCCCCACCTCCCTCACAGGGTGTTTGATGTGGGGAGAGGAAGGGAAGCGGATTATAAGCCGCTTTGAGACTCCTTCAGGTAATGAAAAGCAGACTATAAAAATCAACTCTCCTTGTTCTTCAATTTTCTTTAAAAAGGAAAAAAGATGCTGTAGCTCTAACACATGTTGGACATCACATATAGTTAATTCGAACACAGTTGTAGCAGACGTTTACAGCTCTACAACAAGAGATCCACCATACCAAGCTGCACCTCTTACACATGCTCATTCACACAGATAGATTCCTGGTGAAACAATCCTGCTCTTTCCTCTCCTCCACAATCAGCAGGATATGAAAACTTTAGCTCCAGTCTCTCTCTTCTCTGCAGCTCCCCCCCCCTCCAAATTGGAGCCCCAGCTGAACTGCACTTCATTTTTCACTTGGACAGGTTAAAATAAACCTTGCTCATACCCATGTCTGGCATTCATTAGACTTATTCTTAATTTCCTCAAGTATTTTCCATCAGACAGGGAGGCAGGGGGAGGGAGGGGAGCAGGGGGGAGCTGGGCTCATTTCAGGCTTCTCATCCAAAGGGGGACCCTGGTTTGAAGGCAACATCACAACATTCCTGAGCTTGAGTTCAGTTTACACAGCAGTGGCCGCATTGCACAAGAAACTTTGCAGCCCTCTAGTGTTTGTTGGAAAACTTGGTAGCCAGCCAGTGAAGTCAGGCAGACATAAACTTCCCCTCTTCTCAACACTAGAGAACACAGAACAAGATCCACCCAGCATTTCCTGATCTCTCAGTGTTGTGGCACATATTATGCAGAGTCAAGCCACAACTCTTTGATATATTTCCAAACTCATGATGGCTGCATTCCCTGCATTAAAGCACTAAACAGATTTGATGCATACCTGTGTATGAAATGAACATTCACATTCTGTCAGAGCTGTTCTGTCAGAGCTCTCTCAGCCTCACCTACCTCCCAGGGTGCCTGTTGTGGAGAGAGGAAAGTTAAGGTTTTGTTAATCACTTCGAGACTGCTTTGGGTAGTGAAAAGTGAGGTATGAAAAACCCAGCTTCTTCTTCATATATCTGGCTCTTAACAATAGATAGGCACTTTCTTAGGCACTTTCTGCATGCCAAAAGTTTGTATTAAAGATACCCCTAAACAATCCTGTTGATATTATAAAATAGAAATGAACTCAGTAACTGCTGTTCTGGTCTCGTCAGTGGCGGAAGGCATGTTTAAGAGAACATATTTCCTCTGGCTTTCCTGGGAATTATTATAAACAGTCACAGGGAGGGGTTACGTTTTAGACAATTATGAAGACTATCTTTTGGCAGCATTCCTTTCTAATCAGAAACTTGTTCTAGGGCATCAGACAACAGTCACAAGTAAGGAGACAGCTCAGACCCCAGTTAATTGGAAGTATTTCTAATCTCCAGCCATCGACTCTCAGATGCCGGGGCAGCGGGTGCAGATCAGAAGTGTCAGGACTGATTTATACATGCAGGTCTCTCCAATTTACCCCATGATTAAATCAATATGGGAGGGGAAGGCTGTGAGCTCAGTCCCCGCATGGAGGGATCTACACAGGAATGCCCTTTCATGGCTGTAGATTAAGGGGAATCCTTCTGACTTTTCAGAAACAGCACAGTGAACATAGACTAGCTGTAGAAACCTGGCCTGCTTGATCCATCCTTGTATTGGTAAGCACCAAGGAAGTATTTGTTGTTGGGAAGTGGCTTAAACAATTGTTATTTCCCCAGATAGCTCCAAAATCTTTAGTTCTGAGAAGAGCTTTATAGTGCAGTCCCACACAAAGTTCGACCCAACTAAATCAGTGGTCTTAGGAGGATGCGGTTCTGACTTGGATCACACTGTTCATTTCTTCTTGGCATCCACACCAAACTACTGTGGTCAGCATTCTTTGGGCACGAGGTATAATAGCTGTCATGTTCCATGGCAGTTCTGCCAACAAGGCAAACTCTAAGTACTGTCTGGAAACTCAGTAGTTTATTGAGGATACTACAAGTGGCTACATAGGATATCTTGTTGCTAAAGCTAAAGACACACCAAAGTTTGGAACAGATCTAGAGCCAGCCCCCCCCCACCCCTTTGCTATTTATTCTTACAGACTGTGATCTCACAGGATGGACCACCTTATCATCAAAGGTATGCATGGCTTACAGCTTGATACCCAGAGGTAGGAAAGGGCAACCATAACATTTGGGATATGATAGGAGTCCAGATGGCCCAAGAGCCTGAGAAACGGGGAGGGAGGACTTGAGAGAGGAAGCCCTCCAGCTGCCCCAAGAGGATCCTAGGATTTTGGTCAAGGCAGTTATGTCATGAGCCAGAGGCAAACATAATAATAGCACTTGTCTGGCATGGAGTTACAAAAGAGAGGACAGATATTTAGTGGGATAGATAGCCACTTTAACAGGTTGTTACATCAACCCACATCTCCTCACCTGTCTGGATGCACCTAGAGCTTCTCCATCACTTCAAGGGATGTTCAGAAGCTGTACATCTATGTAAGTTAACAGAAAGTATGCTTCCATGGTGGTCTTCTGTGTAGGCAATGGAACTGTAGATCAGAATTTGTTTCTGTAACTCCTGCAGTTAGTGCAGGGATCACATGGTAATCCAAAAACCAGGGATTATGTGTGACCTGAGGATCCCACACAAGTACGGCTCCCAAATATGTCAGTGGCATGATCGCAAGTAAAGGTACACCCCTCAGCAGTCTGATAAGGCAGGACTACAAATGTGTATGAATGCAGAAATACTGTGGGTTAAGAAGCACCCAGTGTATATGCCTGCACAATTTGTGATAAACTGAACACAGTCCAGCCCCCATTTTCCATAAGATAGCACCTAATGTTCATGCTAAACATGTTCAGCTAAAAAGAAAAGGTCATTAATATTGTGGTACAGAACACAGCAGTAAGTGGCCAAAAGGAATCCACCTGTTTAACTTTCCTTTTTTGCCACAGAGGTATTGTCATGTAAAGACAAGTTGTATCAGTAGTGCTTACAATTTTTTAAAAAGAAAATCAACATGGGGCAAGTGTTACCAAAAAATTATTGGGTTAGATGCCTTGGAAGCTCAGAAGCAGTACACGGTATCTCCATTTCTCCAAGTGAGCAGGAAAATGCTGTTCAAACAAATTTCAAAGATAATCTGATTCCCATCATAACAAGAAATTTTACTTATAAAAACAGAAGCACTTCTTACAACCTTCACACAATCTTTATGACTTAAGCCCCTTCTCCTTTTGCCCTGGGATCCTGACTCAATTCTGTCTTCTGAACATCTTGCAATTAAGTTCTCAGTACATATCTCCTAAAGCACAGCTTCTGGAAATATATCTGGGGGCCAAGTGGACCTTACAATACATGAATCAACCCATCTGAATGCACTGAAAACTTGAGTTTGGGCCTAAGTCCTGCCTCAAGGAAATTTTTGCACGCTGGCTGGCCCCAACTATGTGCTCTCTAGGACTGAGCTCCCAATGAACATAAGGCTAGAACAGGTTTAAAGAAATCATACTTGGTGATGTCATTAGGGTTGCCAACCTCCAGGTAGTAGATGGAGATCTCTTGGAAAAACAATTGATCTCTGGGCAACAGAGATCAGTGTTCTTGAAGAAAAGGGATGAAATGTGAACTCTATGTGGCATTACACCCCATTCAAGTCCCTCCCCCCTAAATCCCACCCTCCTCAGGCTCCACCCACAAAATCTCCAGGTATTTTCCAAGCCAGAGATGGAAGCTCCTGCAATACAGTATCTCAAGGCCTTGTTCTCACCAATGGCAGTGCAAGACAGAAACGTGCTTGTTGGGCTGAACCACAACACTTTAGACTGCAAGAGGGACCCACATAATGACATGTTCCCTAATAATGAATGCCCTCTAGCAAAACACCTAGCAGTGGGGACTGTAGAGAAAGGTCCTGGCCAAGCCTTCTCCTTGTCATGTTTCTTTTCTACATAGAAAGGAGTCGTTTTGTTTGCAGGAGCAGCAACATCCAATTGTATAAGTGCCCTCTGTAGTCTTAAATGGTGCAGACCCATTACCCCCACATCTGCTGCTTGTGAGACCTAGATGAGAGAGTCCCACTACCAGTCTCCTGCTGCCAGGCTTTGTCTCTCCCCCCCCCACACACACACACACTTATTGGCTGGTTGGTATGGGGGGGGGCGGTTGACCAGTAGAAAGAAGGCAGCTGAGTCCACATGGCCAGCATTGCACAGAAAGTGACATCATCACACCTGTGACTTCTAGATGACATTCTAGTATTTGAGCTAAACCTCTGCAGAACAAGTTGACTTCACAATAGAGCTTTTGCCCAATTACCAGAGCATTGCCCATAAGTCACTTGCATGAAGGTATCACTGTCTGTGCAATGCTGATAACCTGGCCTAGGCCTCCTTCTTGCTACTGGTATGCCTCACCATCCCTACCAGTTGCCAGGAAGGACCTGGCAAGCCTAGACCGAAACCTTAAGCTGGCTTCCACTTCATCTTGGCTCTATGTTGTACCATATACACTGCCCTCCAAAGCTGCAGTTTTCTTCAGAAGATATGATATCCGTGATCTGGAGAGCAGTTCTGGGACAACTCCATGCTGCACTTGGAGATGGTTGACTTTATAACAGTATACTGGAAAAACTGAATCTAGGGCTTAAAAGAACCACCAGTAGTTATGTGAATGTTTTAGTGTAACTATAAGGATAATCCCTTTTGTGAATAATAGCTTGATTCTCTCCCTGACTTTTTGAAAATTATCCCTTCTTTTCTTTACTTTTTCAGAGGAGTGCTTAAGGGTCCTTTAAAAATTATAGGTAATCAGTACCCAACACCAATAGCCCATCATTTTGGAAACCAACTCAGCCAGACCTAGATGGAGGGAGCTGCCAGTCCCCAGGTGGAGAATGAAGAGCTTCTGGGATTACAGCTGATCTCCAGGTGACCAAGATTAGTTCCCCTGGAGAAAAAAGCTGTTCTGGGGGTATGAGGTGGACTCTATGGCATTATAGCCCTCCCCTTCCCAAATGCTCCCCTCCTCAGACTTTACCCCTCAAAGCTCCAGGTATGTCTCAACCTGGATCTAGCAGCCCTATGGCTGGTGAAAGTATAACATGTTGGGGGGGGGGGGGGAGAAGGAAATAGTGGTCTACCACAAAGATGAGAAGAGCTAAAGAAAAGCAACACTTTGTACAACAATAGACACCTGTAATTGTAGGCCGGAATATTTTTCCAAGGAGTATGTTACAAAAGTTGCTGACCTGGATAGTCCAGGCTAGGCAGATCTCAGCAGCTAAGCAAGGTTGGCCCTGGTTAGTACTTGGGTGGGAGACCTGCCAGGCAGTAGCAAACTACCTTTGCATGCCTCTTGTTGTGTATACAGCTGCTGTAGTCAGCTATAACTGGAGAAGGAAATAATGTCACAAAGGATGTGTTGAATCCATTTCAGTATATAATTGCTACATTTATCACTGCTGAGTATTTAGCAATGTAACCTTGTATTTTTCCAATTTAAAAATTATGTGTTTGGTAATGTAGTAGTAGAGCCTCTTATGGTGCAGAGTGGTAAGGCATGCAGTCTGAAGCTCTGCCCATGAGGCTGGGAGTTCGATCCCAGCAGCCGGCTCAAGGTTGACTCAGCCTTCCACCCTTCCGAGGTCGGTAAAATGAGTACCCAGCTTGCTGGGGGGTAAAACGGTAATGACTGGGGAAGGCACTGGCAAACCACCCCGTATTGAGTCTGCCATGAAAACGCTAGAGGGCGTCACCCCAAGGGTCAGACATGACCCGGTACTTGCACAGGGGATACCTTTACTTTAATGTAGCAGTAGTAAAGTGAGCCTCCCTATTACAACCACAGGACAAAAATGTGCTCCTCCTCCTCTGCAAAACCAACATGCCTGTTACATTTATATGTGTAATACTTGCACAAATCTTACAACTGAAATCATATATTACATACCTTTTCATGGGAGTGAGGCAGGATCAGACTAAATGCCTTTGTAGTTTTAATGGAAAAGTTACTTCCCATTGTATTCCCACTGCTGACCGAACATGTCCTTAGAAAACAGCATGGTCTTAGATCACTGTGTAAGAGTGAAGGATCCAGGGCAAAACAGGCCAGATGCATTACAACTACAGTATAGTACAGGTAAGTACTAGAATACATTTGAATCAAGGGGCACCTTTAAGACCAACACATTTGTATCCAAGGTAGAATATTTTTGATGCAAGCATGCACCTTCAGATACCTGAATCTATTTCCAGGTAAGTACTGTAACTGTTCCCTTAGATATGTTTGTGTGCTCTCAGGAGAAGCTACAGTATCCGGAGGTCAATTACGCCATCACAGAGGACAAGCATGGCCTAAATCGTGCCTAGTTTCTGCCCTTCTCTAGAAACCTAGGTTCTTCAGGAGAAGAGAAGGCTCCTGGCAGTTGCAAAACACATCCAGGCTCTGGTACAGGAGAATGGACCCAGCCAATGATCCTGTCTTCTTCCACCTCTACCCAGGGCCCAAGCACCAACTGCAAAGGCACTGATAAGCTGTAAATGTGTACAGAAGAGTTGACTTGCCAGCAGCACATTGCATGGAAAGCACTGTTTCCAAAGGTACACAGAGGTGAGCACCTTTTCCCATAAGGCCATTTTCAAATGAAAAGCTCTATCCAATCAGGCTAGCCAGCCTTGGCAGATTTTACAGGAACCTACGTCATGTGCTTCACCCAAGCACATTGAGCACAACTCAGTATAATGTGAGTATAATCACAGAAGGTGGGATAATACTCACAGTTGGAATACTAAAATTGAGGGGACAGAAGGGACAGACAAGAAAAGAAGGGGGGGAGGTATAGCAATATATGTTAAGAATCTTTATACTTGTAAAGAAATGCAGGTACTTGAGCATGAAAGTTCAGTTGAGTGTATTTGGGTAAATATAAAAGGAGTAGGAAATGAGAGTGGTATTGTTGCGGGGGTCTGCTATGGACCACCAAGCCAGTCAGAGGACTTGGATGAGATACTCCTAAACCAAATTACACAATTCTCAAAGAGGGGGGAAACAGTGGTGACTTCAATTACCCAGATATCAGTTGGAAGACCAACTCTGCTAAAAATAAAAACTCTGTTAATTTCTTAACTTGTTTTGCTGACAGCTTTATTTTCCAGAATGTAGAGAGGGGAACCAGGGGCTCTGCTGTTTTAGACTTGAGACTCTCCAATAGGAAAGAATTGGTAGATGAGGTGGAAGTAGTGGGCACACTTGGTAGTAGTGACCATGTAATTTTGGAATTTTCAATTGTGGGAAAGAGAAAACCTTTACGCAGTTGGATGTATAGACTGGACTTCAGGAATGCAGATTTTAACAAAGGAATGTTGGGTAGAGTCCCGTGGTCAGAAAGACTTAAAGAGATGGGAGTCCAAGAGGGCTGGGAGTTTCTTAAAAGGGAAATACTGAAGGCTCAATCACAAACAATTCCCTTGAGAAGAAAAGATGGAAGGAGCCTAAGGAAGCCAAGTTGGCTCCATAAGCAGTTGTCAAATTATTTGAGAAACAAAAAGGAGTCATTTCAGAAATGGAGGGAAGGCCTTATAAACAAATAACCAGTAATTGTAGGCAGAGTGTTAGAAAAGCTAAAGCTCAGTATGAGCTTAGGCTAGCAAGAAGTGCTAAATATAGCAAAAAGGGTTCTATAGTTATATTTCAAGTAAGAAAAAGAGTAGGGACTCCATAGGACCACTGCGAGGACAAGAAAGTGAAATTATAACAGATGATGAAGAGAGGTCTGAACTATTTAACTCCTATTTCTCCTCAGTCTTCTCTTATGAGGGAAATAGTGCTCAATGTAGCAAAAATGTAACACAATGGGGGGATGGGAATGGTGGCCTAGGATCACTGTAGGGGCAGTCTATATTCACCTAGTTTCATTAAATGAAACAAAGTCTTCTGGGTCAGATGAATTGCATCCAAGAGTACTAAAAGAACTTGCAGATGTCATCTCTGAACCTCTGTCCATTCTTTTTCTTGGAGAACAGGTGAGGTGCCAGATGACCGGAGGTGGGCAAATGTTGTCTTCATCTTCAAGAAAGGGAAGGAGGATCCGGGTAACTATTGACCTGTCAGCTTGACATCTGTAGCTGGCAAAATTTTGGAACATATCAAACAGTTGGTCCTTGAGCAGCTGGAACAGAGAACTGTGATTTCTAAGACTCAGCACGAGTTTCACAAGAACAAATCATGTAAGCCCAACCTTATCTCTTTTTTCAAGAAAGTGACTAGTTTGCTGGATCAGGGGAATGCTGTGGACATAGTTTATCTGGATTTCAGTAAAGCGTTTGATAAGGTTCCTTATTATTATTATTATTATTATTATTATTATTATTATTATTATTATTATTATTAAACTTTTATACCACCGTTCCCTTAGGCTCACAGCAGTTTACAAGATAAAAATTACAATAAAACCCATAGTTAAAACCATTAAAACCAATCCACACTATCAACGTTAGGCAACAGGCGAGCACTAACTAACCCCCCCCCCAAACCGCCCCACATTAGCCAAGGGACATCAGGTTGCTAATATGGGAGTGAGGCAATCAGATCATTCAGATGAACCCAGGGAGCTCAGATCTAATATCGGGACCGCCCACTCTGGCCTCAACTATACACCTGGCGGAAGAGCTCCATCTTGCAGGCCCTGCGGAAAGCTGTTAACTCCGACGTGATATTCTTGTTCACAAGCTGGTAAAATGTGGTATGGATTCAAATTCTGTCAGGTGGATAGTTAACTGGTTGACTGATCGTACCCAATGGGTACTTGTTATTGGTTCAGCATCCTCTTGGAGAAGAGCAACAAGTGGAGTGCCCCAGGGATCTGTCCTGGGGCCGTGTTGTTCAACATATTTATACATGATTTGGATGAGGGATTAGAGTGGATACTTATTTGCAGATGATACTAAACTGGGAGGGGTAGCAAACACAACTGAAGACAGAATCAGAATACAGCATGATCTTGATGGCTCAAGAACTGATCTAAACTGAATAAAATGAAATTCAATAGGGACAAGTGTAAAGTTCTGCATTATGAAGGAAAAACCATCTACACCACTATAGGATGGGGGAGACTTGTCTTGGCAGTAGTAAGTGCAACAAGGATTTAGGAATTTTAGTAGACCACACATTGAACATGAGTCAACAATGTGATTCGGTGGCTAAAAAGGCAAATGGGATTTTGGGCTGTATCAAATGGAGTATCGTGTCCACATCATGGGAGGTAATCGTACCACTTTACTCTGCTCTGGTTTGGCCTCACTTGGAGTACTGTGATCAGTTTTGGGCACCACAATTGAAAAGGGATGTAGTCAAACTGGGCAACAAATATGGTGATGGGTTTGGAGACCAAGACGTATGAAGAAAGGTTGGGGGAGCTTGGTCTGTTTAGCCTGGAGAGGAGATGACTGAGAGGGGATTTGATAACCATCTTCAAGTATTTAAAAGGCTGCCATATGGAGGATGGAGCAGAGTTGTTCTCTCTTGCCCCAGAGGGACGGACCAGAACCAGTGGGATGAAATTTATTCAAAAGAAATTCTGTCTAAACAGAAGTTCCTGACATTTAGAGTGTTGTCTCAGTGGAACAGGCTTCCTTGGGAGATGGTGGGTTCTCCATCTTTGGAAATTTTTAAGCAGGGGCTGGACAGAAGCTGATTATGTGAAGATTCAAGGGGGTGGCCGGTTACAGTGGATGAGCGATGGGGTTGTGGGTGTCCTGCGTCATGCAAGGGATTGGACTAGATCAGCGGTTCTCAACCGCTCTTGCCTTGCAACCCCAAATGTGGTGGCGGGCGCACTGGGGTGGCTGCATGTACACACATGTCAGCAGCACATGCGCGCAGGCACAGAACAGTCAGGCAGCATGGAGGCAGCCATTGGAATGGCTTTGCCACTGCCTGCCGCCACCGCCTGCGTGATCCCTCGGCTGAGAACCACTGGACTAGATGATCCAGGAGGTCCCTTCCAACTCAGTGAATCTATGATTCTAACTGAACTTCAGTGCTGTGTATCATATTAGCAGTACATCTAGTGCACTTTGTGAAGAGAGCTTTGGAAGCTATATAACAAAAGGCAAGTCTAGCCATCCAGTCTTGTCATGGCACAAGGGAGAAGGGAGGTGGGTAGGTTAGCGAGAGCTCCCTCACCCACCCGAAGGTCTGGTTGAACTGAGAAAAAGTCCTCTGAGGAACAGAAACACCAAATGGAGACATACAAACAAAAAAGTTCCTGTAAGTACAGAGCTCCTCACGAAATAGCAGCAAGTAAGGAACTCAGGGGAAGGTGGCACACCTCTCCAGAGCACGTGACAGAAAAACTAAAGGCAGGGGGTAACCCCTTGATTCCTAGATGCTTTGATAACACCAGTCATCGCTGGTCTAGTATGGGGCTGCACTGAAGATGCTGTAGATGAAGGTGTACCAGTAGACGGTATAGACACTGACAAGTTTTAGTCAAGAAGAAGAGCTGGGGTTTTGTACCCAGCTTTTTGCTATCTGAAGGAGTCCCAAAGCAGCTTACAATTGCCTTCTCTTCTCTCCCTGCAACAGGCACCCTGTGAAGTAGGTGAGGCTGAGAGAGCTCTGAGAGAAACTGCTCTGTGAAACAGCTCTAAGAAGACTGTGACTAATCTAAGGTCACCCCACTGGCTGCATGTAGAGGAGTAGGGAATCAATCCTGACTCTCCAGATTACAGGCTGCTGCTCTCAATCACAACACTTAAACAACAGACCAACGACACCAATGAGCCATAGTTCTAGAGTCAACTAATTGTTTGTTTTAAAAGTATTGGGTCCAAGCCTGCTTTGAAGCTGTACTCCATTTCCTAAGAGCTCTGAGAAGAGCATTCCTAGCAAATGTGCAACTACAATCTTATTCCAAAGCAAGACTAAATTTTTCAAATAAAGAGGGTGTCCCTTTATATTTGAAGAAGAAGAAGTGTTGGTTCTTATTTGCATACAATTTTCAGTTAGTACAGTAAAAAAAGCCTTTGGCATAAAAGTTTTTTTTGGGGGGAGGTCATGTTACACTCTGGGGCACCATCCTTCAAGTGAATATAGCAACTTGCCCTCTGTTTATGTATAGCATGTGAAACCGTTCCGAAGTGGGTCATGATAGAAACAGTCTCTGTTGGAGACTCGGCACAGAGGATGACCAGAAATACAAATTAAGTCACCCATCTGTTTAGCTGCACCACCGTCTTGTTGACAAAACTCTCCGGTCTCAGAAGAAACTGGTATGTTACATAACAAACAAGACAAGAAAACCCCCCAAACACATTAGCTGAAACCACATCCCCTCGCCAGGGTCTGGGAAATGTATTTATCTCCTTGTCATCTGAACTCCTGAAAGAACATTCCAGTGAGGAAACAACAGCCCACAACCTCTCACCCCCTGCCCCAGCACTTCAGACTACAAACTGCTTCTACAGCTGCTACAGGGAGGAAGCCTAAGAACCAAGGCCAGCAACTGGGGAAGACAGACAGAACTGGTTCCGTGGTCCTCTGTTGTGTTGCTGCAGCATTGAAGGGAAGGGATGCGGTGGATTGCCTCTGCAGTTACCCAACATCTATGTCCGCCTTTTAAATAGACCACTCTTAGGGGCTTTACGCACCGGGATCTTTGTAGCAAATTGGTCACTGAATGAAAAATCGCCATTTAAAATAGTGGAATTCGTCGTTATGCATACCTGCCTTTGTAGTGGAATCCAGTTGCGTTTTGTAGCGTTTCCCACAGGCTTCCGGTCTCGGCAGAAATCGCTAGAAAGGAAGCGCTATTGCCGAGCTCGTCCCGCCCCTGGCCGTCAAGCAGCCAATGGGCAGCCGTTAGCATGCTCCCAAACAGCCCCTTTCCGTTTAAGAAAGGTTTTTTTTTTTAAAAAAACAGACCCATTGCAACGAATCTGTGTTAATTCGTTGCAACGGAGAGACCCATCCAGCTGCCTGGTGTGTTTGAGCTGTCGTTTGATCGTTGCCACGCTCCCTCCGAGTGAAAACCCCCCCCCCTCTCACGGGCCCGATTTTCGGCTGAATGAATGTGTAAAAAATAAAGTGACTGCTTAGTAGTGTACTTAGTGACTGAAGTGTGCTTAGTGACTGAAGGGGAGGGACTGAAGCCGGGGAAGCCTCTAAACTGAAAGAGGCTCGCTGGTGCGTTTATCCCCGCTCGCTCGGAGAAAAAAAAATGGCGATCGCTTCGCCGGAAGATCAGAGAAGACAGCCAGGGGGAGGGACTTTGTAGAAACCGCAACAATGTTAACGCACAGGTCTTTTTCGCTAGTGTTGCAGATTGGTTGCAGGAGTGTATCGCTTTCCGGAGGGTGAATCCACTTTTGGGGATTTCCCTGAAAGCGCTACAAGGAAGCGCTTTTTGCAGATTGGTTTCAGGTGTGTGGCAGATTGTCGACGACGTTGTGCAAAACAGCAAATCAGTAGCGTTTTCAATTGGCAACCATTGTGCTATTTTGAAGGCGTGCAAAAAGCCCCTTACTGTTGAGCCTAGAGCAGGTCCCCGACATGGTGCCACAGGCACAACTGTACCTGCCAACAACTTTCCTGGAATCCACCGAGTGTTTTTAGAAAGTGGGTGGGGCTAGGTGGGGTTATTGCCCAGGAAGGTTTTTGATTGACTATGCAATATTTGTTTTAAAAGCCCGTTGCTTTGGCAGCCACTGTCCCACAACACAAGGATACTCACTGTGTGATTGAAGGTAAGCTGCAGCAGCCATTTCATGGCCAGCTCTACATCCTGTGGCAGCCATTTTGTGGTTGCACCCACTACACTGTGTTAGAATTCCAAAGGTACCTGCAGGCTCCAAAAGTCTGAGAACCCATGGCCTCTGCACATGTCTGCAATGTCTTACTCGAACCATTTTCTTCCTCACTATACTTCAGCCTGCAGCTTCCCTATAGAAATATATTCAGTACTTACCAGATATGAGTGGCAGGAAATGTTTTAGGGCTGTTTTGTCCATTTCAACAAAAAAGGGAAGTGGCACACTGAATGCTGATGGATGGCATATAGGATTTCCCTCACCTCATGATCCATTGACATTCGCAGACTCCCTCCTATCAGGCTCCCTACCATATGGAATGACTGTCTAAACAAGTTGCCCAGAGTAGCACTCCAAGTGCATAATGGTTAGGGGCTTAGTTTCCCTTTCAATCCTCTGATTAAATATCACAGATTGAGAAACAGGAGGGGCATTAAAAAGTCCGAGTGACACACTGACCCCACCTCACCCCAGGGAAACCTTTGCAACTCAGACCAAACATGCATTACAAAAGGATGTACAAAAACCTCCGGAGGTTTTTTCAGACAGAAACATTCTATCCTGCGCTGGCAACACGACTCCTTCTGTGTGAGGTGGCTGGGCACACTCCCTACCCTCACGTCACCCAGCCCTGCACACCCTCCTGCTCTGGGCACCAAATCCTCTAGGTAGGTTACTGGTTTCAAAGTAACATACCATAATTTAGCCTTCCTCTCCACACAACAGAAACCCTGAGAGATAGATGGAACTGAGAGAGCTCTGAGAAAACTGACTGGCCCAAGGTCACCCAGCTGGCTGCATGTGGAAAAGTGGGGAATTAAATCCAGTTCTCCAGTTTAGAGGCTGCAACTCTTAATCACTACACCAAGCTTCCTCTAGAAATTGAATGAACTTGAAGACCAAATTAGTGCCCACAGAGTGAACATCAGTGTGCGGCAAATGAGAGATTTCCACTGTGCTCACAGCAAAGAAGTAATTTTTACATCTTCTCTAGTGCCCTCAACTGGATACAATATGCGTAACAGACTATTGCAATAGGATGCCCGGCATTGCTTTGTGTGCTTTATGTCAGAGAAGAAGTAACTATATCCTTTTCAGTTTGAACTATTTTTGTTAGCAAAAGTGTACACTGAGGTTTATAGTTTCTGGGTGAAAAGAAAGGCATGGTGCTTAAGTGTTTGTGCTTAAGCCAGCCTATTCCCTTAGCTGTACTTAGAGAAGCAAGAGAATGACATTTGAATCCAGGGGCACCTTTAGAACCAACAAAGTTTCATTCAAGGCATGAGCTTTTGTGCACACGCACACTTCTTTGGCCTTCAAGGTGCCACCAAACTCAAACTTTGCTCTGCTGCTTCAGACTCCCGTGGCTACCCCTTGAATCTACCTTAGAGAAGCAAGAACTATTTGCCACAGCAGCACCAGCACACCCCTTCCCAACCATTTCATTAGAAATAAGAGTGTAGTAGAGGGGGGAATCTCAAGGCTTGAAAGACAGGTTCACAGGCTGAGATATTTTCAAAAGCAAAATCAAAGCACCCATGGTGACATCTATGTGAAGAGGGATCTCATGCACAAGGCCCATAATTTAATTACCATTGCACCAATTACCTGCCAGATCCCATTTATGAAATATTTATTGAAAACACCAGTTTTTAGAGACAGAATACTTGTGAGTATGAGCAAAACACAGGAGTACTTGAAAGAGCAAAGTCCTTTGCCTCCCTTAGTCAACTGAAGTATGCGGAGGTTGGGCATTGGTGTCTTTGCTTGTGTCACTGGACGGCATCTAGTATGAGGGACCCATACATACGCAGGACTGCCCTAAAAGAAAGATCAGACAAAAAGGCAATGGGAAAAGCAATCCAGCGGAGAAGAGAAAGCAGCCAGCCTAAAGGCTTTTGCTACAAACACTGAGACCTGGAACTGGGGTGTTTTGACAAGCTTTGGAGCCATTCTTGTCAAGAGCACAACAATAGCAGTTAGGCTGCTCAGTGCCAAATCTGTGGCACTCCTGAGAGATGTGCTGAGTATTACCACACCATCCACAGGATCCTAGCTCCAGCTGCTGGTTCGCAGGCAAACTCTTGAATTAAGAAGGCCCTTGATGGAGAAAAAAAAATTGCTATGTAGCAAGCAACAGCTAAGGGGAGGTTTGATGATGGCGGCAGCTTCTTCCACACTATCTAGAAATGAACTGTTGTTGACGCAGCCCAAACTACTCAAGCTAAAACAGATTCCAATCTCTCCCCCCGCCCCCCATAACAACAAGCAATTTTGTTTTGTATAGGCACTGTCAATACTGTTCTAAACTCCCACACTATATGATCTAAAGAACAATTCACTGTGCCGAGTGGGAGCCTGCTAAGTAACCAGAGAAGCAAAGCTATTCGGAAGTTTGCCAACATTACTATTAAGCAACAAACTAGCACAGCTGAAACAGCATCAACTAACACTTGAGGCCATGCTGTCAGGATACATGAATGCACATGCCCACAACTCCTATGGAAAGGAATCTATAGGAAACCTGGTGTGTCTCTCTGGTTTTGGATGGCAGCCATGGCATCTCTCCTTGCAAGGGTCTATTCAGTCCAACTTTGTATTTTCCACAGTGGCAGACCCGATGGATGCCCTGAGAAGGTCTCTAGGGAAGCCACCGTTGTTGGTACATGTCCAGCACTGGTATTCAAAGGGCTCTTCTTCCTGAAGATGGAAATCCCCTTTGGTCATCATGGTTCATCATGGCCATTGACACAGCTATACTTCAGGGATCTAATCCCCTTTGAAAGCCACCTGAATACATGGCCATCATTATGTGCCCTAGCAGCAACTAGGTTAGATTCCTGCAATGAGCTTGACTTGAGCTGCCCCTGAAAGGTAACCACTACGGTCATCTTCTGATGTCCAAATCACTCTGACAAGGCAAGACTGCAAATGTGCATTAATGCCCTATACAGCTCAGGATCAGCACATCTGATGGATTGCCTACTCCAGTGGTTCTCTACCTTCCTACTGCCGTGACCCTTTAATACTGTTCCTCATGTTGTGGTGACCCCCCAACCATAATATTATGCAAGTGTTCTTCACAGAAATTAAACCAAAACTGACCAATGGTGTGAAGATCCATTGTTCATGATTGTATATATTGTTTTTTTCCCTGTGGTTTCTCAGTTCAGTTCTGCCTCTTGTCCCACCATGCCAATCTTGCTCTTTTCCACTGCTCCAGACAGTCTATTCTGCAAGGCTGTTGTGTGGATGAAATGGAAGAGGAGCAATGTCAGCCACTTTGGGACCCCCTTGAAAAGGAGGGTGGAGTACAAACTGAGTAACGAAAACAAATGATTTGGAAGAACAAAAATTGAGTCCAGGGGCACCTTTAACACCAACAAAGATTTATTTAGCTTTCGTTTGCAACAATGGCGCCCCCCCCCCCAAGCTGTTCGCCCTGTGACCCCTGTGAAAGGGCTGTTTGACCCCCAAAGGGATCCCAACCCCCAAATTGAGAACCAGTGGCCAACTCCCTTATGAACATAACCAATCACTGCAGTACTCTTCCAAGACCCTGCTTTGGCTTCCTTCGGTGATTTAGAGGTGTGGCAACCTGAGAGAGGACCTTTTTGGTCATAAATAAGTAAGTCCATAAAAAGGTAAAGGTATCCCCTGTGCAAGC
Source organism: Paroedura picta (assembly GCF_049243985.1). Classification (NCBI taxonomy): domain Eukaryota; kingdom Metazoa; phylum Chordata; class Lepidosauria; order Squamata; family Gekkonidae; genus Paroedura; species Paroedura picta. Next base: position 81,863,542 of record NC_135371.1, read on the forward strand.
ACCGGGTCATGTCTGACCCTTGGGGTGACGCCCTCTAGCGTTTTCATGGCAGACTCAATACGGGGTGGTTTGCCAGTGCCTTCCCCAGTCATTACTGTTTACCCCCCAGCAAGTTGGGTACTCATTTTACCGACCTCAGAAGGATGGAAGGGTGAGTTTCCTGCTGTCCATCTGGAATATATTGCCCATCAAATTGATTCCCCCCTAGGTTTAGCATATAGGGACCAGGAGAAAAGTCCTCTATCTCCATTTCACACTTGATTTTATAACCCTGCCATATAAACCATTAATAGTGTTTCAGCATTTCCTCATAAGGAAGATGGCTCCAGTCTTCTTGGTCATTCTGGTTGCTCTCTCCTATACCTTTTCAACCTCTAAACAGCCCTACTAAGGGGCAGCAGAAAGGATACGATGGCTGCAGACCTTCCCTAGCATTCCACCAGCATTTCTCACAGCCAACTTTAATTTTCATCATCTGAATTGAATTTGTTGATTAACCCTTAAACTTCATCTCTTGTCTATTTGACTTGGTGCTTCATATACTCTGGTCTTGGGATATAGCCACCCAACATTTTCCAGGGTGAAATCAGATTAAAAGACTGGATTGCCTCACCCTGGAATCCCCCTATTTCCTTCCATAGACAACAACTGTCGAGTCACAGCTCCAACAAGATGTTAGAAAGGTTTTGTACTGGTTGTTTTAGCAGCAATGTACACCCACAGGCATGCTCATTTTTCTTGGAATAACAAGGATGTGGAATAGATATTTCCCTAGACTTCAAAAGTTACCCAAGCAATCACATATGTGACAGCAATTGAAACTGAGTTCCAAGATCCTACTCACACATGTAATTAAATATACATTCCATCTGGATACTGACTGAAGTGCAAATGCAGGAAATGCAACACATGGCTAAACGCAAGAAGTGGCAGACCCCATGTTAGGAAAAATCCCGTCATAGTAGAGGTGGTGATGGTGAAACTGATTCTAGTAGCTACACATTGCAATCAGTGTTTGTGAGACACACTAATAAACTTCAGATACAGCTTGCTTTTAGTCTAGCAAATGCATTTTTTCCTAAACCTATGCTGCCATCTGGTGGGGGAATCCATGTTTCTGTGAATCCCGGTAATTTCTGTAATTATTGAGAAAAATCCCAAACCTCAACCAGTGATTGTATTCCAAAAGGGAACTGAATAAAACTTGCAGAATCAGTAGAAGATTTCAAAGTTTTTTCCCCCTGATATTTGATGAGTATTTAAGGTTTTCAATATTTAAGGTATTATGTTAAATATGTAGTCAATGCAAATCACCCATCACTTTACTGGGTTCTAAAATACTGTCGAAATTATATGAATTCACAGAGAGGCAGAGTTTCTCCTAGACAGTCTCTGGCATTCTGCTTCTTAATTTGGATTCTTTGGTCTGCTTAATGCTATGGATCTTGACATCACGCAGAAAGGCATCCTGATAATCTTTGAATGTCACATTTTAAATAACACAACTCTGAACACACACCACTTCTGCAATAGAACTCATATGTCAGCAGTTGTGTCTTGACTAAGGTTCATGTTCAAGGTCAAAGTAGGAAAGTCTTAGAATGTTCCACAGTGGTGGTACGTTTTTCATTTCAAATCCAGTCTCAAAAGGAGAGGGGAATTATAAACAGTTTACCCAAGTATTTAAAAACAGATAACCCCCTTTTATTAGCAGTTAGTTCAACAGGACTTTACATTAGTGACACAGTTTTCAGAACCCAAAATGGAGTTCAAGTACAGATTAAAAATGAGGGGACAAATAAAGATTCTTAAAATAGTCCATTCCCCAATCTCCCCCCATCCAGAAAATACCCTTCCCCCCATGGGAAAATCATACAGAATCTCATGCAGAAATAAAAATGGGAACTGACAGAAGGCTCTTCCTTTTGTTAAGAACAATCACCAAAATAGAACAAAACATAAGGACAAGCATTGTTTCTTTTTAAAGCCCAGACTGACAAACTCTCAACAAGATTTACTCATCCAGGAAGAATAATGCCATACAACTCTCCCAGTGACCAAATGAGTTAGAGGAAAGACAGCTTGTTTTTCATGTAAAGTGCTGGCAAAAATCACAGTACTCTTTTGAGCCAGTCTAAATTTACTTTTTTTTTTTTATCCAAACGCCGTATAAGATTAGATCCCTTGTATTCGTGGCTTTGGCAGTGCAAATGAATGCTGGAGGTGGTTATCAACTGGACCCTAACTCAAGCATGTTATACATTTATAAAAAGCTTCTATACCAGTTTTCTAGTTGGGAGTTGCAGAAAGCAGTTCACAACGGTAACAGAATTTGATTGAACGTTCAGGGCAGTGGCTGCAGTACCCTCTGAACATTATCTATTAAAATAATTTGCCCAAGTCTCCCTTGAGGACCATCATATGCATCTGCCACATATGTAAGGGAGGCCATGGGTTTCCTGTCATTTAACATCTACATCTATGACAGTATGGGAGGGGGGGAAATCCACAGAGAAATGGTTCAGGATTGGGAGTCCTATATACAAATGCTCCTAAACTGCAAAGAATATTCCATCTACAAAGGCCATGGAAATATTCTCCAGACACCACCACCCTAAAATTGCTTGTTGTATTTGTTGTAGTAGATCACCTTCTCCCAAGCCATGTTGGCATCACAGGCAGATCCCACTTAGGGAGTGCAGCCTCTTCTTGCTTAATCAACCATGGCAACATGGACCATGTTCTGTTTTAGCAGTTGCAGAGGTACTGGGAGGAGGGAGGTATTGATGGTTCAGAGCTGACCCGCCCCCAGCCCTCTAGCAACTCTGTCTCCAGCAGGGGCCAGTGGTAATGGAAACAGTGGACCCCTTGTGGTATCACACTTGCACCTCCCTTCCTTCTACCACAACTGAGCAACTTCATTATTTTAATTGAAAATTCTTCTAAACCACGCTGGAAGCCAGCTTGCTCTATAAATGGACCAATTATCTGTGAGAGTATATCCATAATTCCTGAGTGCCAGCACTGAAGCAAGGGATGACCAACACAGCAACATGTCTGTGAAGCCATAAGTCCAGATGCTACCATCTTCTGGATACGTTTTCCTAACAGAACACAATTACTGCAGAAAAAACGTTATGTCCCCTTCAAACGAGTACTTTTCTGTATGGCAGAGTCTGCTCTTATCATCTCTTTGTTGACACTCTCCCATCGGAGGCTGACTCTCTTAGTGGTTTCTTGCAACAGCATTTCAATAGCCAATTCTACTGCTTCTACCAATTATAAATTTGTCTTTATGAATAGAAGCAACCCTGAAATGGTGGAGGATAAAAAGGTCTAGCAAGCTGCTTTTGTCAAGGTAGCTGTCACTTTCACTCACAGCAGTACAAAAGCTATGAAAAGCTTTGATCCTGTTTTTATCTGTATTAATTTTGCCCCAGGCCCAAAACAGCATTATTCTTTACACCAAACCAACAGCACACAGAAGTGAAGACTGTCCCATCTGAACAGCTCAATCCCATTGTACCTTTGAAGGCATGGCTTACTAGAACTGGTATTTGCAGATTCAATAATCTGTAACACAGCAAAGAAGACAGCAGCTGGATTCCATTTACAAAACCGCTAAGCTGTCCAAGAAAGGCCACATGAAAAATGCTTACGTGGGTGCTCTAATTGGATAACTTGGATTGCAGGTCCCTTTCTAATGTGAACACAACACATAAAAACTGAAGTGGGGCAGGCAGCTAAACTACAGAGTTACAGTTAAGTCACTGGCGCCCTGTAAAATTCCCATGATTTTTGCTATACTTCACCTCTCAGAATAATACATGCAGATGCTCAAGAATCGACTAGATGTGACTGTGGCAGATCTGCATATTTAAACATGCATCTACTCCAAACATGTATAATAAATGAATGTGTGTGTGGTTTATAAAACAGCAAAAGGGTGTGCAACTGAGGAATGCAGAACCATCACCTCCCTCTGTATGTCACCCTAGCCACACGTATGAGTCTGCTGACCTCCAAAGCCAGGAAGAGTGACTGGTGGCGGTAGGGAGGTAAGCTACAAGCAAGGAGAGGTTCTGCTCTCTTACGTCTGCATTCCAGCAGATGGCTTCAAAGAGGAGGGTGGGTAGGGAAGAAATGGGCTGAGCAAGGGAGGCACATGACATACAGCCTTTGCATTTTCTTCTAGGCAGCTCCCAACTGAAAGAAGATAAGTGCATCCAGGCAGGATTGTCTGGGAAGGGAGACTCTCTTGAGCACCAGCTTATTCCATTTCTATTACTGAGAACTTGCTGCTACAGAAGGCTGCATGCATGCATTTTATTAAATTTATTTTAAAAGGTATTGCCTTTTTAAAAGATTGTTGTTGTTAGTTGCCCACCACACTGCTATTCACATTTACTTTTCTACTGTATCCTATACTAGCTACATACTTCTTGTTGGTATTGTTATTTATTTAATCTGGTTTCAATTAGATCTCATGAAAGGGAATCCGCAATTCCAGATTGATCCATGAGGTGGAACTCCTGCACAGTATGACGGAGAAAACCATGTAGAAAGGCAATAGTTCCAGAGACCTAAAGAAGCAAACACAAAATGGAGGCTTGTGGCAATCTGAAGACTAACTTATTTACCACTAGCCACTAGCCTGCTGAAGTGCTAAATGCAGTGGGTTCTAGTGGCCTCTCTGGTTCCGTGGTGGCCTGGCCCCGTCAAGCCACCCGGCCGCCTCCCTGTCCCGAAGGCGGCAGGATGGAGGTGCGTTGGCAACAGGGCTGGCGAGCACTGTGGGCTGCAGGCATCTATCTTACCTTGGAGGTGGTGGCGGGTCCTCAGTGGCAGCTCCTGCCACTGCTAGTGCCGCTGCCTTGTTGGAGTGCTGCCGCCTCTGCCACGTTGCCTGGCCCTTCAAGAGCTCTCTGTGGGTGGCAGCGGCGGAGCATGTGCAACAGTGGCAGCAGGCCTCCAGGGTCAGTGCCGCCTGCAAGTGGGCGGTCCGGGCGGGTCAGCTGTCGGCACCGCCGCCTCCGCCACCTCATCAGGCTGTCTGATGGCCCTGTGCAAGTACTGTCTGATGGCCCTGTGCAAGTTGGAGTGCGTGCGTTGGGTGCACTGGGCTGGTCGGCTGCCACTGCCAGCACTGGCACTTGTGCAGTGGTGGTGGCTGGGTCGCCGTGTGTGGCAGCACGGCCACAGGCGGGCCCTCCTCGCTGGCTCGGCTGGCTGCTGTGGTCCAGCACTGCCGCGTGGGTAAAGCAGGTGCACCGGCGGCACCAGGCGGGTGGCACAGCAGAACACGGGAGATGTGCTGGTGGCGGCAGCCAGGAACGTCTGCGAGGTGAGGACAGCTACAGAGGACGGGAGCTCTAGGGGCTGGCCCAATCATGGTGCAGCCAGAAAAGCTGGCCGCACCGATTGGCCCATATTCGAACTCAGACACCCGGGACACGCTCCAACCGTGGCCAGTTTACCAAATATTAAGAGGACCAAATGGATGATGGCATAAGCTTTGTGACCTAGAGACCATTACATTAGGAAGATACTATGGGAAAGGGAAAGAAGCTGACTGAAGATGGCTGAGAAAAACTGAATGAAGAGAATTAAGTGAGCTGGGGGCAGGGGAGGCAAGAGAAGAATAAGCATGTCTTCAAACTTCAGAGTGGACCTGCAACTGTTTCAAGATAAGACCTGCGCTTAGGAAGAGGCTTGTGTTCAGATGGGGAATTGCTCTTCTGGCTCACAGGACAACTGCTACTGTGAAGCATTTCTATTCCTGAAGACTCCTGAAAGATCTGCTCAATTGCCCATCAAGGCCAGGATCCTATTCCCCACAGCAAGGAGCCAAATGACTCCAGGATGCCCCATAATGGATGGATGAAGGCAATTTAATGAGATAATCTGTGGTCTTCTATTCTCTAACATAAGCAGTGGGGGGCGGGGGGAGCCTTCTCTGCTGAACTCTTCAGTCCCTGGTCTATAAAACTCCTTCCACTGGCCTTTACAACCAAGCTGTGGGTTACAATTTACAGAATTGCCTGAGTTTGGATCTAATAGGAGGCAGAGTAACTACATTTTCTAGTTCATTCAACCACCCCCTGCACAGCACTGAAAAGAAAAAACAAAAACAAGTTAATCAGTGCTTCTTTCTTCTCAGATCTAAGGTTCTCAGCTTCATATGAATGAGTCTTTCCTTCCTTCAATAAACAAATGTATTAGAATGGATAAGCCAAGTGACAAAATCACTTATGGTTCTGCTTAACTTGTCACTTTGGCCAAAATGAGAAAGATAGAGGTAACGGCCAACTGTAAATATATCTGAAGAATTTTACCATCAGCTGCTTGCCTGCTAATTGTTCTATGGACACTCCTGGAAAAACAGCCAAGGCTAACTTGTTAGCAGAACATGTCACTCAGTCAAGAAGGGGCCCTGATGGAAAATACTGGAAAAGCAAAGTCCACGCACATCCTTTAAAAGTTCTTCTGAAACACAAACATGAGGGAGATCAACCAAATCTTATCCACCCAAAAAAGGGGGAGAAAATAAAAACACAGGACTTGAAATACAAACTATGGGCACCCAAAAAGTGCTCACATAAGTAAGTTATTAAAATACTGTATCGTTTAGTTCTCAAGAGGTTCAGTGTTCTTAATCTTTTTGGCAGCCATTAGCCCAATGCCTAGACGTTTTGCGTTTTTGAGCTGGCAGGCCATATGCTAAAAGGCAGCAAGGATACAGGATGGCCTCAGTCTTTTACCACAGGAAATACCACTCACATTCTTTTAAAAAATTGTGACTACAGACAGGGATGGTTAGTGGGACATATCCAGACAATCCTCTTCCGAAATAATTTGCTAGGCGAGTACACAGTGTCCCCCCTCCCGCCATTATTCCTTATCTCCATTCCCCCCAACCCCAAAATAAAAAGATGGAGATGAATAATCCATCTGGGATAACCTAAATATTGCCAGCACCAGCGTCTTTCAATATCATCATCACCTTGTATAAAACAAAAAACACCTCTTTCAGCTAAGAATTCTACACAGCTATACTGCCTCGGTCCAGTCTGGGTTTGAGCCCAAATTGCATAATTGGGTCCATGCTTGCAGCAGGGTCCTCATCTGGCTCAGACTTCATACAACGTACGTTGTCAGTCTCCTCCTAAACTCACATGGCACAGCAGTTTATCCCAAAGTGGCTCCCAGGAGTTCTGTTGCCATCATCTGATGAGAGGAATCACTTGCTGTAATACTATTTCAGAAGAGGGAACTGAAATGCGGAGGAGAAAGCAGATCCTCTGTGAATCCTCACCACCAAGAAGTGCCAGTACAGACTAGGAAGCATCCTTGACACCAGCTGTAAAAGCATAACTCCTGGGGAAACTGGAAGAGATCTGCAGAATGCTGACTCGGGGGCATGGCTAGTCAACTTCTTCCAAGCCGCAATCTCAGCTTTTCCCCTGAAGACCTTGAATGGATATTGCTCAAAATGCTGCTTCTTCCTGGGTTGTGTATTCCACACCCTACCGTGTCATTTCAGCTCAGCATTCAGGTTTGAGATCCTCTTCATGAACTCATTCTACTATTGCTCAATACAAGAAATACAAAGTGGCTATCTAGTGTTCTGAAGTTCCTCCCGCAGCCAAGTTGGCAGAGTCTGGCCCATTTTGTACAGTAGCTTGGATAGCTCTATGTTGTGGTCCCGGTAATAGTCCCTCAGGAAAGCTCTCGACTGCAAGGGGGGAGGGAAGAGAGAAAGAACAAAAAAAGCAACTGAACGGCAGGGTCACAAGGGCCACCTCACACATTATGCAGAGCAATTCCAAGCTTATTACCAAGTCTATGAACAAGTATAATCAACCAATCACAGTTCTCTAACGTTTTTTGTAGCACTCACACTTTACATCTTTAGGGTAACAGCTAAAAAAAATTAAAGTGTGAAGTGCCCCTAAAATAGTAAATCTCACAGAATAGTTAGTGCAACTTTTCTACTGAAAGGGTAAGCACAAAAGGGAAAGGTTTTAGTCTGATTTAACCTCACCAACCCAACATCCAGCATTAAGCCCATTAATGGTTACTGCTAGAAGCACAGATGCCTCTCCCTGTGGCAAGTGCAAGATTTTTAAAGCATTCTGAACGCCTGAATGTGTCCATGTGCACGTGTGTGTAGGGAGGGATTGTGGCTCAGCACCTGTTTTGCATTCAGGAGGCCCCAGGTTCAATCTCTGGCATCTTCAGTTGAAAGAATTAGGTAGCAGAAGATAAATAATTTGTTATTATTTAAGAAATAAATAATTTATTAATTTAAATATAACATTGCGGAGGGATACATGGAACAACCTAACATAACACAGTCAAAAATAACATCAACAATAATCCAACAGTGGTTCTGAATCTTAATCAGCAGCAATAGAACAGGAATGGTAACTTAGAATAGGCCCCCAGAGAGGTCAGACTGGTTCAGGGCATGGATGTCTGAGTGGGGACCTATGGATGTTGTTGGGTTTGGTCGGTCTCAGGCAAATGCCAGGTGGAGGAGCTCCCTTCTGCAGGTCCTGCAAAATTGTGGGAGTTCAGGCAGGGCCCTGATCTCTTCAGAGAGTTCATTCCACCAGGTGGGGGCCAGGACAGAAAAAGCTCTGGCCCCTGTTGAGGACCAACATGCTTGTTTGGGGCCAGGGATCACCAGCCAGTTGGCAGTGGCAGAGCGTAATGCTCTTTTGGGGGTATAGGCAGAAAGATGGTCTCTCAGGAACACTGGGCCCAGACCGCATATGGCCTTGAAGGTAAGAACCAAAACCTTAAGCCTGATCTGGAATTCAATTGGGAGCCAGCTGAATTGTTGAAGTATAGGCCGGATGTGGGATCTCCACAGTGTATTGGTGAGAATCCTGGCCAAGGGTTCTGAACCAATTGCAGTTTCCAGGTCAAGGATAAAGGTAGGCCTGGGTAGAGTGAGTTGCAGAAATCCAGTCTAGAGGTGACGGTTGCATAGATCGCAGGTGTTCTGGTGACAAGTAGGGAGCTAGTAGATGGCTTGGCGTAGATGGTAGAAGGCCTGCCGTGCTACTTTCGTGACCTGTACCTCCATGGAGAGGGAGGCATCTAGGATCACACCCATGTTTCTGGTGGAGCGGGCTACTGTTAGACACACTCCATCCAGGTTGGGTAAGTGCGCTTCCTCGCTTGGTCCCTTCCTACCCAGCCACAGAACCTCTGTCTTTAAAGGGTTGAGCTTCAGACGACTCTGCTTGAGCCATTTCGTCACTGCTTCCAGACATCTGGCTAAGGTTTCTGGGGGGAATTGGGGCGGTCATCCATCAGGATAAAGAGCTGGGTATCATCTGCATATTGGTGGCAACCCAGCCAAAACCTCCATTGTTCTTAGGAGCCATGATAAGCATGGGTCTAGTGAGCAAGTTATGAAGAGAACATTTCATGCAAAGTTGGGTATGATAAGGGACCAAAATGGTAGGGACCTCACAGAAGCAGAAGAGATTAAACAAAGGTGGCAAAATTATACAGAACAACTATACAAGAGCGAGCTTAACATCCCTGATGACCACAGTGGGGTAGTTACTGACCTGGAGCCAGACATCCTGGAATGTGAAGTCAAATGGGCCTTAGGAAGTCTGAGCAACAATAAAGCTAGTGGTGGTGACAGCATTCCAGTTGAACTATTCAAAATCTTAAAGGATGATGCAGTAAAAGTGCTACACTCAATATGCCAGCAAATTTGGAAAACTCAACAATGGCCACAAGATTGGAAAAGGTCAATTTACATTCCAATCTTAAAGAAGGGCAATGCCAAAGAATGTTCAAACTACCGCACCATTGCACTAATTTCTCATGCTAGCAAAGTTATGCTCAAAATACTACAAGCTAGGCTCCAGCAATATGTGGACCGAGAACTTCCAGAAGTACAGGCAGGATTTCGAAGAGGCAGAGGAACTAGAGATCAAATTGCCAATATACGCTGGATCATGGAGAAAGCTAGGGAGTATCAGAAGAACGTCTACTTCTGCTTCATTGACTATGCTAAAGCCTTTGATTGTGTGGAGCACAACAAATTGTGGCAAGTTCTTAAAGAGATGGGAATACCAGAGCATCTTATTTGTCTCTTGAGAAATTTATATGCAGGTCAAGAAGCAACAGTGAGAACTGAACATGGAATCACGGATTGGTTCAAAATTGAGAAAGGAGTTCGGCAAGGCTGTATACTGTCGCCTTGCCTATTTAACTTGTATGCGGAGCACATCATGAGAAAGGCGGGATTAGAGGAGTCACAAATTGGGATCAAGATTGCAGGGAGAAATATCAACAACCTCAGATATGCAGATGATACCACTCTAATGGCAGAAAGTGAAGAGGAACTAAAGAGCCTGTTGATGCGGGTGAAGGAGGAGAGTGCAAAAGTTGGCTTGAAACTCAACATCAAGAAAACAAAGATCATGGCAGCCGGCCCTCTCAATTCCTGGCAAATAGATGGGGAAGAAATGGAGATAGTGACAGATTTTATTTTCCTGGGCTCCAAGATCACTGCAGATGGGGACTGCAGCAAAGAAATTAAAAGATGCTTGCTCCTGGGGAGGAAAGCTATGGCAAATCTAGACAGCATCCTAAAAAGCAGAGACATCACCCTGCCAACAAAAGTGCGTTTAGTCAAGGCTATGGTCTTCCCAGTTGCAAAGTATGGCTGCGAAAGTTGGACCATAAGGAAGGCTGAGCGTCAAAGAATTGAGGCTTTTGAACTCTGGTGCTGGAGAAGACTCTTGCGAGTCCCTTGGACTGCAAGGCGAACAAACCGGTCAGTCCTAGAGGAGATCAACCCTGACTGCTCTTTAGAAGGCCAGATCCTGAAGATGAAACTCAAATACTTTGGCCACCTCATGAGAAGGAAGGACTCCCTGGAGAAGAGCCTAATGCTGGGAGCGATCGAGGGCAAAAGAAGAAGGGGATGACAGAGAATGAGGTGGCTGGATGGAGTCACTGAAGCAGTAGGTGCAAACTTAAATGGACTCCGGGGAATGGTAGAGGACAGGAAGGCCTGGAGGATCATTGTCCATGGGGTCGCGATGGGTCAGACACGACTTCGCACATAACAACAACAACAAGTGAGCAAGTGGTTGGCCTTGTTGCTGTTAGCATCCTGTCCAGCTAGTGAGAGTCGTCTGAAGTAACTCAGTGTTCCCTCGAAGGACGGCCAAGGGGCCTCTAGTTCGCTTTCTGTGTTGAGGGAAGGTAAAAATCTAATAAATAAATAAATAAACATAATCTAAATTCTCCCAACCAATATGCCAGACAAGGGGGTTTTAATGTCAAGGAGCTGATCTTTCCATCTCCCAGTGGTGATGCCAGCATTTCTTGGTGGTTATTTTGGGCCCCAACCATAAGCCTGGTTGAACAGCTCCATCTTGCAGGCCCTGTGGAACTCATTAAGGTCCTGTAGTGCCCTGATCTCCTTTGGGAGAGTATTCCACCAGGCTGGGGCCCTGGTCAAGGGCAATCTCACCTCCTTTGGGCCAGGGATCCTGAGCAGGTGTTGTTCTGAAGATATTAATGCTCTTGGGGGGAAATAAGGAAAGAGACAGTCCCATTAATTCACTGGTCCCAGACCAGTTGGGCTTTGAAGGTTAGCACCAAAACCCTGAACCTGATTCAGTTTCCAATCTCGAGCCAATGCAGCTGGGAGAGCACTTGTATCAGATGTGCCCCTACTGGTTCCCAGTAAGGACTAGGGCCACTGCATTTTGGACCAGCTGGAATTTCCAGACCAGTCTCAAGGGAAGTCCTGCATACAGCGAGTTGCAGACATCTAGTCTAGAGATGACCATCGCATGCATCACACTGGCTAGGACCAGAGGACCTCCATCTTGGCTGGATTCAACTTCAGCCAACTCTGCTTGAGACAGTCTACCATGGCCTCCAGACACCAGGCCAGCCTATCAGGTGGTGTTGAGATGGTCATCCATTAGCAGAAAAAGTTTGGTGTCATCAGCACACTGATGGCAACCCAGCCCAAAACTCCAGATCAGCTGGGCGAGGGGGTATATATGTTAAATAACATCAGGGAAAGTATGGTTTCCTGTTGGATTCCACAATTGAGGGCCCTTTGTTAGGACATATCCCCTGATGCCACCCTCTGTCCCTGACTTTAGAGAAAGGACTCCAGCCATTTAAGGCTGTGCCTCCAATCCTGATATTGGCTAGATAGCCAATGATGGGTCTGGAGGGGGTAGGAAGGAGAGAGGCCTGGGTGGGCATGTATACAGTTATACATAGGCCTGGGTGGGCATGTATGTGCTTCCCAACCACATTCCACATGATTGTGCCACTTCTGGGGTTTCTCAAAGTCTGAGGAAAGTTTCAGGGGGTTCTCAAGGGTAAAAAAGTTGAGAAAGGCTGATCTAATGAGATATACCATCCAGGAAGCACACATGTAACTAGGAAGCATGTCATCTGTGCCAATTCTGTTAGGCTGATGGACATGTATTTTAATTGGTTTTCAAAAGTCTGAAACTCTTATTATTATTATTATTATTATTATTATTATTATTATTATTATTATTATTATTATTATTGGATTTCTAGCCCACCGCTCCCCTAAGGCTCGCGGCGGATGACAGCATATAAAACCCCCATAAAACCCCTAATACATAAAAACTGATGGCGGCGGAACTATCAGGGAAATCAGGGGTCACTGGTGATGCAGAGGGTCTTTTCTGGACCCAAATCTAAACATCTGTCTCCTAGTATATCTGTAAATTCAATTTACTGCACAGGAACTTACCTGTAACCACTGTTCATCGAGTGGTCTTCTGAGCAGCCACATATAGGAGACTCCATGATTGCAGACTAGCCATGGAGAAAAGCTTTCATGAAGAACTACCTAGGCTTTGGCATGAAGAAAACATTGCTAGACCTGCAGGACCCCGCCAGTTACCGCCGAGTCTCGCATCTTGCATTTCTGGGAAAGGTGACAGAGCGGGCTGCGGCAGACCAGCTTCTAGCATTTCTGGAGAAAACCTCGGCCCTTGATCCATACCAGTCTGGCTTCCGACCTGGCCATGGGGTGGCGACCGCACTGGTCACCCTGACGGATGATATCCGGTGCCAGCTGGACCAAGGTGGTTCCACCATACTCATACTCTTAGATCTGTCAGCCGCATTTGAGGTGGTTGACCACAAGATATTGGCACACCGCCTTGCCGGAACCGGAATAAGAGGGACTGCACTACAATGGCTGGTCTCCTTTCTCCGGAACCGGACGCAGAGAGTTGCAGTGGGGGATGAGTTATTGGAACCCTGAGGGCTCCCATGTGGATTCCGCAGGGGGCGATACTCTCCCCCACACTTTTCAACATCTATATGCGCCCAGCTGGTCCAGGGCTATGGGCTGGGATGTCACCAATATGCAAATGACACCCAGCTCTACTTCCTAATGGATGGCCGGCCGGACTCCCCCCAAATACATTCGCCAGTTGTTTGGAAGCAGTGACTGGATGGCTCAGGCAGAGTTGCCTGAAACACAACCCCTCCAAGATGGAGGTCCTGTGGCTGGGTAGAAGAGGGCCAGATCAGGAAGCGCACCTCCCATGCCTGGACGGAGTGCAATTAACACTTGCACAAATAGGCAGGAATTTGGGCATGATCTTTGATGCTTCCCTTTCCATGGAGGCTCAGATCACAAAAGTAGCCCGGACGGCATTTTTCCATCTTTGCCAAGCCAGACTACTAGCGCCCTACCTGTCCTCAGATCACTTAGCCACAGTGATCCATGCAATGGTCACCTCCAGACTAGACCACTGTAACTCGCTCTACGTGGGCCTGCCCTTGTCTTTGACCCGGAACTTACAATTAGTACAGAATGCGGCTGCTAGGGTCCTCACTAGAACACCTTGGAGGGCCCACATTCAGCTGGTACTCCGACATCAGCACTGGTTACCAATTTGTTCCCGGATCAATTTCAAGGTTTTGTTCTTAACCTTTAAGGCTACACGTGGCCTGGGTCCTGCCTACCTACGGGACCGCTTGGTTGCTTATGCCCCCCACAGGGCCCTTCGCTCTGCGGGCGCAAACCTACTGGTGGTTCCAGGCCCTCGGGATGTTCGCCTGGCCTTGACCTGGGCCAGGGCTTTTTCGGCCCTGGCCCCAACCTGGTCGATTGAGCTCCTGGAAGAGCTAAGGGGCCTGCCGGAGTTAACAACTTTCCGCAGGGCCTGCAAGACGGAGCTCTTCCACCAGGCATATGGTTAAGGCCAGGGCGGGCGGTCCCGACATTAGATCTGGGCTCCCTGGGTTCATCTGAATGATCTGATTGCCTCACTCCCATATTAGCAACCTGATGTCCCCTGGCTAACGTGGGGTGGTTTGGGGGGGTTAGTCGGATTAGTTAGTGCTTGCCTGTTGCCTAACATTGATAGTCTGAATTGGTTTTAATGGTTTTAACTATGGGTTTTATTGTAATTTTTGTCATGTAAACCACAGTGAACCTAAGGAAACGGCAGTATAAAAGTTTAATAATAATAATAATAATAATAATAATAATAATAATAATAATAATAATAATAATAATAATAATAATAATAATAATAATAATAATTTTCTTCCCCAGCAAGTCTAGTCATCTGCCCTCCTTATTGAGGGGGAGATGTATGGCTCCCAGCTCTTCTTCCCTGGCTGGGAGGGCCTCTGATACTATGCACTTGAGGATGTCTGAAAATAAAGTCACAGCCTTCTTCCTTGATTCCGCAGAGTTTTTCTAGTTTCTTTGATGATAACTGGAGCTGAGGCTGATTTAGCCCAGATGGCCAATGCTATGTCCCCTGTACTAAAGGAAGTACCACAGGATCTGAGCCAGGAGTGCAAAGAACATTCATTATAGGGTCAGATGGATGAGGTTCTGACGCATTGAACTCTAGACCCTTTACCATTCAGATCTCAACTCCTAGTAAAGACTGACAGTAAGGACAGATGATGGAAAGACTGACTATTCTGAGCCAGGGAGCAAGACTGTGGCTAAGGGGATCGTCTGTTCCAAGAGAAGCTTGAGCAACATCCAGATGATGGTATTGGGTTGGGCTGGCTCTTTGTGGGCATTTGGCCCTCTTTTTAGCCTTTTTCAGGGGTGATTCCAATACCATCCTTGGGGCGGAAGCGTGAGAGCGTGGCTCCGATAACTAAGCTGAAGTCACCAAATGAGTCCTTGTGAGGTCCAGTTTTCCCCACAAGAGTCTGGAGCATCCAAGGCTTTTACCCACAGCACAACTTTAAGTCTTGCCACTCTTTTGTGTGCTTTGGAAGCCAGCTGGGTGAACTTGGGCTCACCACAGCACTGATAAAGCTGTTCTGATCAAGCAGTGATATCAGGGCTCTCTCAGCCTCCTCTACTCCACAGGGTGTCTGATGTGGGGTGAGGAAAGGGAAGGTGACTGTAAGCCGCTTTGAGACTCCTTTGGGTAGAGAAAAGTGGCATATAAGAACCAGCTTCTTCTTCTTCTTCTTCCTCTTCTTCTTGAAACCGATAAGAATGGCCCACACAGCTCCTCCCTACTGCTCACAAGGTTTTCATATCTCTCACTGTACTATTACCTCAGAAACACAATTCTCATGCTGATAGTCAAATGTGAATGGAGTGTATGTTGTACAAAACAGTGGAAATCAGACTCCAGCAGTCACTCAATTAAATCAAACTTCACATCTGCAAAAAAGTATGAGCAGGAAGAGATCTTGGAAGTTTTCCTTATACTTACATCTATATCCATCTCTGGATATTTCCTTCCTTTACTTTTCCCCAAGCACTTGGTTTTTCCACCTTCCAGTAATTGGCACCAGAATCCTTTCTTGGGATCAAACCTGCAATGAAAAAACCCAAAGAAAAATGAGCAAGCAAACTCACTTGCCCGCTGAGGCCTTAAAAAAAGAAAGAAAATAGGGCAATTTGCTGTTACATAACAAATGCAGAAATTAAAGCTATGTTGGATTGTGATACATGGCAATAACCCAGTGCAACAGGGCTAGAGAACAACTGAGACAAAAAACAAAATAAAATATCACCACAATTTTACCAGAGTTATGAGTCCTATCATTCACCCATGTTTGTTCAATTGAACAAAAGTATAAAGACATTTGAAAGAATGCTACAAAACCTATCACAAGTTAGAGCTTGGTACTGATTTTGTTTTTTGCTATGGCAGGAAAGATATTCCCATGCTTTAAACATTTGTCTTTCTGGACTATCCTACTAATTTCATAGAGATTTCTCAAAGAGCTGAGAGCAAAAGCAGAGACTGCGGTTAAACTACTTAATTTAGAAGCTTCTCCTCCCCTAAATTGATACATACTGTGTAATCAGCTTTTATTTTTCAAAAAAACATTACTTATCACTTAATTGCCTTTTAAGTATTTCTTCTGAAGCTTTCAATGCCACTAGATTTACAAGTACTGCACATTTTCTTTTCAAGCCAGCTATCAGCTATTTTATAGTAACATTGTTATACATCCAAAACTAACTGATAGACTAAGTTGACATCTGTAAAAAGGAAAGAAAAAAAGATGCTTTGCAGCAGGCAGCAAAATGTACAACTGCCAACATTCAGAGCAATAGCAATCAACACACAGCCACATTCTCCCCCTCCCCGCCTTGTCCATGCTTTTTATTCAGAAACAAGTCAAGAAGTCTAGGGATTTAAAAGAAGGAAGTGTCCGTGAGTTCTAAGGCTACAGGAAGTTATTACATGCAAAGTCTGCTGGGTTGGTGGCACTTTCCCTCATGAAGAGTGGAACAATCAACCCTTTCACTGGTCATTGCTTCCCCCAAATTACTGGAATTCAATGTCTTCTACCTTTGTAACCTTCATTTCAAGTACAGTGTAGCAATCTTTAAACCACTGTTTAGACATCTCTTTGCCTACATGACTGTTGTGTTGCCTCAGATAGGTTTATTGTTTGCTTGCATTGTTTTCCAGTTCTTTAGTCCTAGCAATACTGAATTATTCAGTTTATATTAGTGATCTCAGTTGTCTGAATGAATTGTTTTCATCACCCTTTGTAATCTGCCTTGAGTCTCCGTGAGAAAGTCAGGCTATATTATTATTATTATTATGACCCTTCATCCCATACACTGATAGGAATCCACAACTTGCATACATATGAAATTATTCAGAACGGGACTGCTTGGTGTGCATCTGTAGTACAGAACAAGAAGCAAGTGAACTGCTCCCCTTTGCTGCCTTTTTTGATTTCCAGCTTGGCCCCTCTCAAAACACCTTTACAGGGGAAAAAGAATTGCTGTATGCATTTTGGCCCTAATTATGGTTTGAATTATACGTAACATAACTTTATGAACTAAGTATGCTATTATTGCCCTATGATTTCAGTGTACAATGAATTTAGCTCTCTCCTATCCTGAAAAGCCATAATAGTACTTGGACAGGCAGGACAGAAAAGCCTCAGAACTATATTTGTACCCCAAACAGGGGAGGAAGTCTAGATTCTAGGACTACGATTACATCTCAAAGTAAAAGCTAAATAAGCAGGAAGAAAATTCACTGGGCTGGAAGAAGTGTGTGGAGGGAGGGAGGGAGGGAGGGAAGTTATCCACTTGAACAGCCACAAAAATTAAAAGGACTGAAGCAGCTCAAGGGGAAATGATGGAAGGACTCACGCTAGAGTTTTGTGGTAGTCTATGATGTTTGTTACCCCGAGAAATTTCTGGACTGTTTCCATCACCTTGGCTGGTTCTGTGCGTAGCAGCTTGCCATCCAGAACAAGAATCTGAAAAGATAAACACACACACACAGGAATCCTATGAAATTGGCTCACTAAATTCAACTTGAAGCTTCAAATAAACCAGTCACAAGTACAAAGCACCCACTGAAAGCCATCTCCTCTCCTCAGTTATACATGATAGCAGAACTTGTTGATAACCCAGCTTTCCACTGCTCCTCTCCTCACTGGAACAGGAGGGAACGGGCAATATCAAGGCTCAGTATATCATGAAGCTAACTTTCCATATCTGCCTTCCTTCCTCAATAGATCAAGTCTGACAAGTAGTTTTTTTTTTAAGTATGCATATGCATTTTTTTTATGTCAGACACATCTTCTGGCGCACCTCATCAAATGAAAAAGTAGACGTCCCACCCATGAAGTGTGCTAGAAGATGAGGAGGGCCCAGCAAGCAGCCACTCCGGACCCTGGGGCCTGGGCAGCCGCTGCATGACCCACGGAGGCTGAGGCAGTGGTTGCCCCCCCCCAGGCTTTGGCCTGGGCAGCCGCTGCCTGACCTGTGGGGCACTGAGGCAGACGCTGCCCCACCTCCCAAGATGTTTACAGCTGCCAACTGGCTCCTGGGGCCTGAGCAAGTGCTGCATAACCTGCGGCCACCAAGGCAGAGGCTGCCCCGCCCCTGAGGCCTTCACAGCGGCCATGCCGGCCCTGGAGGTCTAGGCAGCTGCTGCGTAACCCACAGGTGCCGAGGCAGCAATGCAGGAGCAGGTAAGCAGGATGGGGCAAGGGAGAGTGTTTGTGTGTGTGCACATGTTTGCTTGAAAGGAGGGCAAACAACAGGTAAAGGGGGAAATGGAAAGGAGGAAGGGGAGGGAGTCTCTGTGTGCCTGTGTTTGTGAGTGAGGGAGGGGGGAAGATACAAGGAGGAGATTGGGAAACCAACAGGTAAGGGAGGCTATGTTTGTGTGAATGTTTGCGAGGGAAGGAGGGGGCCCTGACCAAGTCGCTCCAAGCAGGTATGTACCCCCCTTCCCTCTGAGAGTCAGACTGTCAAGACAATTTATTTTACATACCTAGAATAAGAGCATTGTTATGAGCATTCATGGGGATCAGATGTCCCAGAAGCATGAGCTTATTGTTCTGCCCTGGTTCCGACACCAAAAGGGATTGGCAGCAACCATACCCATCCCACTGGGATTCCCATGGCAATAGCTCCCATGGCCTGTTGGGACCATTTCCCTCCTGCAGCTCTTAAGAGCCATTATTTGCAGCAGGCAGAGAAGCCCGCCAGCAGGCCAAGAGCCCTCTGGAAAAACTGGCTATCAGCAGCTCCAGGTAGGCTGTCGGGAAGGAGGTGCATGAGGATGATGTCTGCAGGCAACACCCACTGCCAGAAATCTAGTGTGGCTGGAGACATCTTTTGCATGCCCAAAGACACAGAATACAGGGGACAAGTGAGAGAAACTTGCCCTTTGACTGATGTCAGTTAATTTACTCTTCTGGGTAATCATGTGCCAGATCACAAATCTTTTACTGCACCAAAGAATATAAATTACTTAATTTTACAGCAGCCTCAAGCAAACAATGAATATTTCACATTTAGGATGATGGATGAGAAAGCTTAGGGAACTTGCAAAATATATATGTGTGTGTGTTTTTAGCAGTAAACTTTCTAAAAAGGGGGGGGATTTATGTTATGTCACTGAGTTTCAGTCTGAACACTTCAACAGTCAGAATTCTGCTTACATAGATGCAAAGTCTCCTGGGACACAATGAGACCAACTTCCAAATAAACAGATCAAGGCTGCAGTCCTATACATGCATCATTTCCATTGCATGTGTCCCTAAAGGGTAAATGACTCAGTAGTTCACCCAGCTAGCTACACGTGGAGGAAGTTCTCCAGATTAAAGGCCGCTGCTCTTAACTATGACACCAAGCTGGATCTCATCCTTAAGAACAATGGTTAATGCCTCATGTATTAACAATGTCTACCACCACACAGGTTTTGTCTCTGAAAGGCAAATTCTCTCACATTTGGTTTGTGAAGGATTAATATAGCACTTTTGCCCTTCCTACCTGGTTGGCATGGAAATTATTCAACCAGCGTTCAACGTGGGTTGCATACCAGCCTGGTACAAGGCAGCGGTTCTGTAAGGTGCGGAGCTTCTGCGAGGCCTCGCTCCCAGCTGTGATCACCTCGTGGAAGGTGTACTTCAGGGCAACTGGGTCATCGTGTGCTCGCTGGTGCTGTTGAGACAGCAGTTTAGAATGTATTAACTAGGAAAAGAAACCAACTGGAAGCTGTCGCCTACCTATTTCCTTTACATTAAAAAGTATCTTACTTCTAGGTCTAAAATGCAACACCACAGCAGGATTCAAGGGGCAGACTTCACGGCCACACAATAGGGAGGCTCACCTGGTACCAGGAGTAAGCACGATCTGCTGGGTTGATGAGAATGGTGATTATTTTAGCCTTGGAAAGGAGTGCGGCAGCCCGCCGTGGCGCCACTTCCGAGTCAAAGTAATTAGCACTCTTCTCAAAATAGAAGTCCGAAGTGGTGTTGGAAGGGATGGGGAAGAACTCCATGTACCTTAAGAGATGACAGCGGGAAAAGAGAAAGATGGGTGAAGGTTTCTGCTATTCCGCTAGTATTTCATTTCATATTGATACATCTGTGTTTGGATTCAACGATTCAGGAAATCATAACCCATCTCTATCTCAGAAGTATCCTGCATTTCTTTTTTTAAAACCTCTTATCAAAAGCCAGTGTGCATGTACACAGTTATTACAGAACTCAGTACTTCTGTATGAACCAGAGCATTTACTGAGAAAACCCCCAGAGGTCCTTTTACATGACCATGCCCTCTTCTTGAGATGACTGAGGTAGTGACTACAGAACCTTCTTGGTTGGGATGCAACATGCCTGGAACGCCTCTCCTCCTTGCAGTTTACACGATGCCTTCATGGCAAGCATTGAGATCCCACAATACTACTTTTATTACGGTTAAACTGTTTTTTTTTTGTTGTTGTTGTTAAGTACGAAGTCGTGTCCGACCCATTGTGACCCCATGGACAATGATCCTCCAGGCCTTCCTGTCCTCTACCATTCCCCGGAGTCCATTTAAGTTTGCACCGACTGCTTCAGTGACTCCATCCAGCCACCTCATTCTCTGTCGTCCCCTTCTTCTTTTGCCCTCAATCGCTCCCAGCATTAGGCTCTTCTCCAGGGAGTCCATGTGTATAATTCTGGCCCACTGGATTTGCTACTAGTTTATTGTGATGTATGTTTATTTCAGGTTAACTAACCTAGTGTAGTTTTATTGTATTTTTAACTTTTGTTTTTAAAAGGTCATTGTGGTTATTAGTCAGTTTTCCAACATTCATTTTGCTCAAGTAGAATTTTAAAAATTCAAATTAAAACAAACACTACTTTGCTTTCTTTAAAAATCACGGGTTGTGATTGAACGCAAAAAGTGAGAAGATCAATTATGATCAGCTCGTGTGGTATAGTGGCCACAGTGTCTGGGCTAGGATCTGGAAAAACTCGCGCCATGGGAGCTTGCTTGGTTCCGTCTCAGGCTCTCAACCTAGCCTACCTCACAGGGGTTGAGATGCAGATAAAATGGAGGAGAGGAGAACAACACAAGCTGCTTTGAGTCTCATTGGGAAAAGCACAGGGTATAAAAGAAGGTCAACAAGTAAAAATGTTACCTGACACTACTGAAAGGCAACTGCTGTCCTAGCAATGCAGCAAATACACAGGAACTGATAAACAGCAAACTGTTTGCTCTTGTTAGTCATCCATATGTTGGACACAACATGCATACTTTTTCTCATTTGCTCATGCTGAGGCCCATTAAAACAACATATGATTAAAAGACAGCATCAAGTAAGTTTGCTCCCAGTTTGGAGATCAGACAAAACATATCCAACCAGTTCTATGTGACAGACTTCTTGGGGTGCTCTGAACACCAAGGGGTGGGGGGAGAGCAGCCTGGCTATTCCAGCTCAGTACTGCTGCCATGGGGAAAAAAGGAGTTTCTTTCCCCCTGCTTGGCTTTTCTTGTATTTCCTAGCACCTGCAGCTAAATGCACTGAAATATTACCCAGCAGCAAAACAGCTTTTGATACAGTGCCATCGACAATTATTTCTAAACTCATCTGCAAGCCCCACATGTTGTACACGCACTGCTTCCCCCCTTCCTACCTGTGGGACCTGTGTAAAAAATAAAAACAAAGCCTACCAGTCAATGCCCTTGTGGTAGTTATGCCCATTGAAGAACTGGATCTCCTCAAAGGTCTCTGAGCTGGGGTAGTTGCTGCTCAGGTCAGGATGCATCCCCAGGAACAGATAGAGGGCTGTGGTACCTTTGTATAGAAGGGAAAGCAGGAGAGGGAAAATACACCAAATTGAGAACAAATTTGTCTTTTGGTCTGCCACACTTCTGACAGCCTATGTGATCTTCCAAGAACTCAAGAGGATTAAGGCATATCAAACTTTGCATATTTATCCCTGAGAGGCTGCCAGGAATTATTAAATCTCTTCTGTGCTCTTGCACTTCCCCCCTCCTGCCAGACCTTGCTCCCCATTTGCAATAAACGGCAGCAGTTCATCCCAGCCTCTGATCTACACGGTCTCTCTGAAAGTTCACCATTTTTCTGCCCTCATCCACAAAAATCTGATCCTCTACTTGAGCTTAGCATAATTATTTCAAGCCAGTTAAATGCTCTAGTCAGGTATCAACAAGCCAATTTATATCCACTGTTTCATATTTCCCCTCTATTGCCTCTATTACTTAACCATAAATAGGAAGGGTAGCAATATCCTAGACATCAGCTCTTATTCCAGGTTTACTATGGACCCTTCTTAATGGATATTGGATGTGGCCAATGGATTACTGAATGCCTGTGAAAACCAAGACAAAACAATTGTCCTTTCCTCCAATAGGTAGATACCCTAAACAGAGAGACAGACAACATTCCCTTCATATCCAACAACAAGTTCAGGATGAATGAAGGGGTTCATCAAAAGCACATAGAATGGTCCATACCTGTCTTCTGAGGGCCAATGATTAGCAGCTTGGGGAACCGATCACAGGTCTTCTCTTTGGACCATATGTCCTTGTGGCGTTTATCCTCACAAGGATCCTGAAGCATGCAAGGGATGATACCAAATACATGAGAGGGGTATTTCAAGTCACAAACTAATCAGAATCACAGAGAGCTGGAAGAGGCCACAAAGGGCCATCCAGTCTAAACCCCAGCTTTCTCGGAGACTTAAAAAACACACACTCCTGACAGGTGCTAATCTCATCTAATCTCCTCCTAAAAAGGAGACTCCACCCCCCTTCAAGGCAGCATAGTCCATCTATGAATAGCCCACACCCTATGAAAATGCTTTCTAATATTTAAGTGGAATTTCCTTTCCCATATTTTAACCCACTGCTCCTAATTCTTTCCTCTAAAGCTGCAGTAAAGAAGTCTACCTATATCACCCCTTGTCCTCCTCTTCTCCAAGTTACACTCACCCAGCTCTCTCAAGCTCTCCTTGTAAGGCATAGATTCTAAAAATTCTCATCTTATTTGAGCCATTCCAGTACAGCTTCCAGCCTGGCCATGGGGCAGAGAGAGCTCTGATTGCCACGAGACGACCTTCTGAGAAAACTGGACATATGAGGGTTGGTGCTGCTGGTTTGGGGCGGTGTCAGGTGGCAGCAGGCAGAATCGGCGGAATCGGCGGAACCATGACATTTGGCTGCTGCCAGATTGTTGTGCAGCTGCGCACGCCGTCCACACATGTGTGCGCACCGACCCTGCCACTGCACTTGGGGTCATGACATGAGGGCAGTTGAGAACCGCTGTCCTAAATGGTCTGGGATCGGCATACCTATGGGATCGCCTTTTCTACTACATCTCCCAAAGGTCTTCAAGATAATCTGACCAAAACTTGCTCAAGATCCCTGGACTTAGGGAGGTGCGACTGACCTCAACCAGGGTCAGGGCCTTTTCAGCCTGGGCCCTGGCCTGGTGAATGCTCTGCTGAGAGAGACCAGAGTCCTGTGGAACCTTAACCAGTTCCGCAGGGCCTGCAAGCTACAGCTGTTCCACCAGGCCTGTGGCTGAGGCCTTAATGTACAATCAAAAGGAGTTTGGCCTCACTACTGCAAACTGAAGGAAGATCTGCCTTCTAAGCATCTGACCCGCCACCCCAAAAAAAAATAGTTGGGGGCTACTGAAACAGAATGTGTTATGGAATTTATACATGACTAGAAATATAGCCCATTGCAGTCTGAAATGCAATGGGCGCTAGCAGCCCCCAGGAGTGAGAGTGGGTATTGGGGGGGGGGACTACCTGCAGTCCTTGCTGGAGTCCTGGGCTTTTGGCGGCGGCGGCCTGACGTTTGAGTCTGGTTGTTATGGGGTTGTTATGTATGAAGGCTGAATTTCACATTATATGTAAGAGTATGACTTGAAAATTTCTGAGAATATGCCTTGTAAAATTAACTAAAGGGGGGGGGGAATATGACATAATGAAACTGTGCCTGTTTTTGAAACATTGAAATCTCCTAATAAGTAGAAATCTTCATCTGGTTTGTGGGTGGCTTTCTTATCATAAGTACCAGCCACGTAATTATCAGATATATAGTGATGAAGAATCATGAAGGTGGTAGGGAAGTTGAATTCTTTCTGAGGCTTCATATGGAAATTTTTCCACTCTCTTTTTTGTTTTAATGGACACTGAATTGTTCTCAACATTCCACAAACATTTTCAGTACTTATCAAGCCATTTTCAAGGCTCCCCCCACCCTTTGATCTATCCACAAAGCCATATGTGGGTAGCTCCATTATACAGCTTTAGTAATCCACAAAAAAGCAACTACTGTTGTATTAGATATCGTGGTAATTGCCTTTTATCCAAACAATGAGTGATACGTGTTGTTAATCAAATTGAAAGTTGTCCTACTCGTCATTCAGTACTTCAACACGAACTCTATATTGGTGTTAACTGAGCTTAACAGGGCATAAAGAGCAGCTGCTGTGTCTCATTCACCCCATGGAAATGCCTCACTGGGTTAGGGGGTATTTTGTATTTTTATTTTTGCCAAAGGAAACAAAGAAATCCCTGTCCCAATTCTCTTCTTACCTTGTTCTTTCTGGCATCCACTGTGTTTGTGTGCAGCTGGGAAAGCAGGCAATGCTAAAGAGGTGATTGCAGAACAGATAAGGAACAATGACAACAGCTCCCTGCTACTTGGTGGGCAATCTGGTCAAATGCCTCATCAGAAGTTGCTGGAGTCACGCTGCCTTGCAGAGAGCCGTTTTAAGAACGTCTCCGAGGCCCGGGGAAGCTGATCCACGCCCTCCCCAGGGCTCGAAGAGCTTTTTAAAGTGGCAGCGCAGTTTTAAGAAGGTCTCCGAGCCCCGGGGAAGGCGATCCACACCTTCCCCGGGTCTCGGAGAGGTTTTTAAGGCGGCAGCAGAGTTTTAAAATGCTCTCCGAGACCCGGGGAAGGCGCGGCTCGGCTTCCCCGGGTCTCGGAGAGGTTTTTAAGGCGGCAGCACAGTTTTAAAATGCTCTCCGAGACCCGGGGAAGGCGCGGCTCGGCTTCCCCGGGTCTCGGAGAGGTTTTTAAGGCGGCAGCACAGTTTTAAAATGCTCCCCGAGACCCGGGGAAGGCGCGGCTCGGCTTCCCCGGGTCTCGGAGAGGTTTTTAAGGCGGCAGCACAGTTCTAAAATGCTCTCCGAGACCCGGGGAAGGCGCGGCTCGGCTTCCCCGGGTCTCGGAGAGGTTTTTAAGGCGGCAGCACAGTTCTAAAATGCTCTCCGAGACCCGGGGAAGGGGCTGCGAGGCCGCTCCGCCAGCCGAGAGAAGGCTTCCCGGACCACCCCCCAGCCGAGGCTCTCTGGAGCCTTCTGCCGGCCGACGCTGGAGGCCGCTCCGCCATATTCCCTGGGCTGCTTGGGGTGGGATTGACACTCGGAGGGGCCAATCAGGAGCCGCTTCGCGGCTCCTGATTGGCCCCTCCGAGTTTTTATCCCGGACCGGTCCCGCCCTAACTCCTCCCCACTACCCCTTACTCTTTTATTCAGTCCGTGGCGCCCGTGGCGCCACGGGCTGTTTACAGATTGTATAAATACAGGCAATCCTGATCCGAAGTAACATCTCCTTCAGGGCTTTCCCTGCACCGAAAATCCCAGTAATAAGAGTGTGTCGGTCTAGGGTGGGGCACAACCAAGAGCGCAGCCATCTGGCTGGTGTATCGTGTACTCAATGCACCTCCAGATGCCCTGCCAGCTCTGCTAGAGGCAGCAGCTGCCTGGACATTAGAGTTCCCTAGACCAGTGGTCCCCAGCTCCCGGTCTGGAGACCGGTACCGGTCAGTGGATCAGTCAGTACCGGGCCTCGGCTCCTCCTCGTCCTCCTCCCCGGCTGCTGCCTCGGGGCCTGCCCTGCCACTCTGCCGCCGGCTCACCTTTGGTGCTCTCCAGCGGCCACGATGGTGTGGCACTCCCCCTCGGTGTGGCACTGTGCAGCTGATGCTGGCAGCATCCCCCAGCAGGCTCAGGCGGCAGCGGCGACATCCCTCGGCAAAATGTTACCCCCCCTCTGGGCCTAAGTAAAATTGTCAAGTGTTGACCGGTCCCTGGTGATAAAAAGGTTGGGGACCACTGTCCTAGACTACTAATTCGGGGGGACTATAATGTCCATGGGGAACTGCCGCCCTCTGGTAATGGGCTGGATCTGGTGTCAGCCATGGCGACGCTAGGGCTCTCGCGATTTGTTGTTGGCCCTACCCACCAGGCAGGCCACACCCTGGATCTGATTTTCGGTGCGGGGCTGTGCGTGGATCCGGTCACAGCTACTGCCGTGCCATGGTCGGGCCACTATACCCTGAAGGCCCGGCTCAGGTTGACACCTCCCCCTCACTTGGGTGCCAAGCACATTTTCGCTCACCCACAGAAACTTATGGATCCAATTGGATTCCTGAATGCCCTGCGGGACCCAATGCCTCCTGGCACTTCTCTAGATGGACTGGTCAGCGACTGGTATGACAGAATGCTGGCAGCCATTGATGAGATAGCTCCCGTCCCCACCTCAAGCGAGCCCCATGGTATACTGAGGAGCTACGCAGAATGAAATGAGAACTGAGACGACTAGAGCAAATTTGAAGACTCGTGATGAAGAATCAAGAACATCTAGAACAGCAGTTAAGAGTGTATGAGATGGCGGTGAAGTCAGTGAAACG
Organism: Paroedura picta; assembly: GCF_049243985.1. Taxonomy (NCBI): domain Eukaryota; kingdom Metazoa; phylum Chordata; class Lepidosauria; order Squamata; family Gekkonidae; genus Paroedura; species Paroedura picta. The sequence goes on from NC_135371.1 coordinate 81,890,523, forward strand.
CAACTTTTACCTGACTAACATCGCGTCTGTGCCCAGCACAATTATTCAGGATAGTCCGATCTCTTACCGCCCTCGATGAAGGGCGCCAAAATAATAGCCAATTGGACATTAGCTGCGAGGCATTTGTGAGTCACTTCGCAGACAAAATCTCAAGACTTAGCCATGACCTTCCTTCAACTTTGGACACAGAAAGTGAACTAGATCCATGCCCATCATGGCTGCTAAAAACAACAGACATAAGAATCGGAGCACCTCTCCGGGAAATAATTAACCTCTCCCTCTCAACAGGAAAATTCCCGGAGGGTTTAAAAGAGGCAGTGGTACGCCCATTGCTCAAGAAACCATCTCTGGCCTTACAGAAGCCTGACAACTATCGCCCCATTTCGCATCTAGTGTTTCTGGGGGAGTTGGTTGAAAGGGCTGCTGCGGACCAAATATCAGCATACCTGGAGGAAACTTCAGCCCTTGACCCATTTCAGTCGGGCTTCCGGCCTGGCCATGAGGTAGAGACAGTGCTAGATGCCCTGACGGACAACGTCCGATGCCAGATAGACCGAGGCGGGTCAGCACTGCTCATACTATTAGACCTGTCAACAGCGTTTGACACAGTAGATCGGCGGTCCGCCTGTGGCCAAGGGATGCGCATGGTGGTGGCGCAAACACGCACGCGCAGCAATTTTCATGCATGTGTGCATGTGCGAAACTGCCATGCATGCGCATTTGCGCTCCCACAATGTGTGGTGGGTCCGCGCATGTGCACATGCACCGCCGGCATGCCGGCGGTCGAGCTTCCCTCTCCCACCCTCCTGCAGCAAGAAGATTGCTGGGCTGCAAGCTAATTGGCCGCTTTGCTCGCAGCCTGGCGAACTTCTCGCTGTGGGGTGGGGGTAGGGAGAGGGAGCCACGGCCCGCTGCCGTGAATACGAGGAACTGCCCTTAGATGGCTGAATTCCTTCCTCTGGGGCAGCGGACAGAGGGTAGTGATAGGAGAGAGAGTATCTAACCGACACCAGCTCACATGTGGAGTCCCACAAGGAGCAGTCCTCTCTCCTATCCTATTTAATATCTTTATGCATCCTCTGGCTCAGCTGGTGCGGAGGTTTGGGCTGGGTTGCCACCAATATGCGGATGACACCCAGCTCTTCCTCCTAATGGATGACTGCCCTGATTCCCCCCCCCCCCGCCAGATGTCTGGAAGCAGTGACAAAATGGATCAAGCAGAGTCGCCTGAAGCTCAACCCCACAAAGACGGAGGTCCTGTGGTTGGGTAAGAAGGGACCATGGGAGGAAGTGCGTCTGCCCAGCCTGGATGGTGTGTGGCTCATAGCAACACACTCCGCCAGGGTGTGATCCTGGATGCTTCCCTCACAATGGAAGCCCAGGTCACAAGGGTAGCAACGGCTGACATTCTACTACCTCCGCCAAACCAAGCTACTAGCGCCCTACCTGGACCCAGAGCACCTAGCCACAGTGATCCATGCGACGGTCACCTCTAGGCTGGACTTCTGCAACTCGCTCTACGCAGGCCTACCCTTATCCTTGATCCGGAAACTACAGCTGGTGCAGAATACTGCGTCCAGGATTCTCACTAAAACACCATGGAGATCCCACATCCGGCCAGTACTACAGCAACTTGGCTGGCTCCCAGCTGAATTCCAGATTAAGCTTAAGGTTCTAGTAATCACCTTTAAGGCCATATGTGGTTTGGGCCCAGTGTATTTGAGAGACCGCCTCCCTACCTATACCTCCAAAAGAGCCTTACACTCCACCACCTCCAACTGGCTGCAGATCCCTGGCCCCAAAGAAGCGTGCCGGACCTCAACAAGGGCCAGAGCCTTCTTGGTTCTAGCCCCCACCTGGTGGAATGAGCTCCCTGAGGTCAGAGCCCTACCTGACCTTCCACAGTTCCGCAGGGCATGCAAAAGGGAGCTCCTCCAGCAGGCATTCAGTTGAGGCCGACTGACTCAGAACATCTACTGATCCCCCCAGACACCTCCTGTGATTGAAATAATTGACCTCCCAATGTCATATTGTATTACTGTTGAACTGTTACAATATTTTATTGAAGGTTGCTCAATATTGCAGACTAATGTTCCATGTAAGAGTTATTCAATGTTCAATGTAAACCGCCCAGAGCTACAAGGAATGGGCGGCATAGAAATCCAAATGAATGAATGAATGAATGAATGAATGAATGAATGAATGAATGAATGAATGAATGAATGAATGAATGAATGAATGTTTGGCTGTTAATATCCTGTTGAAAGGGGCCACACAGGCCATCTAGTCCAACCCCCTGCTCAACACAGAATCAGCCCAAGGCATCCTAAAGCATCCAAGAAAAGTGTGTATCCAACCTTTGTTTGAAGACTACCAGTGATTTATTTTCATTTTATTGAGCTTATTTGAAAGCCGGAACAACCTATATCCATCTACACCTGAGAGAAAAAGGACTTTACCTGTTATGCATGTATTCTATGATTGTTGCACAGTCTAAATCATGGGTTTCTCCATCTTAAAAGTAGAGGAAAAACACACATCCCAAGCTTTATTGCGTTCACTGCCTTCTCCAAAAGCAAACAAACAATGGGACAGAAATCTAGCCACCACTAAAAGAAATTCCTACTACAGCCAGCAACCAGATTAGACATGCAGCCCATGTTGATGTCAACTGCAGCTAGGGAGAACAGAAACCAGCCAAAACAGAAATGTCTAGCACTATTACATTAAGACTGTTAAGCCACTCTTGCTGTTCATGTTTGCCACCAAGAGACTGCTCACTGCTATGACAACTGCGTTGGATGCTGGACATCAGCATAAAACACAACAATGTGGGTTTTGGTTTTCAAAAGAATTGTTAAAAATCCCAGTAGAATAACACAATGGACACAATACTGGAGTTGTTTGGCTGTGCTAAGCCCACCTGCCATAGGGGGTCTTTCTCCTCTGAGAATATCTGGAAATACTTCTGTGCCAGTTGCACAGGCGGCAGGGTCTGCAATTTCAAGTTAGTCCAGGAGTTGAGGAAACGGACCAGGTGTCGGAAGGTGTACAAACCCAGGCGGTCATTGCCATAATTGGAAAGGTGAGTCATGAAGATACTGATCTGAGGGGGAGAGGGAAAAAGAGAGGGTGACAAAAAAATCTGGAATTGATTGGCAGGTTTAGGCAAAATAGCATCATACAAAAGGCTATGTCTATTAATATGCTCTAAAAACTAAATTATAACATTGAACCAGATAAGGAGATGTGGGTCCTGAAGAACTTTACAGTGATGCACAAACTAGCTGAAAAACACAAGCCCTGCGTTGCTGGATCAAGGTCCCACCCCCACTGCCATCATCAGCAGATCTGATGTTCCAAGGTAACTCACAAAACTGCACATGGGGGAAATGGGCACACCCCCACTGGTCTCCAATGTCTGATAAAGTGGGGGGCAAAAAACCAGCTCTTCTCTAAATAAAAGGTAAATTATCTCTGAATATGAAGGTTCCATTTTTTTTATCTGCCATCTTCCATTATTTCCATCTTAGGTTAAAAACAAAAAGATACTCACCATCCATACTTTCCTTTTCCTTTATGCAACTAAGAACAAGCTATCATGAGCTATCATGATGAGAGTTATCATATTCTAAAGTCATGTAAGATGGTGCCTTATGGCAATGTACTCTGGAAGTTAATTATGCATTGTCTACAACAAAATTTCTCACCATATGCCCCAAATCTGCTCTCGAATCTGATATTCCCCTGCCATTCAACTTCTCAGTGTTTAGTTTTACCAGTCTTATTTCTCCTTACTAGCCCCCCCAAAAAAACAGCTAAAAATGGAAATTACTTTGAAAATCCCTTAGCTAAATCCATATTCTCTTCTAATAAATTGACACCTTTTGCCCCAACAACATGACACAATCAGAGAGGAAAAATGTGGTGTATCATAGCAGACACATACTTATGAGCAGTTTAACGAAAGAGGCAACCTGAACTGTTACAAACAGGGGACAGGCTTGCTATGTAGCAAAAACACTTCTGGAGCTCTGGCTAATCTGGCAGTGGTCAAACGTATATAGAAGTTAAATCTGGCTAACTGGCTCATCCCATGTAGCCTCTCTCTAGGAGGAAGAGCATATGACCCAAGTTAAAACACCAAGTACTTCTCAATCATTCAACATTTTATCTCAAATCATAGCAACATGGCAGGAAGCTGTGAGCATGGATCATGAGCAAGCCAAAGTCAGCAGGGAGAACAGAAGGGCCTAGAAATGTGGAAAAGCCAGAACTAGGCATTTGATCCCTCTGTGAATGAAGAGTTTGGAAAAACAGCCCCATTAGCAACATTTCTGCCCATTTCATTTATTTATTTATTACATTTGTATACCACCCTCCCCTGAGGCTCAGGGCGGTTCACATTGAATTCAGTGTTGTCAATAAATTAAAAAGCAACAATGGTAACAATAATAACAAAGACAAAGATAACAGTTTAACAGGATAGTAATCAACAGGTCCATGGTTTAGGTTTGGTATATGGATTCCTAGGAGGGAGGTTCGAGGTCCCAGTGGGTATTGTTGGTTCCGGTCAACCTCAACCAAATGCCTGGCAGAAGAGCTCCCTTTTGCAGGCCCTGTGGAACTGTTTTAGTTCCACCAGGACCCTGATGTCCCCCGGGAGCTCATTCCACCATGTGGGGGCCATGACACAGAAGGCTCTGGCCCTGGTTGAGGTCAAGCAGACTTCTGTCGGGCGAGGGAGGAATCATGCCATCCATCACATGCCTTCCCTGGACTATAGAGGATGACTGGCTCTCTACATGTAGAGATTTATCCTTCAGGCAGCACTCACGGGGTTAAGTAGCACAGTCAGGAAAAGTTCTCCTCCATTGATGATCTTATCCAGTTCACTAGAGCCTCCAGGATATTCATTATAGAATATGGTGTGTGTGAACAAGCCACATGTCTGCCTTGGGAGAACCTGCCAAAGGAAGGGAAAGGAAACATATAATATACAGTAATAAGATTTAAGAGAGAAGATAATCATACCATTCCTGTTCTCCTTATAAATTCTGAGCACGTATACCAAGTTATCAGCTTTCTAAGGGATCCATTTTCACACTCAAGATTGTTTGGCCAGTGCACACCATGTCCTCCCAACAGCTGTTTGACATTGCATGTTGACTGCACAGCCAGCACCAAAAACCTCTTGCTAGAGTGCACAGATCAGGGAATTTCACCACATGACAGAGGCAACAGGTTTCCATCAGCCCCTTCTTTTAAAATCAGAGGACCTGACAGAGTACTGACTATACCTGCTGGGCATTAGGGAGGAACTGCTGTGGTGCTTCTGCTGCAAGTAACCTTTTAAAACTGAGCTTTATTGAGATGATTGATTTTTGTTTTAGACACAAGCAGTATGATGATTTTTAAAATAAACAGTGGGTTGCCTGGAGACCTTTGAAACTGAGTGGGCAGGTTATAAATTTGAAAGTAAATAAACTACCAGATATTTGCAGCCACCTGTCTGAGAACCATAGTTATTTTTCCCCCTGAAGCGCCTTTCTTGCTTCTGCTGACGTTCTCTGTTATGCAAGGTTTCTATTACTTTTTTAACTGTATGCATACTTCTCTATCAGATTCTACAACTAACTGACCCTTCTCTTGTGCTTCTAGTTTATTTTTTATACTGCTAAATTATTGGTACCATTCAAAGCACAGCCTTATTCTTCTCACTGACCTAATCTAAGAACCAGCATAAACATCTAGCTAGATTCAGTCTCAGAGGAAATATTAATATGCTACTTCTTCACATTACAAACCTGTGGTGTTGCAATGACTAGAAACCAGAAAAACCAGGGTTCTGCTATAGCTACAAACTGTGGGGAAGTCACTAGCAACATTCATTTATTAGGATTAAGGGCACAACACGTGTTGGTCAATCTACCTACTCATTAAAAAAGAAAACAATCCCAGTTCACTGCCCCTTCTCAAAAAAAGGACATTTTCCTTCAATGGCATTATATGGACATTTTACCTCTATGGCCAGATAGTATTAACTTAAACTATAATTTGTGAATCCAAACATATTGTAACATAGCACAATTGGTAAACTGTGGTTAATAGAACAAAGCTTGAAATCCTCATTTGATGCCCATAGATGGTCTAGTATTCAGACATCACAACTAACTATGGTTTGTTTACAGACCAAGGTTTATAACAACTTCTGAGTTTGAATGTAACTACTATTTCTCATCCCAGTCTGCCTCAAAGGCTTGTTGTGAGGTAGACAGATCTTTAAGACATTGTTTGAATTATAGTTGAATATAAATATTAGTGAATTTAGAGTAGTGTAACTGTGGGTGTTGCTGATAGGAATTGGTGATAGGAATTATTTTCCATTTCCTTTCCTTAAAAAATGACTATCTTCCCATTTCTTTGAAGGTAGAACCACAGGATGCAAAAGCAGTCTCTAACTGTTCTCTACATCTGTATTAATCCTACTCAATATCGTTCTGGAGTCATACAACCACAATTTAAAATCCTACTGGATAACCAGAGAAGTGACACCTTGCATTTAAGCTCTGGCAACCAGACTTTAAATAATGGCATGTAGCCACTGGTTATCTTCCAAGCTGAAATATTAGCAGATTTGGATGGTCCCCAACCAGGGGGATAAAAAATAAGTTAACTTGTAAATAAATTGATAGCTTTTCTACTTACCATGATTCCATTGTGGATGAAGCCGCGTCGGTAGCGGGCTGGCTTGAGGTGAGGATACTCTTCGGTGCTTGTGACTCTTATCCCCCACACCTGCTTCCATGCTTCATATAGTTGCACATGGACTGGATACACACCTGAATGATGGGGTGCCACAGCATATCCCATGTCAGTGGGGATGCCATGCTCCTAAGAGGAGAGAAGGTGACACATTTCTGTCTATCATATTTTTATGCCGCCTTTTATCTAAAGATGGATAAATGACAAACACTCTGGACTCAATTTGTTTAAAAACTTACAAACACACTTCTGCTATGCTTTATAGCCAAAAAGACTCTCCGAGTTGTACCTAAACAGCTATCCTTTGGGGGAAACAACCTATTTGCTAAATCCATGACTTACATATCTTAAAGTCCCTATGGAACAGTCATCAAATAAACATGCCAAATTGTTCTGTTTTTAAGGATTAGCTTCTGTGATTTTTTCTAGGCTTGTCTTTTATTGTACTTGTAATAGCAAATAAATAGTTTTCAAACTCCCTCTTCCTACAAACAATGCAGCCATCTTAACAAAAGGCCTATGAACTAGACTAAATGTATTGGGGGGCTAATTGTCACGTTACTGGACTGCAAGGATAATATGAAACTAAGTATTTCAAAAACTCAAGCAAAAGAGGTTAGCATATCAACACAGAAGTTGGAAGTAGCTGACACAACAAGGGATAGAGGTCTTCAATGTTCTTAAATACTAGTAACCTGGAGCCAGGTGACATGCAGAAGTCCCAGTTCCATGAGAATACTGCTTTTACTCTGTGTGACTACTGAGATAATGGAATACTCCGTCTCTAGTTTTACAATGCTGAGCAACCTGTACAGTCACTGGAGGCCGTTTGAGAAACTTTGTGCTAAGCTGATTCAGTAAGACAGGCTTGGATCCTAAATGCTGCTGCCTAGTGCAGAGGCAGTCCTCCACTCGGAACATATCCCTCAGTCACCAGGTGCTTTTCAGATTCCTCTGCAATGGAGGACTATTTTCACAATACAGAAGGGCACAGTGCAAGAGAAAGCAAAGCTCAGGATCCAAGCCACAGTTTCTGGGGAGGATGCCAGGTGTGGGATGGTTAACTGGTGGCCATCAAGACTAGAGGACTACCTTCATTACTATTTTGCCCACCATACTGCTCTGCTCCCAACAGTATCTTACTCACAACAGCAAATTTCTTGTTCATGGTCATTTGCTCAGCCAGCACAGACTGGTTATGGAAAAGGTGAGGCTGCATGTGGCTCCACATGTGGGGGAACCACCAGAACTCCTTCACATATGAGAGCAGCAGGTCGTCTCCCTCGTCTTCTGCATCTGTACCTGCCAGGCCCAAAGCATCAACATCACTAATAAGAGGCTGAAGACATGAAAAGGAACAGCACCCCCCTCACAGACTCAAACCACCCCAAAAATGTAGATTACATTTTACCATATCATCACCAGTTGCAGCTTAATGACTTATATACCCAGCAGATATTAGAATGCCCCCTCCCCCCCAAAAGACCCATGATCACCTTCCCCCATCTCAAATTCTTCCCACCATGATCTATTAGTCTGGCAGAAGTTAGATAGATAGATAGATAGATAGATAGATAGATAGATAGATAGATAGATAGATAGATAGATAGATAGATAGATAGATAGATAGATAGATAGATAGATAGATAGATAGATAGATAGATAGATAGATAGATAGATAGATAGATAGATAGATAGATAGATAGATAGATAGATAGATAGATAGATAGATAGATAGATAGATAGATAGATAGATAGATAGATAGATAGATAGATAGATAGATAGATAGATAGATAGATAGATAGATAGATAGATAGATAGATAGATAGATAGATAGATAGATAGATAGATAGATAGATAGATAGATAGATAGATAGATAGATAGAGAGAGAGAGAGAGAGAGAGAGAGAGAGAGAGAGAGAGAGAGAGATATAGAGAGATAGAGAGATAGAGAGATAGAGAGATAAAATCATACTTCTATACCGCCCTCCCCGGAGGCTCAGGGCGGTTTACATTATAACAGAGAACCATACATAAAACAGTCTGTAGAACATGTACATCGATAACCAACAATTGCAACCAAACACAACACAGTATAACAGTAAACAATTGTAATACAAACAGGTCCAGGGCTTGTTGATGGGATTCTGAGGGGGGTGGCGACCAGGGGCCCTTGGTCGCTGTAGATTACGTCTGGTCTCGGCCGAATGCCTGATGGAGGAGCTCCTTTTTGCAGGCCCTGCGGAACTGTTTAAGCTCAGTCAGGGCCCTAATCTCCTCTGGGAGCTCGTTCCACCAGGTAGGGGCCAGAACAGAGAATGCTCTGGCCCTGTTCGAGACCAGGCGGACTTCTTTAGGGTCAGGGATCCTTAGCTGACTGGAGGCAGTAGAGCGTAGAGCTCTTTTGGGGGCATAGGCGGGGAGGCGGTCCCTCAGATACACTGGACCCTGACCACGAATGGCCTTGAAGGTAATTACCAGAACCTTTAGTCTGATCCGGAATTCAAACTGGTAACCATTGCAGCTAATGGAGAATAGGCCGGATATGGGACCTCCACAGTGTTGCCGTGAGGATCCTGGCTGCTGCATTTTGAACTAGTTGTAGTTTCCGGGTCAGGGCTAAGGGCAGGCCTGCGTAGAGCAAGTTACAAAAGTCCAGTCTAGAGGTGACCGTCGCATGGATCACTGTGGCTAGGTGTTCCGGGGCCACGTAGGGCGCTAGTAGTTTGGCTTGGTGGAGATGGTAGAATGCCAGCCGCGCTACCTTTGTGATCTGGGCCTCCATTGTGAGGAAGGCGTCTAGAATCACGCCTAGGTTCCTGGCGGAGTGAGCCGTAGAGAGCTGCACGCCATCCATTGTAGGCATGCGCGCTTCCTCGCATGGGCCCTTCCTACCTAGCCACAGGACCTCGGTCTTAGAAGGATTGAGCTTCAGACGACTCTGCTTCAGCCATCTCGTCACTGCTTCCAGGCAGCTGGCTAATGCTTCTGGGGGAGAGTCAGGGCGGCCATCCATCAGGAGGAAGAGCTCGGTGTCATCTGCATATTGATGGCAACCCAGCCCAAACTTCCGTATCAGCTGTGCGAGAGGGCGCATAAAGATGTTGAATAGGATAGGAGAGAGGACTCCTCCTTGTGGGACTCCACAAGTAAGTTGCCGGCGGCCTGATGTTTTCTCTCCTATTGCAACCCTCTGTCCACGATCCTGGAGGAAGGAGATCAGCCACTGAAGGGCTGTCCCTTGTATTCCAACATCGATGAGGCGGTGAGCTAGAAGCTTGTGATCGACTGTGTCGAACGCTGCTGAGAGGTCTAATAATATCAGCAGTGCCGACCCGCCTCGATCCAACTGGCGACGGAGGTCGTCCGTCAGGGTGACTAGCGCTGTCTCTACCCCATGGCCAGGCCGGAAGCCTGACTGGGATGGGTCTAGGACCGAAGCTTCTTCCAGGTATTCTGTCAGTTGGTTTGCGACTGCCCTTTCTATCATCTTGCCCAGAAACGCTAAGTGCGAGACGGGCCTGTAGTTGTTAGGCTCTTGTGGGTTTAGAGATGTTTTTTTCAACAGTGGACGTACCACAGCCTCTTTCAAACCCTCCGGGAATTCTCCTGTTGTGAGAGATAGGTTGATTATCTCCCGGAGGGGGCCCATTATCTTTATGCCAACTGTTTTCAAGAGCCAGGATGGGCAAGGATCTAGTGGGCATGTAGTTGGTCGCTAGAATCCTGTCCACTTCGGTCAGCGTGAGTCATCTGAAGTTACTCATAGTTTTCTCCAAAGACGGCCAAGGGGCCTCTAGTTCACTTTTTGTATCTAAGGTTGGAAGGAGGTCGTGGCGGAGTGTCGAGATTTTGTCCGCAAAATGACTCGCGAATGCCTCACAGCTGATGTCCAATTGGCTACTGTTTTGTTGCCCTTCAATCAGGGCAGTGAGGGATCGAACTACCTTAAACAATTGAGCTGGGCGTGAGTCTGCAGATGCGATGGTAGCCGAGTAAAAATTGCGTTTTACTGACTTCACCGGCATCTCATAGGCTTTCATCTGCATTCTATAAGATGTTCTCGAGGCTTCGTCACGAGTCTTCCTCCAAACTCGCTCTAGCCGTCTCGGTTCCCGTTTCTTGTCGCAAAGCTCCTCGGTGTACCAGGGAGCTCGCTTGAGATGGGGCTGGAAAGGGCGTCGGGGAGCTATCTCATCAATGGCAGTCAGCAGTCTGTTATGCCAGTCACTGACCAGGCCATTGAGAGAAGTGCCGGGAGGCATTGGTTCCCGCAGAGCATTCCGGAATCCTATTGGATCC